>NC_045161.1:17561656-17588033 GCF_900700415.2 Clupea harengus
AAACAGGCTATAAAAAAAATATGTCTTTGCTGTTTATCCTCTTGGTCTTGCAATCAAAATATTCACAAAAATCTTACCTTTTCATTGAAGTAAAACTATTGAAAGAAAAAAAAAAACTGTTGACATTAAATAAATATTTTTCCCCAAAACACAATTGCCACAATTATTGGCACCCCTTAATTTAACGTTTTGTGCAGCCTCCCTTTGCCAAGATAACAGCTCTGAGTCTTCTCCTATAATGCGTGATGAGGTTGGTGAACACATGGCACGGGATCTGAAACCATTCCTACATGCAGTAACTCTACAAACGTTGACTTCAGAATCTGAAGGATCTGGAGACTCGGCTTCAGCTCATCCCACAGATTTTCTATGGGGTTTAGGTCCAGGGACTGTGATGGCCATGGCAAAACCTTTATTCTGCGGTTGGTGAACCATTTTTGTGTTGATTTTGAGGTGTGCTTCGGATCATTGACCTGCTGGAAGGTCCAACCACAGCCCATTTTAAGCTTACTGGAGGGGGCTGTTAGGTTTTCATTTAATATCTGCTGGTATCTAATGGAGTCCATGATACCATGTATCCTAACAAGATGTCCAGGGCCTTTGGAAGAAAAACAGCCCCACAACATCAAAGATCCGCCATCATACTTCACATTGGGTATGGGGGTCTTTTCTGTATGGCTATCTTTCTGTCTACGCCAAACCCACCTTTGATGTTTGTTGCCAAAAAGCTTTATTTTGGTCTCATCTGACCATATAACTCGGTCCCATTGAAAGTCTGACTTACATTTGGCAAACTGTAGGCGCTTTAGTTTGTTGTTGATTGACAGCAGAGGCTTTTTTCTGGCAACCCTCCAAAACAACTTGTGGTGATGGAGGTGGTGTCTGATGGTAGTTCTGGAGACTTTCTGACCCCAAGACTCAATTTACCTCTGCAATTCTCCAGCTGTGATCCTTGGAGAATCTTTTGCCAGTCGAACCATCCTCCTCACGGTGCGTGGGGTCAATTTACAGATAGGTCCTCTTCCAGGCTGATTCCTTACATCTCCTGTCGCTTTGAACTTCTTAACTATTGCCCTGATTGTGGAAATGAGTATTTTCAACTCTTAAGATATTTTCTTATATCCTTTTCCGGATTTCTGCAGCTCAACAACTTTTTGTCGCACTTCGACACTGTAATCTTTTGTCTTTCCCATCTTGATGAATGACTAAGGGTATTTGACCTGTGTCACCTCATATTTATACCCGAGTGAAACAGGAAGTCATGGTTGACCACTAAAGAGTTCCTAATCAAACAGGTGAACTTAAAAATGTAAAACATGACTGGTAATATACTTCAGTTATATTTTAATTATAAGATTTTCTAGGGGTGCCAATAATTGTGGCACCCATGTTTTGGAGAAAAATATTTTATTTAAATGTCAAAAAAATATATATCTTTCAAAAACTTTACTTCAATCAAAAGGTAAGATTTTTGTGAATATTTTGAGTAAAAGACCGAGAGAATAAACAGCAAAGACATATTTTTTCATAGCCTGTTTTGGTCACATTCACTAAGGGTGCCAATAATTGTGGAGGGCACTGTACACACACAGCACCCTTCATGTGAACTGACATGTAACTGTACACCTACACAAAAGCATCCTATTCCAGTTTTAATCTCTACCCAACACATAGTTAAAAACAAAGGCCATAGATACAATAGAAACAATAGAAGCCCAGCAAATATTCTATCTATACCCCAGCATATTCCTCCTTCCTGTGAGCCACTATATCCAGAAAATATTTTAATGGCAATACTAAATATTAGGTCACTATCAGGGAAAACATTTCTCATTAATGATCTTATATGTGAACGTAAATATGTGAACGACTGTATGTTTTTAACAGAAACATGGCTAAACAAAAATGGGTCTGCAGCTCTTATTGAAGCGTCCCCTGCCAATTATAGCTTTTCAGTCCATTAGAAATGGTAAAAAAGGGGGCGGGACAGCCACCATAACCACTGATGCCCTGTGCTGCAGGAGCATCTCCTTCGATGATTTTGCCTCATTTGAATATCATGCCATAGTTCTAAAGTGCCAGCCTCCTGTTCTGACAGTTACTGTGTATAGGCCACCCAAGCAATGTCCCACTTTTCTAACAGACTTTTCAGAACTACTCTCCATTATCCACACAAACTACGATAAGATTATTATCACTGGTGGTGATTTTAACATACATGTTGATAATGGGAACGACTCAAAGGCCCGGGATTTTACGAATCTCTTGAATTCCATGGACTTTACACAACACATCACTGAACCCACTCACAACCGTGGCCACACCCTTGATCTAGTTATTACAAAGGGTCTATCTGTGACCTTGCTCTTTCTGACCACTTTTGTATTTTCTTTACAGCACTGGTACCTAAAGTTAAAAATAGTGCTGAATGTTTTATTAAGAAACGCTATCTTAACTCTGCAGCAGCTGAGAATTTCAAAGTAATGATGAACATAACTAGTACAAAAACCCCAGATGCGGGGCCATCATGTGTTAATGATCTAGTAACTACTCTAAATACAAAATTAAGGACAGCACTTGACTCTGTAGCACCATTAAAACAAAAAAAGGTTTTAGCCAAACAAAAAGCTCCATGGAGAAATGAGGAAATGATTAAACTTAAGAGATCCTGCAGAAGGTCTGAGCGTACATGGAGAAAGACCAAGCTACAGGTCCACCTTGATATCTTTAAGGATCAACTTTCAGTCTTTAATAAAGCAATAAGAAATGCTAGGAAGGATAATTTCTGTAATTTGATATCTACAAATTCTAACAATTCCAGGGTCCTCTTTTCAACAATAGACAGCCTTATAAATCCTGCACCTAAAGTAGATGATAGTCTCTTTTCCACCTCCAAATGTGAGGAATTTGCAGCATTCTTCGGGGATAAGATAACGAACATTAGGAAGAATATTGCTCAAGAAATTTAAAATGTCTTGTTTTCTGATCCCCTTCCACCATGCTGTAACAGTATGAGCTTTTTTGCACTGGCTGATATAGAAATGCTGAGCAAAGTAGTGTCACAACTGAAGCCGTCTACATGCCCTCTTGATCCCATTCCCACCTAATTTTTTAAGACCATCTTTGACTGTGTCTAAGGACATTCTAGCCATTATTAACTGTTCCCTGCTTACAGGTATTTTCCCATCAGAACTTAAAACTGCCCTGGTGACACCCCTCCTGAAGAAAAGCAATTTAGACTCTTCAGTTCTAAACAATTTTAGACCCATCTCCAACCTTCCCTTTCTTAGCAAAATCCTGGAGAAAATTGTCTTTAAACAGTTAAATAGTTTCCTAAATGCTAACTGTGCATTTGACACTTTCCAATCTGGTTTTCGTTCCAATCAACACATCAACAATCAACACAGCACAGAAACGGCATTAGTCAAGGTTGTAAATTATCTCAGGATTAATGACTCCAAAAAACTATCTGTCTTGGCCCTTCTGGATCTGAGCGCAGCCTTTGATACTGTTGATCACGATATCCTTATTGATAGACTTGAAAATTGGGTTGGCTTCACTGGTCCGGTCCTAAACTGGTTTAGGACCTATCTAACTGGCCGGGAATACTTTGTCGCCCTCGGAGACCACAGCTCAAAAAACATTTGTATGACCTGTGGGGTCCCTCAAGGATCCATTTTAGGGCCCTTACTTTTCAGTCTATACATGCTAGCCCTTGGTAGTGTAATTAGGAGGCACAACATCGACTATCATAGCTATGCAACTACAGCTCTATTGATTGTTTGGTAAATTGCATTTCTGATATAAATGTATGGATGTCACAAAACTTTCTCCAGCTCAACCAAAATAAAACAGAGGTATTAGTCATTGGTGAAAAAAACGAAAGAGAGAAACTATCTGCACACTTAAAAACACCAGCACTTAACACCAAGCCAGAAACCTAGGCGTCATATTTGACTCAGATCTCAATTTTGAAACCCATATCAAAAATATAATTAAAACCTCTTTTTATCACTTAAGAAACATTGCTAAGGTGCAACAGTTTCTCGCTCAGGCTGACACTGAAAGACTGATGCACACGTTTATCACGAGCAGGCTAGACTACTAACTCGCTTTTGTCTGGTCTACCAAAAAAAGCCATTAGTCAACTACAAACAATACAGAATGAAGCAGCGCGAGTCCTCACTAAAACAAGATGGAGAGCACACATCACACCAGTATTAAAATCACTGCACTGGCTACCTGTTAGCTTTATAATAGATTTCAAGGTTCTCTTACTAGTCTATAAATCACTCCATAGTCATGCACCTGAATATATAACAGACATACTCTCAAGGTACACACCCAGTAGATCCCTGAGGTCCTCTGGCACTGAACTCCTAACAGTTCCAAAAGCCAGGACAAAGAGACATGGGGAAGCAGCTTTTAGTTTCTATGCCCCCAGCCTTTGGAACACTCTGCCAGAATACCTAAGAATGGCTGAAACGGTTGAAACCTTTAAACATGCGCTTAAGACATACAGTGGGGAAAATAAGTATTTGAACCCCTGCCGATTTCGCAAGTTTGGCCACTTGCAAAGAAATGTGTGATCTATAATTGTAAAAGTAGGTGTATTTTAACAGTGAGAAACAGAATATCAACAAAAAAATCCAGAAAACTGCATTTTATAACATTTATGACTTAATTTGCATTTTGCATTTGATGCAAAAAATAAGTATTTGAACCCCTAGCAAAACATGACTTAGTACTTGGTGGAATAACCCTTGTTGGCAAGCACAGACGTCAGACTTTTCTTGTAGTTGGTCACCAGGTTTACACACATCTCAGGAGGGATTTTGGTCCACTCCTCTTTGCAGATCCTCTCCAAATCCTTAAGGTTGCATTTTCAATGGGAGGGAATGAGGGAATGAGGATCAAGCCCAATATTCCACGTTATATGGCCCCATCCATAGTCCCCTCGATGCAGTGGAGTCGTCCTGTACCCTTGGCAGAGAAACAGCCCCAAAGCATAATGTTTCCACCTCCATGCTTGACGGTGGGGATGGTGTCATATTCAGCATTCTTCCCCCTCCAAACGCGACAAGTCGAGTTGATGCCAAAGAGCTTGATTTTGGTCTCATCTGACCACATCCTGTCTCCCAATCCTCCTTAGAATCATTCAAGTGTTCATTGGCAAACTTCAGACGGCCCTGTACATGTGCTTCCCTGAGCAGGGGGACCTTGCGAGTGCTGCAGTACTTCAAACCATTACGGCGTAGTGTGTTGCCAATGGTTTTCTTGGTGACTGTGGTCCCATCATTCACAAACTCTCCCTGTGTAGTTCTGGGGTTATTCTGCACCTTTCGGATGATCACCGATACCGCACGAGGGGATATCTTGCATGGAGCCCCAGACCTAGAGCGATTGACAGTTGTTTGACGTTGCTTCCATTTACGAATAATCGCACCAATAGTTGTCTGCTTCTCACCAAGCTGCTTGCCGATGGTTTTGTAACCCATTCCAGCCTTGTGCAGGTCTACAATCTTATCTCTGACGTCCTTGGTCAACTCTTTGGTCTTGCCCATGGTGGTGAGGTTGAAGGTGTGAAGTATGATTCTTTGGACAGGTTTCTTTTATACACGTCACCAGTTGAGATCAGGTGTACCTTGTTAGGCCTAATGAGAACTAATATGTGTGCTTCTTGGGCACATAACTGGTCATTGGGAGCCAGAATTCTTGCTGTTTGCTTGGGGGTTCAAATACTTATTTTTTGCATCAAATACAAATAAAGTCATAAATGTTATAAAATGCAATTTTCTGGATTTGTTTGTTGATATTCTATTTCTCACTGTTAAAATACACCTACCATTACAATTATAGATCACACATTTCTTTGCAAGTGGCCAAACTTGCGAAATCGGCAGGGGTTCAAATACTTATTTTCCCCACTGTACCTCTTTGATCTCGCTTATCACTCACTGTAAAATATATTCATTTGACATTTATGGAACATTTATTTATTTACTTATCTCTGTCTCTTTTCAAGTGTTTGTACCCTTATGCTTAGCTTAGCTATGGCTACCATGAATGATTGCCCTATTTTAGTGACTATACTAGGAATCTACTTCTCTGTAATGTGCTGTTTCACGTGGGAAGGTAGACACACAGAACTTTGTTGTGATTTACATCTATTCATTATCGATTACAAATAGTTTTTGTCTGAAGCTTATGAGAGCGTGGTGTTGTGTGGCTAGCTGTTTGGCAGGCTGTGAGGGGAAGAGTTGAGAGGCTAGCTGGTTGGCCGGCTGTGAGGGAACAAGCTGAGAGGCCAGAGATGACACACATGCTTCAGCAGATATAAACAGAGAAGGCCTGTGACACTGGACAGCACCCAGTCCCTTTCTGAGAGCAGAGAGCAACCACAGACACACACACACACACACACGCACGCACATAAACAGAAAGCCCTCGTCCCTCTCCAACCAAGTACACACCACCCCCTGATACACACACGCACACACTAACACCTCCCCCAAATACTTCCCACATTCCTGACCCTGCACAGCTCATGTGATGCAGTTTTCCAAACAAATGGCACAGCTCAGCTTGAAGGCTGCCGAGGCGTCCCGACATACCAGGCCTGTGTGTTTATGTGCAGTCCTACTGTATAACCAGGCCTGTGTGTTTATGTGCAGTCCTACTGTAGAACCGGGCCTGTGTGTTTATGTGCAGTCCTACAGAACCTGGCCTGTAGGTTTACACTCACACTCACTCTCTCACACACACACTCACCGTGTTCATGAGTGTGGACTCAGAGTTGGCCACCAGCACAAACACGTCGGCATCCAGGCAAAACTTGTCGATCCAGCTGTCCAGCTGGGTGGTGACGTCAGTCCCAGGGCTGGAGAGAGAGACAGACACACACACACACACACACACACACACACACACACACACACACACACACACACACACACACACACACACACACACACACACACACACACACACACACACACACACACACACACACACACACCTTACTAACACGGGATTTACAAAAAGGTAAGTATACTCAACCATACAGACAGTGTGTCATGTTGATAACAGAACTCATGTCCATCCCTGACCAAAGATGGACAGTTCACTTCACTTGGTCCCCGGGCGCTGCAAAGCTGCCCACTGCTCCTGGGGGGTCCTTGAGGAAGGACGGTCCAGGATGGGAAAAAGCAGAAAATAAATTCACCGCGACCTCAGGCCTACCTGCGTGTATGTGTGTGTGTGTGTCCTGTGTGGCCTCCATATATGCACGTGTGTGTTCCAGTGTGTCGTGTGTGCCATTAAAAACCTGACAAAGGTCTTAATTATTATATCAGGCAGGTGTGTGAGTGTGTGTCTGTGTACATACCTGTCCACCAACACCAGGTCGTCCCTCAGGAGCGCACACTTGGTTTTGGGCCAGAAGACACGCACCAGGCAGCCGGCGTCTAGACTCTCATCCATGTGCAGTGCGTGGGCCAGCTGGTTCACCGTCTGAAGGGGGAACAGGAAACGCTGCATTCAGGATGGTACATAGCTATCAGTGGGTAAGCATTCAGCAGGATGGTACCTAGCCATCGGTGGGTTAGCATTAAGCAGGATGGTACCTAGCCATCGGTGGGTTAGCATTAAGCAGGATGGTACCTAGCCATCGGTGGGTTAGCATTAAGCAGGATGGTACCTAGCCATCGGTGGGTTAGCATTCAGCAGGACGGTACCTAGCCAGCAGTGGGTTAGCATTCAGCAGGATGGTAGCTTGCTACACTCCTCTGTCTCCTAGTGCAGGGGTTCCCAACCTTTTCTACTCCGAGGCCCATCTTTTCGTATTAGTAACAAGTCGGGGCCCAACAGACACCCCGCCTATTTTAGCTAATCTATATTCCATTCTTATTAATAAGCGATTGTTATGTCAGCACCTGCTACAGGTGGGGGCCTAGAAATTAATACAAGAAAATCTTCCTCTACATATTGCAATCAAAATTGTATTGTGCACCAGTAAACAACATAAAACTGCACAGAGCATTTTCAGTCAAAAGGGATTTATTATCCAAAAGAGATTTGAAACAAAGGAACATAATTGCAGTAGACCAAGGCCTATTTGTGCACAGCAAACAAGCAAGGAAATAAAACCAGAATAGACCCAAAAGATAGCATGCACTCAAAACAAGTGATGAAACATGCAAACAAGACCACTCAGCTAGGCCTAATTAAAATAAGTGATGCTTCAGACATGCAAACAAAAAGGTTCAAATAGGTCAATATAATGATTCAAATAATTGAAATAATGATTTCTGGATCAATCTGTGGCTGCAATCTATTATCAACATAAATAGAACCGAGCATTCCTGGGCAGTAGTTCGAGTTGGTAGCTCTCCACAAAAAAGCATGTCCCCTTGTAGAATACCACTCCAATGATAACGCACAAAAAACAGCACTAATGCAGCTTTACTGACGTCCGTCGACTCGTCTAACTTGTTTTAAAAGGAACGGGCTACCTTTCATCCTTTCCAGGACCTGGTTCTGTATGTGAGTGCTGGATGTCGCGTCTCCAAATGTCGATTCAGATTTGAAGGTTTGAGCGCCTCATTACAGCTTTAAAACGCACTCGACACACTACGCCCTGGGCTCAACGTCGTCACCTCCATTCACAAAACCAAATCTAATATAATCAGGGTTGTATTTACGCTGAATTTGAGTAGTTTTCGGTAGTGACATTACCAGTGATGTCATTCTTTCGCTTAAGAAACTTCTCAATTCTTCCGCTAATATCGCCACAGACTAAACCTTAACCGAGCGCCTCAACTTGAAGACACTGTAAAGTTCGAACAAGATAGGATATTATTTTCATGATCTGTCTGTTATGCCTATTTATATATTTTATATTGTGTTTAAAACATCCAATTTCAATCATAAATTGTATTAATATTGTTCTCAACTAAAAATCCGTTCTTTGTGGAAAATTCGTGGAAAAACAAAAAAAAACCTGAAACATTTCCGCGGCCCATTGAATGGTGCTCCGCGGCCCACTCCTCTGTCTCCTAGTGCACACTCCTCTGGCCCTCTCTCCAACACAGTCAGCACATGGATGTGTTTGTTTGCTACACCGGGTGCTTAGGGTGGTGATGTGCTGCGAACTTGAGCCCTCGGCATGAAAAACATCCTCATCTGTTTAATTATTTACATACACCAGGGTGTGCAGAGAAACGTCTGAAGTGTTTACAGCTATGATGACCACCTACAATGCACTGATTCCAGGCACACGTAGGAATTCAGAAAACTTTATGATCACACACTGAAGCTCTGGAATGTGTTTGTGTGTGTGTGTGTACCTTGATGCTCTGCTCCTCCTCTGAGCCCTCTGTCTTGAGGTACGCCTTGTCACCGTCAGTTCCCTCCACGCTGAGGAAGCAGTTGGTGGTGTGGCCGATGCCACTGGGCAGCACACGGTCCCTCAGCATGGCATTAATCACAGTGCTCTTACCATTACTTGTCCTGGGGGGTGAATACAACGCACGCTCAAACATGTCCCTTTACCACTCCATCAAAATAAGTCCTGAAAAGATGCTACAGATAAGTGTGTGTGTATATAGATAGATAGATAGATAGATAGATAGATAGATAGATAGAGACTGTGACTGACTGTGAGAACAGACGTTTTGCAAAAACTGTTTAGTTGCGCTTTGGCCTTTTAACCACACGACAACAGCGTTTTCTGGGCCTGGAAACGCAGAGCTTTGAAAAAGGGTTTCAGAGTGGAGACTTCTGAAAACACAACCCTTACGTCGTCGTGTAGGTGTGTGTGTGTGTGTGTGTGTGAGAGGCACATGTGCACAGGTGTGCCATACCTGCCGAAGAAGGCCACCTTCATGTGTCTGCGGGCCAGCACCTCCTTGATGATGCCCAGTTTGCTGGTGTACGCCTGGATCTCCTCCAGCTGGTCTCGGCTCGAGATCTGCTCCAAAGCCCCATTCTTACACGTGTCTGAGCACACAACACACACAGTACAGCCAAACTTATTACCAAGGTCTATCACAACACACACAGACAGACACACACACAGTACAGCCGGTCATTCCTAGGGTCTATCACAACACACACACACACACACACACACACGTAGCCAAAAGTCTAACCACCACCATCCCCAGTTACCCACACAACAGAGGCAACGTCTATACAAGAGTTAACAACACCCACACACCGAGACAACAACGACGAGAGATAACACACATATACACGGAGTCAACAACATCGAGAGATAACAACACACACACACCCTGAGACAACATCAACGAGAGATAACAACACATACACACATGGGTCATAAAACACACACACCTAAGTTGGATTCCTGACCACAACCCAAAACAAAGCGAGGACTTGAAAGGAAACCAGGCCAGCAAATAAGTAAAGGTCTGCTGTGCATGTTCTGGCATTCTACCTGTAGCTGTGAACTCCCACACTCTTCCACTCATTCTACCTGTGGCAGCAACGTTCCCACGTACACTGCTAAACTTCCACACACACGGCTAATCTTCCACACATACGGCTAAACTTCCGCACTCTCCCACTCACCTTCCACAAACTCAGAGGTCTCCTGGACGTAGGACAGCAGCTGCTCAAAGATATCGCTGATCCTCTTCTTAGCGAGCACAAAGTGCTTAAGTGGAGAAAAGTCTCCCTGGTCCAAACTCATCTTTCCTGAGGAGCACAAACTATATGCATTACCACACAGACATGGCACAAAAACCCTAGGCTTTAGCACACAGACATGGCACACATACCCGAGGTATTACCACACAGACATTGCAACAGTGTGTGCAGCACAGCATTTTAATGGTTCATTGGTGTGAGCAACACATAGTAATAATAGAAACTCATGTCAGTACAACGCATTCCATTTCAACAACAAAAGAAACACACAGTTGAATCAGCAGCTCTTATTATAATTACTTTAAACGGAATATTATCAATTATTAATTGCAGATTATGCAATGGATTAGACTGCTTTAGTTTTAGCCCAGTGTTCTTAATAAACTGGTAACTGAGTGCATGTGGACACTACTAGAAAATACTGTTCTGTGTAAATTCAACACTACTTGTTCAACTGGGATAACTCGTTTTTACAGGTTTCTTCTTATGTTACATGGCGAAGTTTACGGGTGGCAGCATATAGGACGTTCAACTGAACCTTTGACCGGTCACGACATCAACACGAAACCGAAAATGAAGAAAGTGATTGACGTTACCGATTCATTCACCGATAGTAGCATTTTAAAGTGAAAATCATATTTAATTGCACATGAAATAGAAAGCATGTGTAAAACATGTATCTAACGCTAACAGTTCCCTACGTCGTTTTGCCTTTCACCGCCAAACACGCTGTTATACAAACGTGCTTACTGCAGATTATGAAACGGATTCCTCGACATGCTAATGATGGCAGTTTTCTATCCTAGCCTCGAGAAAACGACATAGTAAAGTAACCCGTAATTTTTACAGTATTAGAAACGCTTCTTATCTCTGCTATTGTACGGTCATACGACCGTTTGCTTGCCAACTGTGGTCACGGAGCAACGAGTTAACGAGAGTGAGCAAAACAAGCAAATAACGTTAGGCTAACATAGCGAGTGTCAGATAACGTTGATTTACCTGGCAAGCCAATATCAACAAATCGTGTCACTTCTGACATACCTTCCCGAACTTCTATCATAACAACACGATTTACAGTTATAGCCTTATCATGGCTACACATTCATTTCCAATAGCTAACTCGTTAAACTGAGAAAATAGCAAGCCTGCCGATAGCACAGTGGCATTAGCTAACGTTAGCTATACTGGCTTCTGAGACCGCTGTGGATACCTATCCATAGCTAGTTACTGTGGTGACGTTGAAACAGCTGACTAGATGGAATTAAACATATATTACCACGATGTCTTTCAGTGTCTCCTTTCACGCAACGTTAACATTCCACAAACAGAATTAGTAAGCTATCCTCAGGCGGACATCTTGACGTTAAGGATAGCTAGTTTCCAAACAGTTCATGTCCTTGTCAGCGTGCTATCACCGCCAATAGCTCAGCCAAGCGGTCAACGTGAGTCACGAGTCGTTCAGTTCACATGGCAGGCAAATTAATGTTTGGCTAAGGGGTCTCGTTTTTAGTTATCACTTAATTTATTTATTACTTTGCCACAAAGAAACAAATACATTTCTCTTATCCAAACCTCATACCATACACACCTTGGACATCAAGTTCTTATTAAGATGAAAGTTAAGGTAGTCATTAACTAACCATCATTAACCTAGTGCATATTTGTTCTTAGGAAGCTACATCAGCTGTTTGCCGTTCATCTGATATGGCATTACAAATATATATAGAACATAAAAATGGACGTCCACGTTTATTGCTATACGCATATATATACGCAGTATATATATACACGCATGCACGTATGTAACAGGCAATGGTGTACTATAAATGATGTGTACCACAACAGCAGAGCTGATTTTCTCTTATCGTGACCACTAGAGGGCAAAAAAGACTGATTTTTAAATGTCCCACATGACGCAAACAAAGAGCGACAACATAGCTAGATCGTTCCACCACAACACTTGAGAATCGTGGCGACTGTCCATAGATTGATAATACTAAAACGATGGAAACATAACGTTACTTGAAATCTGTTGCTTGTTTCTGAATATGTCTTTGCCCGACTGAAGCACTGAATTGGAATCGTATTTGCAAGCGCGCAAGGTAAAGACCGATTCATCATTGTTTGATTACAAACTGTCTTCCTTCGCGGATGACCTAAGGCTTTAGCTGAACATCTAACTTCATTGAGTTATGTTGCGTGGTTTTCATGTTTTCATGCTTTGCTCGTATTTTAAAATATAGCGCCAGAATTTGTAGACGACAGGATTATCGTGTAATGTGTCAGCCGCTTCTGCTGTGATGGCTTGTGTGTAGCAATTTGCCCTCAAACTTGATTGTTGATGCTAGCTTCGATGCTAAATGTGCTACGCCTTACACTGTTGCTTCTGTCCACTACCCCCAGTCTTATGGAAATCCCCTAGATCCCTGCTGTTTGAAAAGAAATGCTGCCCCATCACATTGCCGAATTCCTCCGATGAGCTCTCACATTAGTTCTGTGAAAGTATTCAGTGTGTACTTCTGCATCACCTTCCCCTGTGTACACTGAGACTATAAGCGGATCCTCCCTGGAGTGGTCAGAACCGGACCCACTGCTGTGCTGAGAGACGGGTTCTGTGCTGTTGATGCGGTGCATGTTCAGCCAGCAGCACCGGGGACCAAGCAGGAAAGGCAGCGCTGAGAACCACAGGAGAACCCGGAGCATTGTGAACCACAGGAGAACCCGGGGGATTGAGAACCACAGGAGAACCCGGAGCATTGAGAACCGGCGAGGCGCCCGGAAGGCCAAGCACGTGTCACGTGTCTCCACCCTCAGAGGCAAGCATCTCCGTGCCGACGTCCTCACCTACCTGTCCAGCTTCGGCCCTGAGACCCGCGGGCTGATCCGCCAGGTCCATGCAGGCACCCTGCTGAAGCAGTCCAGCCCATGCCCGCAGAACCCCCTCAGGAATGGGCCGCCGGCTGAGATGAGAGTCCCCGAACACAGCAGCCCCGACCCGGATGCGTCCCCACCGGCCCCAGCGCCGGCCCAGACCCCTGAGAATGGCCGCTCCAGGAGGAGACGGATGCCCAAGACCTGCGAATGTTGCGGGAATAACAGCAAGCTTGCGGGGGTTGGGAGGGGACTCGCCACTGACAAGATGGCCAGCCACTCCCACCTGGGGGCCAAGAGGAGGGGCCGCAGGAAGAAGGAGGAGTCTGTTTCCAAGGTGACGACACAGACCGAGATGACGGTGGACATGCAGGAGGCGGGGCTGGGGCCTGAGGAGGAGGAGGAGGAGGAGGAGGGGGAAGGGGAGGGGCGGGGACAAGACCAAGGTCAAGCTGAAAGTTGTGTTGAAGCCCCCCATCAGGAGGTCACTGCTGCTGAGATGGAGCAGACAACAGCCACTGAGGCAGACGAGTCGGACCAGCAGGCAGCCAATCAGGCCCCAGCCCTGCCTCCTAACCAGTCACATGACCAGACTGTTGGCGAGTCTGGGGCCTCAGACCCTGCTCTTCCTGGCATGGTGAATGGAACAGTGGCCAGCTCAGGGGTGGAGGCGCCGTTGCCCAGTGATGGGGAGATGGAGGTAGAGCCGCCCCTGCACCCGCCCTCTCCCCAGGCCCAGCTGAACCACTGTGTGACCCCCCTGTGGGATCACCACTACTGTAAGATACCGCTGGATCTCCTCCCCACCACAGCAACTCCCCCGCACACACACACACTCACACCACCCCCAGACAACCATGAAGGAGTCGTAGACATCATCCACGGTAAGAAAGTGTGTGTGTGTGTGTTTGTTTATGTGAGTGGTGGTAAGATTGTGTGTGTGTGTGTGAGTGGTGGTAAGATTGTGTGTTTGTTTGTGTGTGTGTGTGTGTGTGTGTGTGTGTGTGTGTGTGTGTGTGTGTGTGTGTGTGTGTGTGTGAGTGGTGGTAAGATTGTTTGTGTGAGTGGTGTTAAGATTGTGTGTGAGTGTGTGTGGAGAGTAGATGCTGTACTAGTGTGTGATTCCCCTCTCCTCTGCGAGCTGTAGAATACCTAGAGGACTTCTATGGGAAGTACGGAAGCTTCATTCCTCTGTGTGAAGCTGAGATTCAGAATTATTTAACCAAGAAGTACAACACTGACCTCAGCGACAGGCAAGTGCACCTGCTAAACACAATCCCTCGGTTCCTGCTCTTCACTGTCAATGTTCTCGTTGAATGTAATTAGTTATGTAATTAGTTTGGCTATGGTTATGAATCCATGCAGATGAACTTTCTCTCCCTGTCCGACCCGTAGGAAGATGATCAACTCAGAAGTGGCGAAGTACAAGGCTGGCCTGGCCACCGCGTCCATGCTCCACTTCAGAGTGAGCCACAACAAGCACATTCTCACCCTGGAGGACCTGTCCACGCTCGACGACCAGAACTGGGTCAATGACCAGGTGCTCCGCCGCCGAGCTCTGCCAATAAGCCATACGGCTGTATGAAGCCAAACACACTGGCCGCCTACATGCAGACAGAATGGCTGAAGGTTTTTAATTCCTCATGCAGTAACTCTGTCTGTCTGTCTCTGTCTGTCTCCGGGGCTGTCTGTCTCTCTCTCTGGGGCTGTCTGTCTCTCTCTCTGGGGCTGTCTGTCTCTTTCTCTGGGGCTGTCTGTCTCTTTCTCTGGGGCTGTCTGTCTCTCTCTCGGGCTGTCTGTCTCTCTCTCTGGGGCTGTCTTTGTCTGTCTCTGGGGCTGTTTGCAGGTGATAAACATGTACGGGGAGCTGATCATGGAGGCAGCCAGTCACAAGGTGAGATTCCCCAGGGAGTGGGGGAGCGGTGCTGGGAATCCTGGAAGTGTGAGTGGACTGTGGGGTTCTGGGAGTGCGAGTGGACTGTGAGGTTCTGGGAGTGTGAGTGGACTGTGAGGTTCAGGGAGTGTGAGTGGACTGAGGTTCTGGGAGTGTGAGTGGACTGAGGTTCCGGGAGTGTGAGTGGACTGTGGAGTTCTGGGAGTTTGTGGTTCTGGGATTGTTAGTGGAACCTCCGGGGTTTTGGGAGTGTGGGGTGAATGCCAGTCTGCTGTGATGGTTTCCCAGAATGCCTGTGTGACCGCTGTAATGAGGTCATAGGGAGGTTTGGGGGATGCTGCCACACTCTATGGTTATATCCACTGTGTGCTGACTGCGCAGTCTGGTTGTGTGTGTTGCAGGTTCACTTCTTCAACAGTTTCTTCTACAGACAGCTGGTGGCAAAAGGCTATGAAGGAGTGAAGAGATGGACCAAAAAGGTAGAGTGGCCAGTGTGGCTCTCAACACATCACAATCACCCCCCCCCCCCCCCCCTCTCCACTCTCCCGTACAGGACTCCTGCTTACCCTGGCAAACCTAGAATATCATTAAACCTGAAATTTAGGAAACAAATGCTCTGGAAATGTCCTGGAAATGATGAATAAACGTGTCTCTCCCATCTCAGGTGGATCTCTTCTCAAAGAGGCTGCTGCTGGTTCCTCTCCACCTCGAGGTCCATTGGTCTCTGGTCATGGTGGACGTCACCAGTAAAAGCATTCACTTCTACGACTCCCAAGGCATCATGTTCAAGTACGCCGTGGACGTGAGTGCCTCACCCAGCTTCTGCTCTTCTCTTTGTTTGTGTGTGTGTGTGTGTGCGCGTGCGTGCGTGCATCAAGTACGCTGTGGACGTGAGTGCTTCACCCCCTCTGATGTCTCCAAGTCAACACACTTTTATTTCTTTAGCACATTTTAAAACTACCGGAGTTGAACCAAAGTGCTTACCAGTCGAGGTGAATCAATTGACAAAATTGAAGAAGCAAAGAAAAATCAATTGAAAAGACTAAAAACATCAGCCTTAGGTAGCGTGCTGTCAGGGGTTTACACATTCAAACACACAGTAGAGGCTCTGGATTGTGTGTGTGTGTGTGTGTGGGTGTGTGTTTCTGTGTGTCTGTCAGTGAAGATGTCTGTCTCTTTCCCAGAACCTCTTGAGATATCTTGTGGCAGAAGCCAAGGAGAAGAAGCAGGTGGGGTTTCAGAAGGGCTGGAAGATGAGTATCAGCAAGGTGAGTTCATATGACACACACTCCTGAGGAGCTCACACACCAGCAGGGCTTTAGTAGATATATCTGTATGTATATGCCGCCTATGAGGTTCATCTGGTGTAATGTGGTTTAAAGTGCTCTTTCTCTCCCTGTGCTTGTCTGGATAAAGTGTATTCCCCAACAGAAGAATGACAGTGATTGTGGAGTCTTTGTGTTGGAGGTGAGATGAGCTTCAGACCATTTAAAGTTTTTAATGACATCAGTCCTAATCATGTCCTACTCACACAGACAGGAGGGGAATACTGGAATATGTTGACATCATTCTTCTCTCCCTCTTCTCTTCCCCACTCCCCTCCCTCCCTTTCTCTCCTTCCCCCTCTCTCTCTCTCTCTCTCTCTCTCTCTCTCTCTCTCTCTCTCTCTCTCCAGTACTGTAAGTGCCTGGCACAGAAGCAGCCTCTGCAGTTCTCTCAGGAGGACATGCCTAACTCCCGTAAGCGCATCTACCAGGAGTTGTGCGAGGGCAAACTCAAAGACTGATCCTCTACCAGGAGCTGTGCAAGGGCAAATTCAAAGACTGATCCTCTACCAGGCCCTGCCAAGGGGCAACTCAAAGACTGATCTTTGTTCACAGAGACGGACCATCGTTAACGGAGACTGATTTTTTTTAACAGTGACCTACCAGAGACTCATCACTGCTAGTGGGTCTCCTGCCCCCTGCTGGAGGCTTATGAGTTCTCAACAAGGAGTTACCAGAGAATGAGGAGCATTAACACATCTCTTAAAGATTGACCACCATTACCGGATCTCTTAGAGACTGCTCAACGTTACCGTTACTGTTAATGGATCTCTTAGGGACTGCTCAACGTTACCGTTACCGCTAATGGATCTCTTAGGGACTGCTCAACCTTACCGTTTACCGTTAATGGATCTCTTATGGACTACTGACCGTTAATGGATCTCTTCGGGACCGCTGACCGTTAATGGATCTCTTAGGGACCGCTGAGCGATGACCATGACAGGCTGTGTGAAGGCGAACTTGAAGGCCTGCTCATTGGGCTCAGAGTTCACTCTGGACCTCAGACTGGTCTGCTTGAAGAGGAGGACTAAAGAAAGAATAGAAAGACGACATTAAAAACAAACAGGTGTTTTACTGTCCCGTCTATTGAAGCCAGTCGGAGACCCTCCTCCTCCTCACCATTCCTCTCTTCCTCACTATAGCTTCTCTGCCACTGAAAAATTCACACCATCCACTGCACCACAGCAACCTCCTACTCCTCTCTCTCTCTCCCCCCTCCTCTCTCTCCCTCCTTCTCTCTCCTTCTCTCTCTCCCCTCCCCCCTCCTCTTCCACTCCCTCCTTCTCTCTTTCTCTCCCCCCTCCTTTTTCTCTTTCTCCCTCCTTCTCTCCCTCTCTTTCTCTCTACATCCCCCCTCCTCTTCCTCTCTCTCTCTCTCTCTCTGTGTCTCTGTTGTGGCTGACATGACTGTTCTGCTGTTCTGTTCTGTTCTAATCGAATTACTGCCAGAATGTTGCTCATCCTCCATTAGTTTAATCTGGGTTTGCACTGCTAGCGCCCCTTTCTAAGCTTTATAAACCCATCATGAGCTCTTTATAAGCCCTTTATAAACCCGTTATGAGCTCTTTATAAGCCCTCTATAAACCCTCCCTTGCCAGGCTGTTCCTGATGTCTGAGGACATGGCAACAGGCACTGCATGAGACTTGAAGGTTCCGTTCTTTCCTCGCTTTGGTCATTGCTATGGTTACATGTTTCAAACTGCCTCTGAGGTTTTTCATGAATGTACAGTCACTGGAGTGCTTTTAAACAGGAAATGCCTGAGTGCTTTTAAACAGGAGTGCTTTTGAGCAGCAACCGGAGGAGAGTGATCTCCTGCAAGGTGTTCTCCTGGTGAACACAGAGACCCAGTCAGCTGATCTGGCTGTAGATCCTCATCTCTCGGTTCTGCAGCAGACGCACTCTAAGTGCATCCTTAGTGGGAGAGGAGCTGTGAGAGGACCTGTGACTGATGACTGAGGACCAGTGATGAGCTGCTGGTTCGCTGGTCTGGATTCTTTAACACACATCATTGACCATCGGCCTCCGCTGTTTCTGTTTGTATCACTGTTTCACTTTTCCTATAGGGTGTGTGTGTGAATGTGTGTGTTTGGGTGTGTCTAAGTATATTTGTAATAGTGTATTTGTGTGCGTGTGTGTGTGCGTGCGTGCGTGCGTGCGAGTGTGCATGCATGCGTATGTGTGTGTCTGTAAGAGAGAATACTGTGTGGTTGTTTTTTGTTCCCCATGAGTGTTTGTGTGTTGCCCAGCGGGGGGCGCTGGATATTCCCATATGAACACACTTGTAATGACTGAATGAGTGGATGACAGGTGTGTGTGTGTGTGTGTGTGTGTGTGTGTGTGTGTGTGTGTGTGTGTGTGTGTGTGTGTGTGTGTGTGTGTGTGTGTGTGTGTGTGTGTGTGTGTGTGTGTGTGTGTGTGTGTGTGTGTGTGTGTGTGTGAGAGAGAGAGAGAGTGTGAGCTGTTTGTGATAGTTTTTTGTGCTGCAAAGGTAGCGGTTGTTCGACCGCCCTCTTCCCCGTGCTGAGTGTTCTCTTACCCCAGACTCTGCTGTAACCCCTGCATGGTACAGACGTGTGTGCGTGTGCGTGTGCGTGTGTGTGCGTGCGCGCATGCATGCATGGTACAGACATGGCCATGGTTCTGAGGTCACCCGGCAGTGACTCCCCTCCCCAGCTGTGGTCTGCTGGCCAGCTCAGTCCATGCTGTGAGATCCTCAAAAAACCTGTTGGACACTGTAGATGTGAAGATACTTTTATTTGTGACATTAAAACCAGATCCCTAACAACTGTGTGTGCAAATGTGTTCATTTCAATTTTATTTATATCGCGCCAAAACACAAAAATTGTCTCAAGGCATTTTACATAGCCCAGTGCCTGAAACTGATCAGATTGTGAACAGTTATAAATGTTATACAGTGAACAGTTATATGTGTATAAATGCCGTTTGTGTGTGTGTGCGCGTGCATAGATGTGATGTGACGTGACAATGTAAAGGCTTATGAGAAGTAGTTTTGTCAACTTTGAATGCAGATAGTTCTATTTCTCATCTTTTGGGCTTATACAATTTCTCCACTAAATGGCGGTGTTTCAATCTTTTCCAACTGCTGTGCAACGGGAATAATGTGAAGTAGCAGTTGGGTGTTTACATTTTAACTGACACGTTCTTTATTTTGAAACATGTTGCTAATTAGGCTCCTGTGGAAGACGGAAGGTCGCCTGTAAGTATCTCTGTGACTTAAACAGGGACCGGCGCAAGTCTGAACTGTTAGTTATCTTAAGACCATCTTTTGTGTCGTTAAAGACCTGCTAGTCAAGCTCGTGCTGCCCAGATATTTGTGAACAACTTCCATAGCTCCTCCTGGCTGCTCCATTCTGTAAACGGACAGCATTTATATAGCGCTTTTCTACTCATAGAGCACTCAAAGCGCTTTACACATGAATGGCTCATACATCTACCCATTCACACACCGATGGCGGAGGCTAGGCCTACTATCTAAGGTGCCGACCTGCGCCATGGAAGCAGTGGGGGGATAGCAGCAATAAGTACATTTACATATACATTTAGCAGACGCTTTTATCCAAAGCGACTTACATATGTGTGACTTACAATGTATACACATTTTACATTTTACATTTACACTGATGGCACACTGCACATCAGGAGCAATTAGGGGTTCAGTGTCTTGCTCAAGGACGCTTCGACAGGGAATCGAACTAGCAACCTTCTGATTACTAAACGACTTCTCTACCACTCTACCACTGTTCCAAAACTAGCAAGCTAACTACCTTAAACACCATCAACAGACCAGTTGGCACGGATATAAGCTTGCCAACACACTAACTGGTGTCTTTTGGCAGTGTAGCTGGCAATGTCATGCTGTGAAAGCTGTACATAGTGGGAAAGACACAGGTATCTGTCTTTCACATGACCATATGCTGAATGAATTTGAGGATGGTACCAAAACTACTTGCCTATAAAACCATACCTCAAAAAGTGTCAAATTGTTGCATAGTGTTGCTTTAAGTGCCTTGCTCAAGGACACTTCACCACTTGGTGAGGAGGAGTCGGGTTAAACTAGCAACCTTCTGATTGCTGAAGGAGTCCTCTACCTCCTGAACCACTATCGCCCCCTGATCTCTACTGATCTCTATGGTCCTCCATCACCCATGTGAACTCTACTGATCACTATGGTCCTCCATCACCCATGTGAACTCTACTGATCACTATGGTCCTCCATCACCCATGTGAACTCTACTGATCTCTATGGTTCTACGCCACCCATCTGAACTCTACTGATCTCTATGGTCCTCCATCACCCATGTGAACTCTACTGATCTCTATGGTCCTACGCCACCCACCTGAACTCTACTGATCTCTACAGTCAGTTTGAGCTCTCCAGTATGATTGACACACACACACACACACACACACACACCTATTCCTAAGGTCTAAGGTGAGGCAGGAGGCACTAATATATCAGTATAATATATCCGTAATGCTGCCTTGAGCGTGTCAGATAGAGACTGCGCTGCTGTTGGTGTTACTGCTGTAGTGGTCCTCACCTTGACAGGCAGGAATCAGGCATCAGGACCCCTTAGTGGTGGTGAAGTTCCCCACAGCGGGACATTCATGTGGGGGGTGGGTCCTACACACACTGAGTCTGTGTGTTATTGTGTTTAACTGAACACGCCTGGAGAACACCTACCATGATGCAAACACTCAGGGATTTAATTAGACCCAAAGATTCAACCCATTTTAAAATTATGAGATATTTTACCCATTTAATTACAAGAAAGGAACACAACACAAAACACTCTGATAAACTAAAACATTTACTGACATATTTTATTGCAAATATTTATTAACTGCTACACACAACACAAATGTTACAAAATCCAATGTGCAAATAGGAAGTAGGCTTGGCAGACAGCTGAGCCTCTGATATTGGAGATGCCCCAAAGGTTTAGCCCTTGGCTGACACGGACCGCTAGACCTTCACAAACTGGACTGACGCACACACACACACAAACAAACACAAACTTCTGTTCAACTACATCTGCTGAAGCGCAAGTGCTACCAGTCGTGTCCTTCGCGTCTATCTACTACTCTTAACTGCTCTCCTGTAGTGCTGGGGTTCTCCCGGGTTCTGTAGTGCTGAGAGCCAGGCAGGCCAGGGTTCTCCAGCAGAACCCTACACATCTCCACAGGTCCTCCCCATGCCCACATCTGAAGTTCTCCTGTTTTTCTCTGTCTGCATACAGTACTTGGGGAAGCTTGGCCAACTACACTCCTGGCCTGCCCATCGCGTGTTAAGTGCCAGTATTGAAGAAGAGACAGGAGGAGGGCACTGAGCCATCGGGCCTGAACACAGAGCAGAACCCTAACCCGGGTTTCACCAGGTCAGCTGTAAATGAAGAGTCCATTTTAGTGGCATTTCTATTAGAGTTCATCCAATGAGAGGGGAGAGGCAGACAAAATACATTCTTATTGAGGGGTGAGAAGTAGTAGGGGCTCAAACAAGACAAGGGGACTGCTCTCCGGCCCCTGGCACTGACCCCTGACCTTCCTGTCCTCCACAGGAATTGTGCTGTGAGCAGGTTGATGAGACTGATTAACCAATCACAGAGCTCAGGTGAAGTGCTTCCCTGTGAGCCGTAAGTGTTGCCTTATTATGTCTGAGGACGGTTAAATGGCAGTCCTCCAGGAAGGGGGAGGGTTTCCCATAAGGCCAAGCAGGAGGGCCAGGTCTCTCATCTCTGTTTGTTCCAGTTAAGCCCCTCCCTCCTGGCTGCCAGTGATGGAGTGGGGGCCCAGAAACTGATGTCTCCTTGGTTGTTTTGTCTGCGAGACCAATCGCTGTAGGCCAAATACTTAGTCTTTGTTTGCTTAGGAGCCGTAGACATGAAAAGAAAGTACAGTTTTGCCGTTTTTGATGGCTGTCATGGAATCATTTTGTTAAGTTACCTTGCAACCCCTAGAGCAACATAAGACCATGGGTTTTACATTTGCGACAGTGATGATCTATTGTTTTGCGTGTGAGACAGTAATGATCGCTTGTTTTGTGTGTGAGACAGTGATGATCTCTTGTTTTGTAGCAGCGTCTCTCTCTCTCTCAGCAAAAGGAAACATAGGCGTTACTGAGCCTGTCAGGGAATCAGTCTCTATCTGGGTTGTGCTATGTCTATATACGTACGCCTATACGTCTACACCAGCCGTGATGCCTTTATACACTATAAAACACATTTACAGATAAACACATTCACAACGCACTCACACTCTCTCACACACACACTCACACATACACACACTCACTCAGAGAATTATGTACATCCTTCGCATAAGTACACTCTTAGAAACACACAGGTACATTCACTAGAAGAGGACATGTACACAGGCTGTGGCAGGGGTTGTGTGTGTTCTACGAGGAGGAGGTGATGTTGCCCGAGGACACGATGGTTTCGCGGGGCGAGTACTCCGGCTCCTCCTTGTGGGGGTGTGAGGAGTTGTCGGATTTGCTGCGGCTGAACTCTGCGCCGATGATGGGCCGGGGGTACTTGCTGGCACCGCCCTGCAGGCAGGTGCAGGCGCTGCAGAGCAGCATGCGCAGGAAGGCACGGCGCATCTCGTTGCTGGTCAGCGTGTAAATGAGCGGGTTCATGGCGGAGTTGAGCACGGCCAGCGCCAAGAACCACTCTGCCTTGTAGAGGATAGGGCAGGCGCCGGTCTCGCACGCCACGTCCAGCAGCAGCAGGATGAATAGCGGTGCCCAGCAGGCAATGAAGCAGCTCAGCACGATGATCACCGTCTTCAGCAGCGCCAGGGACTTTTCCGAGCTCTTGCCCGCCCCGCCGCGCCCATTGGACACCTTGCGGAAGACGAGCTTGCGGCTGCGCGTGCGCACCAGCGCGTAAATGCGCGCGTACAGCACCACGATGGCCATGAGAATGACGCTGAAGACAGTGGTGCAGAACAGGAGGTAGGTCTTGTGGTAGAGTGGGAGCACCGTGGAGCAGCTGCGCATGCTGTCGATGCAGTTCCAGCCAATGACGGGCAGGCCGCCCAGCACAGCCGCGATCATCCACACGGTGCTGATCAGCATGAAGACGCGCCACGTGCTCCCGCTGTTGTGCAGCTTCATCTTCAGCATGGTCAGGTGACGCTCGATGGCGATGGCTAGGAGACTGAAGATGGACGCGGCCAACGCCACAAACATGCTGCCCTCGCGGAAGAACCACTGTGTGGGCGACAGCCTGTAGGTGTTGGCCCCCGACAGCAGGATGTTGGCAGTGTACACCACCCCTGCCAGCAGGTCCGACAGGGCCAGGTTCCCGATGAAGTAGTACATGGGCTTGTGGAACTTCTTGGTTCTCCAGATGGTGAGGAGCACCAGAACATTCTCCAGGATGATGAAGCAGCACACGATGATGAAGATGACGGAGTCCGCCTTGAGTCCCGAGTCCTGCTCAACTTTGCGGAGCTTCCCTGTGTAGTTATAGTGCCTGGCGATCAGGTCTGAGTACATGGAGTCGGCCATGGTCCTGTGGTGAGCGGAGGAGGCGGGGATCCCGGGTGGTGCAGTACACCACTAAGTCCGATAGGGGGCACTGCTGGAATGAGCCAACGTTTGAGAGGTTGCGTTTCGTTTTTGAGCGATGGTCATTTGCTAGGTGTTTTAAGTCAAGAAAAAATCCATATTTTGAGGGAATGCTCTGCTTAAGCTCGTGGACCACATCATGAAGTGTCTGAAAAGAGTCAAAAGAGATGGTTAGATCGTACAGTGATACTGACAAAGAAATAGGCCTAAAGTTCAATTTCATTTTTCTTAACTCCCTATAAGGTTTCCCTAGAAAACTTCACGATAAGAGAATAAAACTTTCCGTAACAGTAATCCATCTTTGGAGTCAGAAGTGTAGTTTGAGTCTGAGCCAAGCGGCCAGAGTAGCCTACTGTCTTCATCAAACCGGAGCTCGCTTGCAAACGACTTCAGAAGAGCATCGCTGCCAAAAGTACTTATTGGTACTTCGTGTTGACGATAATGTCATGTTACAAACGGCGCGTCTCGTTTCCCTGTCCTCTGAAAACTATCGGAATCTTTCAACAGTCGAGTCGCTTCCCTGTCCTCTGAAAACTATCGGAATCTTTCAACAGTCGAGTCGCTTCCCTGAAAATGTATTTAAAAAATAGTTGCGTGTGGCTCCATCGTCTGATTAGTTAACGGTCCTGCGGAACTTTCAAGTTACAGATGAAATGTCAGGTGCGAACGAGCAACCAGTAAAACCAAAAAAAAAAGAGTCAAGTCTACAAAAGAGAACAATCCATCCAAATACAATACAAATATGTCAATATGACCACAGAATAAACAGAACACAATACAGAAATACAGGGCACAGTGCAACCACTGTGGGAAAAAAAACTTTGTTTTGTATTACATATGTATTATTATCTTGCTTTGATTTATGAAGGTAAGATATTTTAGATCATAACCTACAATTACTTGGCTAATTAGCATGCAAGAGTGGTCACATTGACATCAAATCGTTAAAAGCGAAGTCCCTGAAGTTCTTAAACTTTTTTCTATCATATAGCCTAATATGTGTTGTGTCATCGTGTATCTTACCTTTCAATCTCAACTGAAATGAGAGAAATTAATAATCCATCCTAACGGGGCATCAGAAGAGGCGTGTAGTCCGTCTGTGTCTCTCCGCTGTAAATGCGCTCTGGTCTCAAGTGGGCGAAAACAGCCCGCCTGCCCCCCCAACCCCCTTACAAAAAAGAAAATTTCGGTGCGGCCCCCAGCTCACCCCTCCCCCTTCCCTTTCATCGCAGCCTCATTACTCTTCGCATCTCTGCCTGCATGCCGAGCGAGCGAGCGCGCGTGGTCCACATGAGCGATCTGCTGAGTGAATTTAACAATGCAGCCACAAATCAAGGAATTCCGCGTCCTCTTTGGACCCGAGTGGTCAACACATCCTCATTCTTTTCCTTCGTGTGCTGCATCTCAGTCTGAAAACAGGAAAATAGCCAAGTCATTATGTCACTTTTACTGACTGCAGATATTTATTGTGACTTAGGGGACTTATTTAACCATTTATCATCTGGATGCAATAGGTCAAATGGCCCACAAAACCCACCTATTTGGTACGATGACCCCCCCCCCCCGCCCTTCACACACACACACACACACACACATAGACACATACAGACACACACACACACACACACCCATAACATTGCAGGTAGAGTGTCTTTGAACTGTGACTTCTGGATGAAGGTGCCCCAAGTTCACCCAAACAGACATGAAATTCCGGACGGTTGTGAGGACTGGAATACTATAATAATCTATGCTGGTTCAATAACTCAATTACTGTCGTTGATCTTTCTATTGTGCGTCTTATCATTGTTATTGCAGTGATGAAGATTAGGATAGTTAGATTACTGGATTATGGGTAATTATTGTCATTACTATTATGACCATTGATTCTTTAATCTCAGATTCCTTTGTTTATAGTCCTCTGGGAATGCACCAGCTGTGTGTGTGTGTGTGTAGACCCATGCCCCTTACACCGTGCTGCGTGTGTGTGTGTGTGTGTGTGTGTGTGTGTGTAGACCCATGCC
>NC_045161.1:17590744-17635744 GCF_900700415.2 Clupea harengus
GATCGTGCTTAACACCACACACACACACACGCTCACACTACTCCCCTTCTTAAGGTTGCTGCCATTAACCGCCAGACAAACCTAACATGTATAAACACACACACACACACACACACACACACACACACACACACACACACACGTACTACTTCATACACTAGAAAAACATTAGATACAAAAGTAAAAAAAATATGAAAATTAAGTAATAATCATAATGGTAAAAAAAACAAGAAACAATATAAAGAGACAATTTAATAATAATCAGATAATAATAATGATAATAAGATATAATTAATAAGATACAGATATTAATAAAAATAATAGCTGTTTGCCTTTGCTGTATTTGCCTCTGGCCCTGTGAGGTGTCTGGACACAGTAGTCAGTATGTAACACACACACACACACACACACACACTACACTCTGTGAAGTGTGTGGAGAGAGTGCTAAGCAAGGTCATCATTGGCATACACATACACGCACACACACACACACATATACAGTATATATCATAATTTGCGTACACACACTCACACATATATATATATATATATATATATATATATATATATATCATCATTAGTGTACAAACACACACACACTCTACTGCCACTCTAACACTAATGATGACATGATATTGATATTGATATATACAGCGGGTAAAATAAGTATTGAACACGTCACCATTTTTCTCAGTAAAAATATTTCCAAAGGTGCTATTGACATGACATTTTTTACCAGATGTTGGTAACAACCCAAGTAATCAATACATACACAGAAACCAACACAAATAAATTCAGAAATTAAGTTATGTGTATTAATGTGAAATAACACAGGGAAAAAGTATTGAACACAAGAAGAAAGGGAGGTGCAAAAAGGCATGGAAAGCCAAGAAAACTGCTGAAATCTATCAGTAATTAGAAAGCAATCCGGCCCCTTGTCAGTGCAAATTAATATCCCAACTGATGGCCTATAAAAAGGTGTCTCAATACCAAGGTGTCACACAAGAAAAATCTCATGATGGGTAAAAGCAAAGAGCTCTCTCAAGACCTTCGTAACCTTCTTTCTGCAAAACATACTGATGGCATTGGTTACAGACGCATTTCTAAACTTCTGAATATTCCAGTGAGCACTGTTTGGACCATAAGCCGGAAGTGGAAAAAACATTTCACCATAAACTGGCCATGACCAGGTGCTCCTCGCAAGATTTCTGACAGAGGAGTTAAAAGAATTATCAGAAGAGTTGTCCAAGAGCCAAGGACCACAGTGGAGAGCTTCAGAAATACCTGGAATTTGCAGGTACAGTTGTTTAGAAGAAAACAATAAGTAATCCACTCAACCGCCATGGCCTGTATGCACGCTCACCACATAAGACTCCATTGCTGAAGAAAAAGCATGTTAAAGCTCGTTTAAAGTTTGCAGCACGACATTTGGACAAGCCTGTGAAATACTGGGAGAATATAGTCTGGTCAGATGAGAGCAAATTTGAACTCTTTGGATGCCATAATGCACACCATGTTTGGAGGACAAATGGCACTGTACATCATCCCAACAGTGAAGTTTGGAGGTGGGAACATCATGGTATGGGGCTGCTTTTCAGCATACGGTACTGGCAAACTTCACACAATTGAAGGAAGGATGAATGGAAACATTTACAGAGACATTCTTGATAAAAATCTGCTGCCATCTACCAGGATGATGAAGATGAAACGACGGTGGACATTTCAGCAAGAAAGTGAACAGCCAAGGAAACTCTCAATTGGTTTCAGAGAAAGAAAATAAAGCTGCTAGAATGGCCCAGCCAATCACCTGACTTGAATCCAATTGAAAATCTATGGAAAGAACTGAAGATCAGAGATCATAGAAGAGGCCCAGGGAACTTTCAAGATTTGAAGACTGTTTGTGTGGAAGAATGGGCCAAAATCACACCTGAGCAATGCATACGACTAGTTTCTCCATACAGGAAGCGTTTCGAAGCTGTCATTACCTATAAAGGCTTTTGTACAAAGTATTGAATAAATATCGGTAAGCGTGTTCAATACTTTTTCCCTGTGTCATTTCACATTATTATACATAACTTAATTTCTGAACTTATTTAATTTGTTTTCTTTGTATGTATGGGTTACTTGGGTTGTTACCAACATCTGGTGAACATTTCATGTAAATAGCACCTTTGGAAATATTTTTACTGAGAAAAATGGTGACGTGTTCAATACTTATTTTACCCGCTGTATATATATATTTATGTGTGTGTGTGAACACTAATGACGATATTTATATATGTGTATATACTGTACGTGTGTGTGTTTGTGTAGGGAGATGGCCACCACGTTTGCCCGGCTTTGTCAGCAGGTAGACCTGACGCAGAAGGAGCTGGAGGGGGAGATCGGCCGCCTCTCCGTCAAGATCCAAGAGCTGGAGACCGTCCAGAACCGCTCAAAAACACTCCGGTCAGACACACTCTCATACACACACACTCATACACACACACACACACACACAGCTTCAAAGCACTACGGTCAGACACACAGATCCAAAACTCTATGGTCAGACACGCACACGCACGCACACACACACAGATCAAAAACACTACTTTCAGACATGCACACACATTCACACACACACACACAGCTTCAAAGCACTACGGTCAGACACACAGATCCAAAACTCTATGGTCAGACACGCACACGCACGCACGCACACACACACACAGATCCAAAACACTACTTTCAGACATGCACACACATACACACACACAGACAGACACAGAGATCCAAAACACTAAGGTCAGACCCACACTCACACACAGCTTTTAAACACTACGGTCGCACACACACACACACACAGATCCAAAACACTAAGGTCAGCACTCACACACACACGCACACAGGTCCAAGACACTCCGGCCAGATACACACATCACATTGTTCCATAACAGTTGCAGGTAATCACACAGTTCACCGTGACTTGACTAGCCTTTTAGAATGAATGTAACGGATTATGGATGTGTGTATTGATGCATAGTGATGTGTTGTGTCTAGTGTGTGTGTGTGTTATTGATGTATGGTAAATTGTATAAAGTGCGTGTGCACTGATGTTTGCATTTGGTGTGTGTGTGTGTGTGTGTGCGTGTGTGTGTGCGTGTGTGTGTGTGTGTGCGTGTGCGTGTGCGTGTGCGTGTGCGTGTGCGTGTGCGTGTGCGTGTGCGTGCGTCACTACAGGCATAAGGCATCGGAGCTGGAGTGTCAGTTGGAGAGCTTCTCCTCACAGTACCTGCAGCCCCAGCAGCTCTGAGGGGGGCGGGGGCACGGGCACATGGCTGACTGACCCCCCCCCCCCCCCCCCCACTGACAGACCCTGGAGACTGACACTGCCAGAGGAGCACCACCTACCCAAACAACTCACATGGAACTCCCAGTTCAAGTTCTGTTTCGGAAGTGTGTGTGTGTGTGCATTTGTTTTGTTATGAAAATATGTATAAATACGTGCGGAAATACTGTGTGTGTGTGTGTGTGTGTGTGTGTGTGTGTGTGTGTGTGTGTGTGTGTGTGTTGATGAACTCTCACATTTTCAGTGAAAATGCCTTCTGCGTCAGGGTGAAGGTGTGGTTGAAGCTGTGGACGGTTCTGAAACGACCACGTGCTGAGAATGAAGTAACAGAATCCCCCTCCCGACAGGACACGCTCTGCATAGCAACAGGTTGCCTAGCAACAGGGTGCTCTTGGAGATGAATTTGACTGTAGATCCTCAGCCTCCTTTTGTGATGTTTTTGTTTTCGTGAGTATGCATCTGCAGGCACACCCGTGTGTGTGTCTGCGTGTCTGCTCCAACCTCTGATTTGTAGATACCCCTTTGGTCCCACAGAAGTTTTATAATCATCAGTAGATCTTTCTACTCCAAGTGTTTCCTTTGCAGAAATGTGACTTCTGAACTGGGTTTATCTCCTGATTTCTGAGATCCCAATAAAATAATCCCACATTAGTAATCTGCTTTCACTATTTATTGCATGAAATATTCCCACATTAGTAATCTGCTTACACTATTCATTCCATGAAATATTCCCACATTCCCACATGTCTGACTGATACCCTGCTCTGCTCCATGGGATTTTGACAGGATGAGATGAGTCCTGATTCGAGGAAATTATTCCACCAATGTACTCCATCAAGAAGCCACACAGACAGGAAGAGTACATAAATGTTTAGTTTTATTTATTGGTACTAAATGATCTTCTGGCATCTTCTCAGTATCACCAAGCCCCTGTCCAAATAGAAAAGTGGAAAAGCCCATAAAAAGGATAAATATAGGACATGGCTTACGGTCCATGGCACTCTGACACAACACAACACACACAGGACTCAGCAGCCAACCTTGGAGTGGACCTGGGTGTCTGTGTGTGTGTGTGTGTGTGTGTGTGTGTGTCAGGTCCACTATAGACTCTAGGACTATATATGAGGGGGGTGGGGCAGGAGGGTTAGAGTTCAGCAGTTCCCAAGGACCAGCTCTGTGATGAGTGTGTGTGTGTGATGGAGACAGATTAGACAGAGATTCTGAGTGTGTGTGAGAGAGACAGATTCTGAGTGTGTTAGTGAGACAGAGATTCATTCTCTGCAGCTTGTTGTTGTCATGTGAGCAGACGGCTGTTTCATGTCCGTCTTACACTGTTAGTCTACAGTCCCCATGTCTTTCTTCCGCTGTTAGTCTACGGACCCCATGTCCCCTCGTCAGCCAGGAGACCGAAAAGCAGCAACGACCTCTAACACTGAAGAGTGTCTGTAAAGATCTCTAACACTGAAGCGTGTCTGTATAGATCTCTAACACTGAAGAGTGTCTGTATAGATCTCTAACACTGAAGAGTGTCTGTATAGATCTCTAACACTGAAGCGTGTCTGTATAGATCTCTAACACTGAAGAGTGTCTGTATAGATCTCTAACACTGATCTATAATAATTGATCTGCCACTACAGCAATGACCTCTGACCTCCAGAGACACCTTTAGGGTTTCATACACCATAGGCATGGTCTCCTATAGCGGTCATGGCCTGCTGGCCTTTCTGTTCTAACACTGACACATTATACATTATACAGACCTCTGGACTGCCTGGTTCCGCCTCATTAGAACCTATGCGCTTTCAGAATACAGTACAATACATTGCTGTGGTTGAACATCACCACTAGAGAGCGCCAGTGAGGCAGTTTGGCACAGATGTGAGGATGGAAGAGGGAGGCAAGCCTGTAGTGTCTCATGACGAGTCTTCAGACACCAGCCTCCTGTGTCTGGCCACCTACCCCCGACCCTGCACAGCACTGTGGGTGTGTGTGCGTGCGTGTGTATCATAATACGGTGTTGTTGTGTGTGAAGAGGTCCAGATGGGATCATCTCTCCACTGAAAACATTATGTCCAGACAGCAGTCTAGTGCATACAGCACTACCATAGACATACATACTACCATAGACATACTACCATAGAACCCAGCCACTGGGGAGTGCTGCTGCCTCATGTAGTTTTTATACACAGCCACCTTCTGCAAATTTAACAATTAAAATTAACTTAAAAACTACAAAATATATACATACACATTATATGTGCATATATGAACATACATACACACATAATGCTACATATATATATATATATACTGTATTTATATTCCGTATGTATAAATATATGTATATATATACATAATACACAAGATCCTATCTTTTGTAGGTAATCATGGAAACACTCACTAGCCTTATAAAGCTGAAGCCCAAATAAAGCCCAAATATAACCCTTCATTTCAACTCATCATCTGATTGGACAAAATACGGAAAGGTATGTGTTGTCAGAGTATAACAGCACACTGTCTGAGACGGGCAGGGGTAGACGTAGACGTAGTGACTGCTCTCACTCAGGTCCTCTTCACTCTGATCAGTTCCAGATCCGCAGGAAGCTGTCCCATGATCCTGTGGCCACTGCCATGCCGTCAGGCGTCACTCCCAAACAGCTCACACGGTTATCATGGCCAGCGAGAACTCCTGACACACACACACACACACACACACACACACAGTGTGAGTTCCCCAGGGTTGAAGCAGAGGTCAGTGTGTAAGGGAGTATCCAACATTACTACTGAGATGTGTGTGTTTGCACGTGTTTTGGCAAATGTGTGTGTGTTCTGGCGTGCGTGCATGTTTACCTGAACGCTCCCCCTTCAGTACGTCCCAGACGTTGACATTGAAGTCGTCGTATCCGGCCAGCAGGAGGCGCCCGCTCTTGGAGAAGGACACGGAGGTGATGCCGCAGATGATGTTGTCATGGAGGTAGATGGCCACCTCCTGGTCCGCGCGCAAGTCAAACAGCCTGCAGGTGGCGTCGTCCGAGCCCGTGGCAAACGCGTTCCCGTTGGGGAAGAACTGAGAACAGAAAAGATGCAGAACACAGAGTGTTAACACACACCTGTGAGAGGGAGTGTGTGTGTGTGTACGTGTGTGTGTGTGTGTGTGTGTGTGTGTGTGTGTGTGTGAGAGAGAGAGAAATAGCGAGCGAGAGCGAGAGACACACTCGCAGAGATTGGTTGATGGCTGCTGAAGGACTGTTCGCACATGCCGTCTCTGTGAGAGTGTGTGTGTGTGTGTGTGATTGAGAGAGAGACACACTCACACAGACTGCATTGATGTCTGATAGATGGCTGCTGAAGGACTGTCGGCACATGCCGTCTCTGTGAGAGTGTGTGTGAGAGAGACACACTCACACAGACTGCGTTGATGTCTGATAGATGGCTGTCGAAGGACTGTCGGCACATGCCGTCTCTGTGAGAGTGTGTGTGTGTGTGTGTGTGTGTGTGAGAGAGAGAGACACACTCACACAGACTGCGTTGATGTCTGATAGATGGCTGTCGAAAGACTGTCGGCACATGCCGTCTCTGATGTCCCAAAGCTTCGACGTGGCGTCACACGCCCCCGACACAAACGTGTGCCGGTCCGGGCTCAGCGCCAGACTCATGACATCACCCGTGTGACCCGGGAAACTGACGGCCTGCTGGCCCGTCTCGATATCCCACAAGGCACTGCACAGAGAGGGGGTGGGGCATTATCCGTGTGTGTGAAACACAATGTGTCCAAACATTTACTAATGCATTTCCAGGAAGCGCAGCCAAAGAGGCTCTATAAAATGGTCACACTTCTGGTCTACTAAGTGGGCGTGGCCGCCTCTCCTCTGATTGGATGAGAGCTGATTGGGTTGTGCGTCACCTCTCCTCTGATTGGATGAGAGCTGATTGGGTAATATCATGCGGCACACGACCCATAGAGGAAAGTGGCCTTATCAGTAAATGTTGGGATTGATATATATTTGCATTCATATTGAAGTTATACTTGCATTTATATTTTCTTTTGCTAACCAACAAAGAGAAGAGATCTGTCTCTCAGTATCTGTATCTCACAAGAGTGTGTCCCTGAGATAGAGACAGGCCTCAAAACAAACTACATTTTCTCCTGATTTTGTCAGACTGAAAAATGCAATTAATGTCAGCTGAAGCAATTAGTGATGTTACATTCCCAACCGATACGATTCTTTTCAATGTCTCTTTGGTACAAACAAAAGGAACCAAGTCCTTTAATCTTTTAATGTCATCAGCAGATCTTCACACATACAGGTACAGTGCAGCTGTCCCCTAACAGCACCTATGGTGAATTAGATCGCTAACCATTAATAGGCTAAAGAGTAACTTAGCCAAATCACAACCACGACGGAAGACACATCAGAGTATTACCAGATCATACATTTTGTTTGGCGTCCTCCATCCTTTATGTAAATAAACAGCAGCCCAACACAGACAGTAGGTCCATCAGTGTTATTTAGTTTAACACTGTATTTAACACTGTATTTTCTCTCAAAAGAACTTGAAGCTCCATGTCCTAAGTTCAAAGTCAAATATTCGCTGCCTAATGTGATTTGTTGAGTGTGACCGAACCTGACCCCAAACATAATTTCTAAATTTTTGTCCGGTCGGGCTCATGTTGGGTATTCACCCTCTAACACACATGCACACCTAGTGTGAGGGTCTGTGTGTGTGTGTGTGTGTGTGTGTGTGTGTGTGTGTGTGTGTGTACACACACGTATGTATCCTTACCAGGTGGTGTCTCCTGAACTGGTCACGACCTGGCTGTCATCAATGAAACGGCAACAGGATAGATAGCCTGGAAACATCATGCAGGGCTTTAACACATACTGAGGGTTTAACATCTAGAGCTTAAACATACAGATAAGGCTTTAACTCAGGCCTCTGTGTGTTCTATGGTGTGTGTGTGTGTGTGTGTGTGTGAGTGTACCCCTACCCGTGTGTCCAACCAGTTCTCTGGTGACTCGGACGTTGCCCTCTCGTGTCTTCAGGCTGTAGATGGAGCAGATGTTGTCCAGTCCTCCACAGGCCACAAAGCTGCCCGAGGGCGCATACGCACACGTCATCACCCACGACGATCGCAGCGGGATGGCATGGATCTGACACCAACAACCAATCACAGCGCGAGTATGACACCAACAACCAATCACAGCATGAGGATGACACCTCCAACCAATCACAGCTTGAGTATGACAGCAACAACCAATAAAGATAGAATGTCGATACACCTGCAGCTGTAGGTGATCTTCCCACAAGCTTGCAGTAGACAGGAAACCAGACAGATATGTGTTTGTGTGTGTGCGTAAGTGGGCTTTAGTTTGTCACCTTGTTTGTCGTGTAGCTGTCCCAGATTATTAACTTGCCATCCTGAGATGCACTAACAAGTAACCTGTAATTACACAAGAGAAAAACACACACACGCAGCATAAAAAGACTTATCGAAAACCCTTTAGACATGCTGAGGACCCTTCGGAGTGGTCTAATGATGCACCATACAGGGACATCATTATGCCTCTCAGCAGTAAACAATCACACACACATACACACACTCCACCCATATCCCCTGGTGTTGCCATGGCTACACAGGAAGGGTTCTGGCAGCCAGGTGTGGTGACTTGTGGAGTAAATAGCACTGGTGGGCCACTCAAAGGTCAACACACACACACACACACACACACACATCATAGACACACACATCACAGAAACACACACATCACAGACACACACACATCACAGACACACACACACACACACACACACACAGCACAGACACACACACACATCATAGACACACACACACACACACACCTGACGTCGCATCCCCAGTGCATGGCGTAGATTTTAGCCAAGTGCCCCCTGAGTGTTCTTCTCGTTCTCATCTGTATCCTCCCAACAGGGTCCAGACCTGCCGAAATCTACACACACACACACACACACACATACACACACACACACGCGCACGCGAAAATAAAGCAAGTATGTTTCCTGCACAGAATTAAATGGACACCCCTATTTATTTGTCTTAAAACAGCGTGTGTGGGGGGTTGTGTAGTTGTGTAGGTTGTGCGGAAGGTTGTGTAGTTGTGTAGTGTGTGTGTGTGTCTGTGTGTGTGTGTGGGGGGGGCGGTTGTGTAGTGTGTGTGTATGTGTATTGTGTGTGCCTATGTAGTGTGTGCCTGTGTAGGGTGTGTGCGTGTAGTTGTATAATGTTTGTGTGCAAGTGTAGTTTTGTATGTGTATGTGTGTGGGGGGGGCTGTTCTTGGTGTTGTGCTTCTACTCCTCTGGCTAATACCTGCTTGAGGGTGGAGTCACTGCAGGCTTTCCTGGCATCCTGCAAAAAAGCAAAGCAAAGACAGCACCAGTCAAACCAGAGAAATATCACTTATACCCAATTTATGGTTGTCCGTTTACGGAGAGCCCTCTCAGTCGTGGCAAACCCTCTCCGAGCACCTCTCCGTGGCCTGACGTGCACCTCCCAATTTATTTTATTATCCGACTGTCAATCTGTCAATACATCGCTTTTTACCTTGTGGGTAGTAGTATGCCAACATTAGATAGCTGGCTCAGACACCTCACAAATCCCCGCAGACGTATTTTTCAGTTACAATAACGGGTTTTTTAAATTGCACAGTTTATTTCGCGGTAACTTTAAAAAAAGTCTAAGCAAAAAAAAGTCAAACAAACAACTTTTATGTACAAATACAACCATCTACAGAGTTTGGTCCGTCATCTTTTTTTTATTTTATTGCTTTGCAAACCCACAACCGTCAGAGAACCACGACAAGTCCAAAACGAGTCAGTCGAGGCAACTGCGTGACCACGGAGTAACAGAGTCGTAGAATTATATTTCGGCCTTAAGGCAGCACCAATCAAACCAGAGAAACATCATTAAGGCAGCACCAATCAAACCAGTATGATTGAATGTAAACATAAATCAAACATGATGGGAAGGCAGCATGAATCAAACCAGCAGAGGACAATCCAAAAGAAACCATCAAAACATGATTGGAAGGCATCATCAATCCATGCAAGAAATTGTAGGTAAGGCAGCATCAGTCAAACTGACAAGACAAAACAAGGCTTTAAGATACAGTTAGCTTAATCAAACAACCACAGTATGGCCATTAAGAGACACATTCACCTTCAACACACACACACACACACACACACACACACACACACACACACACACACACACACACACTCTCTCTCTCTCTCTGACACACACAGAGTTTACCTGGATCTGGACGCGTAGTTGCTCTGCCTCTTCTCGTAGCTGTTCCAATTCACTCATGGCCCCAAACACTTAAGTCCAGGCCTCCACCTGCAACACACACACATATAAGGGTGGCTCTACCAGATCTGAGCGCTGCTCTCCACATGATAGCAGAGGCTCATGGGATGCTCTCTAACACACGAGTGCACGATGCAGGCCTATGACAGACTGGCCCTGGGTGAACCTAAACCGGACATTGCTAAAGCTCTCTTTCACACACACACACACACACACACACACACACACACACACACACACACACACACACACACACACACACACACACACACACACACACACACACACACACAGGCACACACACACACACACACCCTAGGCTGTAAATGCTCACACCCATCTGAGGTGATGTGCTCTGGCCTCTCCACTCTCCACTCTCTTCAGGAAAAGAGGCTTCTAGAACTTTGGCTTGACCTTTCAGTGGAACCCTTGGACTCATTCGATTAAGGTCAGCATTCTACACAACACCATACTGAGGTCTAGAGTAGTGGTGCACACACAGGACCATACTGCTGTCTAGAGTGGTGATGCTGGACTGATAAAAGACAACACACCTTTAGTGTGTAATATAGTCTGTGCCGTAGGCCCAGCTGTCTTGTGGTGTGTGGACACAAACCAGCCTGAGGAATGTGACCAAACAGACAGCACTGCTCCAGGGTACATTGTTAAGAGTGCTGCAGTGTGTGTATGTGTATGTGTTTTGCTGCTGGAGTGAGTGTGTGTGTGTGTGTGTGTGTGTGTGTGTGTGTGTGTGTGTGTGTGTGTGTATGTTTTGCTGTTGGAGTGTGTGTGTGTGTGTGTGTGTGTGTGTGTGTGTGTGTGTGTGTGTGTGTATGTTTTGCTGTTGGAGTGTGTGTGTGTGTGTGTGTGTGTGTGTGTGTGTGTGTGTGTGTGTGTGTGTATGTGTATGTTTTGCTGCTGGAGTGTGTAAGTGTGTGTGTGTGTGTGTGTGTGCATTGTGCAAGTGTGTGTATGTGTGTGTGTGTGTGTATGTTTTGCTGTTGGAGTGTGTGTGTGTGTGTGTGTGTGTGTGTGTGTGTGTGTGTGTGTGTGTGTATGTTTTGCTGCTGGAGTGTGTAAGTGTGTGTGTGTGTGTGTGTGCATTGTGCAAGTGTGTGTATGTGTGTGTGTGTGTGTGTGTGTGTGTGTGTGTGTGTGCACCACATGTGCTGTGTGTGTGTGTGTGTGTGTGTGTGTGTGTGTGTGTGTGTGTGTGTGTGTGTGTGTCTGTCTAACCACATGTGCTGTTCGGCCTAGGAAAACTATTTGGGGGATTTAACACACTGTGCTTTCGGTCTATGATTGTATTTTCCCAGACGCCCCCCACCCCCCACGAAAACTGAACCCTGTTCTCTTTATTCATGGAACTCTGAACGTGCTGATAATGAGTGAATTACGCTTCATGTCAGGCCTCATTGTGACTGCAGCAAGTACATTTAAGTCAATCGCCAGGCGCCCAAACACATTTCAAAATCACCACCGAAGACTATAACATCAAACCATGTGAACAGTTATGGCGACAAACTTCTGTCGTTTAGCATTCTTCACCCCAAATCAGGAAGCTTAGAAGAAAACAACGAAAAGGCAGGGAGCACGCAGACATTATTACCTTAAACTGGCTACTTTAGACGCTGCGCATCTCTCCAATCTCTTGCCCTCCGCAAAAATCCACTTTCAGAGTCCACGCGTGATCATATCGGTAAATAAACTCAAGGTAAGCTCGAGTAATATAAAGTATTTTGCAGACTTTTAAAGGGGCAGACACCCTACACTCGCACAGGATTTGACTCAATTTCCACTCGTTCGCGTGTTGGTCGCTCACACCACACCCATCAGAAACGGGAACATGGCAACAGTGGACAGGGGGACGCAGGAATTGGGATCCGCTGGCGCACCAGCTACTGTCGCCTACTACAAGCTCCACCGCGCTTGCCTGAGTGTCATAATGAAACTATATGGGATATGTCAAACCCGGCGCCAATGCTTAGTGTTTCATCTGCGCATTAATACACTCGGCGATACTCTGTCCAGAGTTGTCTGTAACCCACAGCGAGATGGTACTGCCTGGGAGCTGCTTCAATACTGGAGGATGAAAAACAGGAAATGTGTTGATTTCTTATCAGACGATCAAGAATACTGACGTTCCTTGGATCCAAGTTAAGGTACAGTTTTAACGGTGTCGAGCTTCGTAAAGCAGTCGTCGCAAATCCTCAAGTAACAGCCGACTGGAAATATATCTGCGAGTGTAAGTGCAGCATCCACAGGTTTTCCCGGACTATGTTTTGGCGACATTCGTGCTCAGGTCGAGAGGACATAAAACTACAACAGGGTCTCCACTAAACCACCTATTTGCACAGTTTACCTTGGTTTGGTCACGTGAAAATGGGAAACTGCATCCCCAAACACAGCAGCCTCTTCGCAGGATGGCCAGAATCTGTATGTCAAGCATAAAGTGACCTTTCCATTATGGCCTTAATATGAGCGATTGTAAATGCCTGGTATTCTCTCACAAATCTTCCCACAGGCTTGTCAGGTCTCTGCGCAGATGAAAGGGAAGATGACTATGAAAGTGCGTTCTTTCCCATCAGGATACCCTGCATTTTTAATGTAGTGTGTTGCTGAAGGCAAACAGTGGGAATGCAGGCACCCCATCTCAGGTTAATCAATAGCAGGCAGATGAAAGAGACAGCCACCTGCTCTGCCACCTGTGTGATGATCCTACAGATACTGCCATATAAACATACCCTATCCTACAGATACTGCCATATAAACATACACTACAAATACTGCCATATGAACACGCCCTATCATACAGATACTGCCATATAAACACAATATATACTACAAAAACTGCTACATAAACACATCTTATACTACAGATACTGCCATATAAACACAATATATACTACAAAAACTGCTACATAAACACATCTTATACTACAGATACTGCCATATAAACACATTATATACTACAGATACTGCCATATAAACACATCTTATACACAGACTGCTAAATAAACATATCTTATATACTGCCATATAAACACATTATAAACTACACAGACTGCTACCTAAATATATCTTAAAACCAACAGGTAGCAGTGTTACCCTGGCACCTGTACCCTACTCCTGGCACCTGTACCTATACCCCTGGCACCTGCTATGCATCCTGGCTATTTTAAAAGTAAAACGATTAGTTTTAATGTACATCTGAATCTCACTGTGTGTAAATAAACTGTCACCAGGGGTTTTGTGTGATTTGTGTAGTGCCAATTATGTCCCATCTTTTGCCGAGGATGAGGCAGAATTGACTGAGGTCCTTCCATCAGAGAGCTGTTTGTAGGTCAGCCTGAAAGAGATGATTCTCTTGTCATTAGCATGTTAATTTGGGCTGATCCCACTAGGCTGGGCCCCGTCTCTTTTTAGCACCGCGAGCACCTGGGGACCGAAATCTAATTTTCAGACCGTTCTTCAGGGGGCTGGCTGTGATTGACAGGCGTGCGCAGGGGAGTCAGACTTCCAGCTGGGCTAAAAATAGCACCAGCGGAACGCCTTCTAAACGCGATGCTGCCGTTTCTATAAATAGACCCGGAGTGTGAGGCAGGTCTCCTTGATCATCATCTCCCCCGCAACCTCTGTTCCTCCATCCGTCGCTGATCGCACCACACATCGATCCCACACACACACTGAGACAGGTGATCCCACACCTTAAATGGTTGATATAAGACATGTTGAAGGTGTTTCCATGTTTTCCAGAGTGAGTTTGGATCCTGGGATCAGGATGTTTCCATGTTTTCCAGAGCGAGTCTCCAGCCTTATCTCTGGGCTATTATTGGTCCCCAGCAGCCTGACATTACCCTCATGGAAGCACCATTATCATTACAGTGATAAAGATGCACACACACACACACACACACACACACACACACACACACACGCGCGCACACGCACACACGCATACACACACACACACACACACACACACACATGAGTGATAAAAGTCTCTAAGTGAACAGACGCTGAGATCTATGAAAGATGGAGAGTCAGCTGGACGCAACAGACTAGAAACACCAGAAGGTCAACTTCAAACACACCGGCGCCGTCAACAAATCACACTTACGTTCAGCCTGTAGTGGCAAAAACCCTGTCACTAGAAAGAGCGACCGCTACATATGTGGCGGAGGGCAATGGAAATGTACGTGGAGAAGAGGGGGATTCCTTGGTAACTTCAAAACACCAACGCGCACCCAGGGTGGCCACCTGTTTGATGCATTATTTATTGCGCTTAAACCAGAAATCTGCCAAGTTTTCACAACTGGGAAGACTTGCGTGTGATAAAGGTTATCTAATCTTACTTTCAAACATTTATTTATAGTTTATAACGAGTTGGCGTATAGGAGCAACCGTCCAATGTCGCCGTGCACTGAATGATTTTCTTAATGGTTTCCATGCACTTGTTGGATACACCTGCGGACCCTGTTCTGTAACAGCGTAAAACCTGCCCCATCTTCGGACGCAGGCCAGCGCATAAGGGCTACAGGTAGCACAGACCCAACAGCTGTACAGATGCACATCTTAAAAAAATTAAAATATTTAACACTAAACACAACATACATCTACATTCACATTCAGATTTAATGTGAACAACTCACTGTGTCCGCTGATCTGAAGACAGAAGAAGACCGCGCTCTGATGCTCTGGTACAGTGCGGGGTTTGCGGAAGGTGGGCGCTTATACATCAGGGGTGCCCAGGGACTCGAGGAGCAGCCTGGTGGGAAGTCTCTTAAAGGGGCCGCTGCTAGGGGTCCACATCTGACTCCAGATCAGATTTTCCGAAGGCTTATGAACTTGATGATCCCCAATTCCCAAACGAGACGCAGGCAAATCTAAACATTTGTATTTGTTTGGTGTTCATTATTTATTTGCAAATCATTGTGTGTAACAAGAGTAAATAGCACATATATAAAGTAAACACTAAATGTCAAGGGCCGACTAAGGTGGCACGACTTTAAAACTTTTCCTCTTTTTTTTTTGCTGATCTAATGTAGCCTATAGCCTACTATTCCCTTTCATCTTTTATTTTTGTATGATCTTATAACTATTTCAATGCACTTTACCTTTAATAAGTGCTTATTTGTCTGTGTTTCTTTATCTGCTTATTTGTAAAGCACTTTGAATTACCAATGTGTATGAATTGTGCTATGTAAATAAACTTGTCTTACCTTGCCTAGACAGTTTAAAATCACCTGCTCTAGCCTATTGATAAACAGAAACGGAAGGCAGCACATATCAAATTTCATCCTATAGCCTACATTAATAGTTTTTATAGCCTAGTTTTTTATATTAATTTGCAATCATATAATAGTGAAGGGTATCAATAATGAACGCATACAATCAGTTGTACTTTAAATGTGTTGATGTGTTGGTTTTTTCCCCAGTCACTCTTCTCATAGTAGCTCACCAAGTCTGCCTTTGATACTTCAACGCAACTTGTATGTGACGACCGAATTGAAGGTGGAGCTATCTAAATGCTTCTATTTCATTGGCTACCATTGGTGAAGACTGTGGCGCGGCTAGGTTGACCACATTTAATTCATTTCTTTGTTGTGATTAAACGTTAGCCGGTTCTGAGATCTCTCTCGCCGTTTGAGTTTGTAAACTAGTGATAGTTGTTTGCATTCCAGTGCTGAGAGAATGAGTGGAGGGGTGTACGGAGGCGGTAAGTGTGATGTATTAATTGTAGCGAAATCAATGAGTGCGCCACGTTGTAGTGGCCCAGTGTCTTATGGTTAGCACACAAGCTAACTAGTTAGCTTACGTTAGCTAATAGTAATAATGTTATAGCTAAGGTTGGCCATTCAGCCTCACGTTAAATGTAGTTTATAGTGTGAAGATGAAAATAAACTGTATTCTTTGTTTGAATAAGTGTGCAAAACACTTAGGGGGAGTAATCTGATGAACGCAAACTTGCAGACATCGCTAGCTGCTGTACGCTAACACGAATGATCATCCTAATGTTAGTGTTCATGATGTTCTCTTTGAAAACAGAACGTTTTTTAACGATGTAACAGTAGCTGTTTGTTACCAAGATTTATATTTCAACATGTGTGCTTATTGTAACACTAACTGTTATTTATCAACGTGGCCGATATACACGACAGTTAGCTACTACTCTGACAAAGTGAACTAAACTAAGAGTTGACTGTGAGTTCACCTGTGAGTTCTTTAGTGTGACCTGACGTGTGCGTGATTTTTATTTATTTATTTTTTTCCAGATGAGGTTGGAGCGCTTGTGTTTGACATCGGCTCGTACACGGTGCGCGCAGGCTATGCCGGAGAGGACTGTCCCAAGGTAAAGGCGGCACACCCCCTCTCCTGTGCGCTCTTGATTCTCCCCTCACGTGAATGGACATCCAGCTTGCATACCCTCTCATGTCTCTGGTTGGATAGCAGTTAGACAGCAGTCGGAATGTGGGGCATGACCTTTGTGTGAGGTCATGAGAAGGGATTATTTTAAACCAGTGAATGTGGGACCATAACGTAGCTGCACCTTGTTGGTTCTGGGATTCATTTCTGTTTCTAGTGCCTCACCTGGTTATGGGTATGGAAGTGATCCTCTAGGGCAGGGAGACGTCACATTCTACCGCAGATGCCCCTTAGTAACCGAGCACTTCATATTTTGTCCAAATCTGATAAACTTCAGCATTTTAGCTGCATCTTTTACAGACGGAGTCAGAACAGTGGGTTGGCCACATAAGATACTGTCTAAGTGAGGGTCCGCGGTCAGATTAATGCACCTGTGACGTTTAGGGGTGGGAATTAGAGTAACTCGCGATATGGTACTGCCATGAGATGTTGCCCACGACATCAATGGTATTGCGATACAGAGATACTCTTTACATCATGATGCATCACTTTTTGTCCCACCCCGAGTGCCGATATTAGGTTGTTAGGAGTATTAGGTTGAGTGTGGGGTTGGGGAGCTGAGTTTGAGGTGTAGCGGGCTGATTTGAACACAAGCTGTATTGGTTCGTTGCAGTATTAGGTTGAGTGGTGTTAGAGAGCTGAGTTTGAAGTGCCATGCTGCGGGCTGATTTGTGGGGTACTTCCTCTCTGCCCTCAGGCTGACTTCCCCACGGTGATTGGAGTAACGATCGACAGGGAGGATGGCACTGTTCCCATGGAGACGGACGGAGAGAAGACCAAGCAGAGTGGCACCACCTACTACATCGACACCAACCAGCTCCGTGTGCCCCGAGAAAACATGGAGGTCATGTCCCCCCTCAAAAACGGCATGAGTATGTCTGCTTGTCTTTACATGGTCCCTCATAAAGCATGTTTTTAATCCGTCCTATGTGTTAAGTTGTGATTGTTGATCAGTGAAGTATGTGTGCTTGTGTTTTTTCTGGGCTGTAAAGTGTCTTTACTTCCTCTGGTGTCTGATGAAGAGATTACTTCCAGAATGAATGTTCATAGTCCGTCTGTGATGACCTGTGACCTGGTTGTCCTAAGACTCGGCTGTCCATGGTACTTGAAGGCCATGTGTTTACGGATAGTGAAGGCCATGTGTTTACGGATAGTGAAGGCCATGTGTTTACGGATAGTGAAGGGCTTTTTATTGGTCACAATGTTACATTCAGTGTAGAATTGTAGAAAGATTGGAAAAGGATTGTCCTAGAAGTCTTTGGCCTCAGAGAGCAGAGTATTATTGGATGGTTTCCTTGGAGTCCTGGCCTGGAAGGAAGCTGCCGTAGATGAGAAGACGATGAACACCTATTTTAGCTTCACCCTTCAGTGTCATTGCATCAGAAAACGGAGCCTTTTCTCTGCTCTGTCCCTCATTCTGTGAAAATTCAGTTTGTTCAACAGTCTACCCCTAGAGTTCTAACCTCCATCTCACCCAGTCGTACGCTGTGTCACTCACCCAGTGCCCGCTAACTACCTTACCCAGTGCCCTCTAACTACCTCACCCAGTGCCCGCGAACGAACTCACCCAGTCTTACTCTAACTAACTCTCCCAGTCTTACTCTAACTAACCCACCCAGTCTTACTCTAACTAACCCACCCAGTCTTACTCTAACTACCTCACCTTGTTGGAATTCGGTCTGTTGGAACTTGGGCAGTTCAGTCCACCTCAGTCTGGGAACTCAGAGGTCCAGTCCTTAGTCTCTGTCCTCACTCTGTGCATCTTGGAATAAATGTAGGAGCTTTTATAGTGTGTGTGATGTGACGTGACGGTCACTCCTCGGTTTAGAGAGTGTGTGTGTCTGTCTGTTTGGTTTCCTGTGTGTGTGCGCGGATTGCCCGGCTTGACTGAATGTGTGTGTCTGTCTCTTTGGTTTCCATGTGAAGTTGAAGACTGGGACAGTTTCCAGGCCATTCTTGACCACACCTACAAGATGCACTTCAAGTCCGAGCCCAGTATGCACCCCGTGCTCATGTCCGAGGCCTCGGTGAGTTTCTCAGCGCATTCTCAGAGTAACTGTGGCTTTTTATTCATGGATGCTTTCTGTTGACTTTGACTGTCTGTGTGTGTGTGTGTGTGTGTGTGTGTGTGTAGTGGAACACCCGAGCAAAGCGTGAAAAGCTGACAGAGTTGATGTTTGAGCACTACAACATTCCCGCTTTCTTCCTGTGCAAGACTGCAGTTCTCTCTGCGTATCCTTACGGCCTACTGAGGCAGCGTCTAACACTCTTACTTTATATTGCATATAATTACATGATTATAACTTTATATTACAGTGCTGCAACTAGTCTGTACAGAAAACTGGATGATTAACTTTGTGTCTGGATATGGTTATACACTGTAAGACTACCTCTATCGGTGATGAGTAAAGTGCGTGTGCTAGTGTGTGTTGGCTCCCTTGACTCTGAGTGTGTCAGGTTTGCAAATGGGCGCTCCACGGGTCTGGTGTTGGACAGCGGCGCCACACACACGACGGCCATCCCTGTACACGACGGCTACGTGCTGCAGCAAGGTGAGCGTCCTGTCTCTCTCTCTCTCTCTATCTATCTATCTATCTATCTATCTATCTATCTATCTATCTATCTATCTATCTCTCCTGCCTCTGTCTGTCTCTCTCTTTCTCTGTGTCTCTTTTTTTCTCTCTCTCTCTCTTTCCCTCTGCCTCTTTCTCTGTCTGTCTCTCTCTCATTCTCTCTGCATCTGTCTCTGTCTGTCTCTCTGTCTCTCCTGTCTCTGTCTCTCCTGTCTGTCTCTCCTGTCTCCACCTCTCTCCTGTTCCCTCTGGCCTCTGACAGCTACCTGCTGCAGCAAGGTGAGCTTCCTGTCTGTCTCTGTCTCTCCTGTTCCTGCAGCAACCTGTGCTTCCTGTCTCTGTCTCTCCCGTCCGTCCTCTGACAGGCTGCCTCCTGCTGTGTGTGACGTCTGATCATTCTGTGGCGGTTTGGTCCTGAGTGGCTGACACGAGTATCCAGCTCAGTGACGCACTTAAGGAACAGAGTGTGTGTGTGGCGCGCGCCTAGAGACAGAGAGAGTGTGTGTGACCAGCACCTAGAGAATGTGCTATTTTGATAAAGTGTGCCATTTTAATTTGATTTAATGAAGGACTCAAAAACACAGAGGCTATTGTGTGTGGAGTGTGATGTGCTGCGGCTGCCTCTAATGTTGTGTGTGTGTGTCTCAGGCATCGTGAAGTCTCCGTTGGCAGGTGACTTCATGAGCATGCAGTGTCGTGAGCTGTTCCAGGAGCTCGGTACAGAGATCATCCCCCCCTATATGATCGCCTCAAAGGTGAGACCTGCCAAAGTAAGTCATGCCCTTTCATTACCATTTCAGTCCGTCTGGGGTGTGGGGCGCCTCGCAGTGAGGTGGAGGTGGAGGGAGTCCGAGGTAAAGGTGATGTCACATCCTGTTGCATGTTCACCTTGGTTAGGGTCTAGTTTATTCACTCTTAAGCCATCTCTAACTGTGTGTAGTTGTGTAGTGGTTTGTAGTTAATAACATCTGCATGACTAGAACAGTAACTGCTGGTCCAAGCTGGATTCTTCCTAGTGTGTGGGCGTGTACGTGGGCGTGTGTGTGTGTGTGTGTGTGTGTGTGTGTTTACAGGGGGTAAGCGTGTTCATGTTCATCTGTGATGTGCACCATGGGTCATTTCAGTATGCAGTGTGCTTCAGCTTCTGCTCACATCCCCCAGCTTCCCAGTGTTGGACCCACATCTGACTGCTCCAACATGGCCACTCATGATACCCCCCCCCTCCCCCTTTCTGCCTCTCTCCCTCCCTCCCTCCCTCTCTGTGTGTCTTTCTTTCTTTCTTTCTTTCTTTCTTTCTCTCTCTCTCTCTCTCTCTCTCTCTCTCTCTCTCTCTCTCTCTGTCCCTAACTGTCTAATCTGTCTCTCTGTCTCCCTCCCTCTCTGTCTGTGTATCGGTCTCTCTCGGTCTGTCTGTCTGCCTCTCTCCCTCTGTCTGTCTGTCTGTCTGTCTGTGTGTGTGTGTGTGTGTGTGTGTGTGTGTGTCTCTCTCTCCCGGTCTTTGTCCCTATCTGTGTCTAATCTGTCTCCCCCTCTCTCTGTCTATATGTCTGTCTGTCTCTCTCTCTCTCTCCCCCTCTCTGTCTGTGTGTGTGTGTCTCTCTCTCTATCCCTGTCTCTGTCCCTATCTGTATCGTGTCTGTCTGTCTCCCTATCTGTCTCCCTATCTCTCTCTGACTGTGTGTGTCTCTCGCTGTCTTTGTCCCTATCTGTGTCTAATCTGTCCCCCCCCTCTCTGTCTGTCTGTCTGTATATGTCTCTCTCTGTCTGTGTGTCTGTCTCTCTCTTTCCCTGTCTCTGTCCCTATATGTGTCTAACCTGTCTCCCTCTCGTCAGGACGCTGTGCGTGAAGGATCTCCTGCCAGCTGGAGGAAGAAGGAGAAACTTCCTCAGGTCTCCCGCTCCTGGCACAACTACATGTGTAACGTAAGTGTCTGTGGTTGGCTGATGGCTCTATGATTTCACAGGTTATCCGTGTGGCGTGGTCGTAATGATTGTAATGTTATTATTATTGTTGTTTGAGACGACTGGTAATCCTGCGTCCTCTCTGCTCTGGTCAGTGTGTCATTCAGGACTTCCAGGCCTCAGTTCTGCAGGTGTCCGACTCCCCTTACGATGAACAGTAAGACCTTACCATTGGTACCTTTATTACCTCATGGTTTACAAACACTTTATCAGAGGCAGAAAAACGGAGAAAGAGTCATCAACATGAAGACACACACACACACACACACACACAAACAAACAATTAAACTCTTCCATACATACATGCACCCTCTTTTCTCCAACCCTGCCCACAGATAGTTTATGGAGGTCTTTTAGAATGACAACAAAAGCCATCAGCTTTCCATCCGCCCGCCCAATTACTTATGTAATGACTATTTATTGGGCCTGAATGTAACGTCATGGTCACATTCTTGGCCCCCTGACCTTCAGCTGTTTCTGAAGGTCGTATGGCCTCCTCCTCATGCTTACCTGTGGACATGCAGGCGGATGGGAGATGCTGCGCACGTTGTTGCCCTAGTTACCTCGTCTGAATGTGGGTCAATTAGAAAGGGAGAATTCCCAGAGGAGGTGTGTGTGTGTGTGTGTGTGTGTGTGTGTGTGTGTGTGTGTGTGTGTGTGTGTGTGTGTGTGTGTGTGTGTGTGTGTGTGTGTGTGTGTGTGTGTGTGTGTGTGTGTGTGTGTGTGTGATGTGAGCCCCTCTGTCAGTGTTCCAGTTTCACTACTCTGAGCTGTGTGTGTGTGTGTCTACAGAGTGGCAGCCCAGATGCCTACCATGCACTATGAGCTGCCCAACGGTTACAACTGTGACTTTGGAGCAGAGAGATTAAAGATCCCCGAGGGACTCTTTGACCCCTCCAACGCCAAGGTGAGCAGGGTCAAGGGTCAGGAGGGGGAGGGTCTTAGTGATTCCTCCAATGTGGTGTGATGGGACACTTACAACAGCATCAAGGGGAAAAAGGGGGGGAGTGTTTAGCCCTGTGTAACTACCTCATGGCATGGAGTCTATGCGTTTTTCTCAAACCTAGTGCCTTGTGCTGTGTTATTTGTGTTGAAATCCTTGCCCATGTAACTGTGCTTTGGCTCTCCCTGCAGGGCCTGTCTGGTAACACCATGCTGGGAGTGGGCCACGTAGTGACCACCAGTGTGGGGATGTGTGACATCGACATTAGACCGGTAGGTACACTGACCTCTGACCTCACAGCACTGACTGGACACAGGGCTCAGAGTGCAGTTATGTTCCATGGCTGAAGCTGAACCTTTTCGTGTGTGTGTGTGATGTTTCAGGGTCTATACGGAAGTGTGGTGGTTACTGGAGGAAACACACTCGTTCAGGGCTTTACCGATCGCCTCACCAGGGAGCTGTCACAGAAGACCCCACCGGTCAGCACTGCTTACACACTCACTCTCACACACCAGCTACACTACACCCTCCTATGAGCTTAACGGAGATGCCTGCTGTTCTGATGGTGCTCTCCTCTCTCCTTCTCCTCTCTCCAGAGTATGCGTCTGAAGCTGATAGCCAACAACACGACTGTGGAGCGTAGATTCAGCGCCTGGATCGGAGGCTCCATCCTGGCATCACTGGTAAGCCTGCTCAGTATGGTGTTAGGTTCTGGGTTAAAACATAGGGAATATATGACACTACTGAGAGGCGTTCACAGCCAGTCTCCTCTGGTCTATGTGTGTTTGAGCCTGTCTGATATATATATGTGTGTGTGTGTCCGTCCTGCAGGGTACGTTCCAGCAGATGTGGATCTCTAAGCAAGAGTATGAGGAGGGTGGAAAGCAGTGTGTAGACAGGAAGTGCCCCTGATCACCATGGAGACGACGACTGCCTTTAAAACGCGACAAACCTCTCTGCTTGTTCACCCCTTGTACTGGACTCAGGAACAACACAAGGATGTGCTGTTTTATAGTTTTTTAAAAACACACATCAGTCCATATTCCAGTCCTTCATTTTCTTTAGTCTTTGCTATTTTCTTAAGGAACCCCACCCAGGCGCTGTGTCCCAAGTGGCAGGTCTGACTGAGTTATCTGTAACCAGCCGTTATTTCCTACATAAGAACAGAGCTGAAGGTTGTGTAAGCTACGTATGTTACAGTAGAGGGTCACTTTAGCTCTGCGGTCACAGTCAGGCTGCAACTGTCTTCTGATTTAACTGTTAGTCTTTTTGAAAAATAAACATTTTTATTGTGATGCCTTTGAATTTGGACATGACACAGATAATCCAGGAGCACTATTGTACAAAAGCAACCTGTATTTATTACGATGCTCAATCATGTCAGCACAACACAGACAGAACTCCAATAAACATCTGTTTCTCACATAACTCCTCTCTGCTCCACTTGACCCTCACACTCACACAGCACCACGACTGTACCAATCCCCCCAGAATCAGCTGCAGACCAGCCACATCAGACTGGGCTTGGCACAGACCCACACCAGAGCCTGCTTTATTTGGTCCAGTGAGGGAGGAGGCTGGATGCGGAGATGGATCAGCCTCTGGTCCTCCAGTTGGTCCAGGGAGGGATGCTGTCGTGAAGTGGTCCAGGGAGGGATGCTGGAGGCTGAGATGGCCTCTGGTCCTCCAGCGGCACTCACGCTGTCTGCGCTGATGCTTTAGGGAACAGCTCTGCCTGCCTCTCCTCCTTCTGCTTCTCCAGCTGGGCCTTCCTCACCTTGGAGCGGATGCGCTTCTCCAACCTCAGCCTGCAACACACACGTCATCAAACATAACCAGTGCAAACTAAAGAGTAGAAATGTTGCAAAGTACAGAAATATCTGATCTAGTTGGGGAAAAAAAAAGGAGGATAATGCATTCCATGGTGAGACCAGAAATAGTGCTGCCTTTTTTTTTTTTTTTTTTTAAACCATCCCCTCACTGTAACCATGTTGACCTTGTGTCTCATGAATTTGACCTTTCTTACCTCATGTGCGGTTCAACAAATTCTGGTGTGAAGAAACGCTTCCTCCTGTATCGAGAGTTCAGGTGCCAGGGAATGGGGTGTTCTCTGAAGCGATACCTGGTTAAAGGTGAAGGAAGGAGTTTAGGGGCAGCAGGTGTGTGGGTGGGGTTAGAACATCACTGATGATGGGATGGGGGAAGGCTCTCCCTACCAGTACACGTGTCCAAAGACGTTCCTCCTCCACTCCCCAGGCCTTCCTTTCTCCTGCCCAGTGAGCAGCAGGCGAAGGGCCCCTTCACGCTCCTGCACAGCCGAGTCAAGCCTGGTCATGGACCTCTCCACCTGACAACAAGGGAGGCACTCACCATGACTGCATCTGCTTATGGAGAACACCTTACTGCAACCCTGATGTAACTATCTACTTACGGAAAACACCTTACTGAACTACAGCAGCCCTGATGCAGGGTACACGTGTACCTTTTTGAGTCGTTCTGGACCGGGCATTTGCAGGCGCTGTCTCTTTGACTCCTGCTCAGTGGTGAGCAGCATGTTCTTCTCCTTCAGTAGAACATACCTATCAGACGGACTTCAGTTATACAGAGTACACACTGGTCTATACATTGACAGTGTAGATATGTCTGATTGATACATTGACAGTGTAGACATGTCTGATTGATACATTCTGCTGTATTGCCAGCTTGTTCTTTTACCAGAGCTTGTGTAAATCCTCATTGCTTTTTGCCCGTAACTGTTTAGCTGTCCATGGGGCACCTTTTCAAAATCGAAAAATAGAACATGGTCAGTACAAAACCTACAACCAGGCGCTTAATTCCTTAGTGCAAAGCAATCACTACAATTCCAGTTACTGAAAGTTTCTATAGAAGAAAAAAACTGCATTCAGAATAACAGGTCAATAATATTTTTGGGAAATATGTTTATAACATGTTCCTTAAGACTATTCTATACCAATTCATGCCATGAGGTGAGGACATTTGTCGTTATTACTTCCCAGCATCCACAGATAGTCTGTGCATGCTGACATTATAAATCTACAAAACGTTACATACCAGACTTGACAGTGGTTTCGCCCCAGTTCTCGGGAGGATCGAAGAAATCCTCCAGACCTTTTCGGCTCTGTGATGTGTGGAAAAGCCTGTACTGCGCCGGATTCAATGCTGGAGAAAATGAGCTCGGCCTGAAACAGAATAAACAGGTGAGATTGGGGGATCCACTTGAGAGGCAGTTAGAGAACCCACATTTAATGTTACGGTAATGTTATGCTAACAAGCTAGTTTCACATTACTTAACAAAGCATTAGATTGGCTCGTACAAAGAGAGCTCTGAACCATTACCTGTTTGAGAGACTACCACATCTGGACGAACAATATTCTGTCTGTAATTTGAAAGATGGTGCTATTGATATACAGCGTTGAAATTGCCTGCATAAACCTGCAATGCGTCCTGCAGAGGTCGCAGCCATTTTGGAATTGACCAAGTGAGGACGACTTCCTTTTAACCAGGATGCACTACTCATGAGTCAATATTTGTCTTACATATTTTTTCTTTATAACATTGATGTCTACTTTATTACCTATTTAAACTAATGGCATACATTTATAAAACAATTTGTATGCCTGTACACAGATAGACATAGAATAGACATTATTCAGACATAGCGAGGCATTTATTTTTCCCACAGCAAAGATGGCGTTTCAGGAGTCACAGGAAAAGTAAGAACCAATCATAATGCCTCTCTGACGAACTTGTGCCCATAGTAGCAATGGTAGGCATGAGCGTCCTGCGGACTGCTGCTGCTTTGGCAGCCAGACTAAACCCTTTAAAACGCGTTTCCGCTGGGACTTTACTCTCTGGGTCTGCTCTACGGACAGAAAAAGGTGAATAGCGTCGTATATAAACACCACTACACTAAAAATTGTTTAATTGGAGGTCTGTTTTGATCGTGACCTTGCAAGTCCTCGCAAATGCTGTCATTGCTTGCTAGCACCATAGCGGCCATCTACCTAGCTTGCTAGATTAGTTGATAATGAACTCACCTACAAACTATCCACTGATCTGTAGAATTAGGTGACAAATGGGTCAAATGTCCCACTAAATCGCCTTGTCATGTATGCTCATAGTACAAAAATATGTTAACCAGCTAGCTACGTTAGCAATAAGTGGCAAGTTCATATGCGGTGACTAGGTAACTTTGACGTAACGTAACGTCCTCAATCTCCACATTGTTAACCGGGGAAGTATGTTTTTAAATGTCTGAATATATCCTGTTGATTGTTTGATGAGCAAATGATCGTTGCAAGCTGTCATCTAGTGATCTTAATCTGGATACGTGTGGTGATCTGCGTTACCGGTAAAGCGGCATCTAACGTTGTTGCTGATGCATTTCTCTTACAGCGGTGGTCCGTTATGGCAGTCATGGGAAAAAGATGTTTATTATCCAACCTACCGACTACTACGACAGAAGATTCCTGAATCTATTGGTAGTGCTTTGCTCTTATGGCATTTCCTGCCACGAAGTACACATTAACTACTAGAATAACCATGGGCATTACATCGCCTTCGTCTGTCATCAGTATATTCTCAACTGTTTTCTCTTTTGACTGTTCCTCTGTTTCAGAAATATTACGTTCTGCTGACTGGTATACCCATCGCAGTTCTTGTGACCTTAACGAATGTGTTCATCGGTGAGTTCCATACTGTTTGCCATGTGAAACTATACACTAACTGTTAACTAAACAGCAATATATTCCTGCTCTCAGACAAAGCTGGACAAACATTTTTTTATTGTAGACAGATAGAGGATTGAGGATGTATTCTACGTGTCTGACTTATACCCCCAGAGGTGGTATATTCTACGTCTGCTATATGCAATAGTGTAGACTTGGATGTATGTTACCCATGTAAAACACACTAAGGAGGCTTGATGTGTGATGTTTAAGAGGTATGTAATAAAATGAAAGGTTAGCAGAGGTTGAGTTTATGACTTATATTTCTATCATTTGTCATTTTATTTGCCTAATATTTTGAAATGTCTTTTCAGGAGAGGCAGAATTGGCTGAGACTCCAGAGGGATACGAGCCAGAATATTGGGAGTACTATAAGGTAGATCTCATGGCAACTGTTTATCTAGTCTAGCCTGGGATTGGGAGTACTATAAAGTAGATTTCTATCTCGTCATCTGGGATTGAAAGTACTATATAGTAGATCTCCATGGCAACTATTTATGTTGTCATCTGGGATTGGGAGTACTATAAGGTAGATCTCCATGGCAACTATGTATCTAGTCTAGCCAACATAATGTGTAAAACAAATACATATTAGTAGATTCAGTTCCCACTTAAAATACTCAGATCTGATGCTCTCCTCCCACTGTAATAACCAGCCTTTCTCTCCATGCAGCACCCCATCACCAGGTGGATTTCACGGAACATTCTGGATGACCCGGCCAAAGACTACGAGAAGATGATGGCCCTGGTCCACAATGAGCAGGAGAAGAGGCAGATGAGGTAGAGCAACCAGTCTCCCCCTCCTAGAGATAGAGATCCGTAGAGATTAGCACTTTAGTCAGCTAACCCTAACCCAGACGAAGTAGAGCAACCAGGCTCCCCATCCTCTCCCCCTGCCGTAGAGATTAGCACTTTAGCCAGCTAACCCTAACCCTTACCCAGACGAGGTGGAGCAACCAGTCTCCCCCTCCCCTCCCCCTGCCGTAGATATTCGAGCTTTCGTCTAAAATCTTAGAGACTAGTTTCTAATTACCACAGCATATTATTCTGATTACCACACCCCATTATTCTAATTACAGATATTACCCTTTATAGTGTTCTGATTACCACCACATTATTCTAATTACAGATATTACAGTATATAGTATTCTGATTACCACCACATTATTCTAATTACAGATATTACCGTATGTAGTATTCTGATTACCACCACATTATTCAGTCTAATTTTGCCATAGTAGAGATACCCTTTCTAATTACTAACTGGCTGTGTTCACAGCAGGCCATCGCTAATGGGTAAAGTATGCTATGAGTGTGTGTATACTATGAGTGTGTGTGTACTATGAGTGTGTGTGTATTTAGGCTAACATTCACTGGTGAAAAAGACTGTGAGTGTGTCTGAGTGTATGTGTTTGTGTGTGTTGCTGCAGGAACATGCATCTAGAGGTGAGGAGGCACATGCGACAGAAGGGTGACGGCCCGTGGTACCACTACGAGACGCTGGACAAGAGTCTGATTTTCAGCGGCCACAAGGCCACCCCTGACGACTGAGCCCTGTCCGGGGCCCTCCCATGGAAACTGTACAATGAGAACAGCTGTGTGTTGATACTGCAAATAATATCTGTCTGATTATTTTTTTCGTCTCTGCATCATTAAAGTATGCACCAACTATTTAAACAACTCGCCTTGTTAATTCAATTAAGTGTTATTAATTTATATAGCACTATAGAGATTGTCTCAAAGCGCCTGAACCCCCTCGAGCACAAGGAAAATTGCCCGTTTGACAGGGAGAAACCTTTAGCAGAACCCAGCTCATGAGGGGGCAAGAAGCAAGAAGTTGTTATTTATCCAGACTTCCACATCTTCAATGCTTCAAGCTTAGCTAGTGGTTAGTCATCTGGCCTTATGGAGGCTATAGTGTCATTGGACAGGGAGACAACAGTATCATTGGACAGGTAGGCTATAGTATCATTGGACAGGTAGGCTATAGTATCATTGGACAGGGAGGCCACAGTATCATTGGACAGGTAGGCTATAGTATCATTGGACAGGGAGGCCACAGTATCATTGGACAGGTAGGGTATAGTATCATTGGACAGGTAAGATCTAGTATCATTAGACAGGTAGGCTATAGTATCATTGGACAGGTAGGATCTAGTATCATTGGACAGGTAGGCTATAGTATCATTGGACAGGGAGACAACAGTATCATTGGACAGGTAGGGTATAGTATCATTGGACAGGTAGGATATAGTATCATCTTTCAGAGTCAGATTTACAAATACATAAACCCAATAGAGTATCTTAAATCACCATTCCATTGGCAGCTTGCACATTGACTACTATACAGTTGCCAGCTGCTAGTTTGTGATGAACTCGTGTTAATGTGAATATGCACTCATGAATATGAACTTGTGAATGTGAACTCTTTCATACGAAGTTGCACAAGCACCCTGAGGGTTTCTACCTTTTCCCATTATAATTTTAAGAGTTAAATCGAGGAAACTATAACTGAGATTCTTCTGAATGAAGAGTGCATTACAAATTAAATGAATTATTATTATAACATCAGCTAGATGTAGCTATCATTTCATGCATTTAACTCTTCCAATTAACTCGTTTAAGGTTATTAACTTGATTAGCAACTTGATAACAATAGCAACCAGGAAACACAACTTTAGCTCCAATTTAAGTTTAATTTCTCAAAATCAGCTCACCAATAAAACGCAGTCTTTGGTTCTCATTGATCACAACCACTTGTGTGATGTTAAATGGCTTCACATAAAAAATAAACAATCCTAAGAGAAATAATGGGAAATAAACGGAGCTGCCGCTGTACGTTCCAAACATTTTCAAAGCAATTTGGCTTTGAATGTGAGAAGTCGATCGAGTTATCTTCTGTCCCGTCGTTTGAAGCATACCTTTTAGCCCCGGCATTGGTCTCCCAGGCCATTATTGATCACTTCACGTTTTGATTGAAAGTCCAGTTTTGAGAAAGGTTTTAGCTTAGCAATTGAATCTTGCATTTTCGCAGTCAGGGTCAAATACAAGTGTAGAGGACGGCAGAACCAGCATAAACCCGACAGGTGGGCTCGCCCCCTTTATTGAGGCAGAGGTACTGTGTGCCTCACCTCCGTGCTTTTTCAATGCGGTTTTATCACAGATCAACAAGACTAGATAGATTCAAAGCATGCGCACGCATGCGCTAAACCCAGTTTGTGAGGGATTGCGCAATCTGAAGTGAGGCACTGCCTCACCGTTCAACTGTCTCGCTGTCTCCTGTCGGTTTGAACAGGACATGCGCAAATTCAGCGATTTTGATTATAAAAATGCTCGAAATTATTGGAATGACGCAGAAATTACATTTATATATATTTTTTTATTTCATCTGTCATCTGTCATAACTCCCTGTGACATTCACTGTAGATTATCTGAACTGCATCCTGGGAGGTGTCTCAACTCAAACTGACATTACAGTTTTTCTCCATTGCTTTGGCTCATTTCACGAAACAGAAATGACATTCTCAAAAACAACATGTGCAAACCTCCAAACCACTGTGCACTTGTTCACAACAGATTTTAATTTCTTATTCCTTTAATCAAATTGCAACTGTATTAGCACATCCTTGTAAATGACAAGTACAATTGCCTACAGTTTGCACAAATTTCAAATGATTTAGCACATCTTTGGAAATGGTTAGGTTCAATTGCCTTCAGTTAGCCCAATTACCAATTGAATATATCTTGCTGGTCTAAACTGACTGTTGCTTCTCAGTCAAGTCGTTGTTCTCTGCAAAACATGTTGGCATAATTTCCTTGTGTACATCATCACCTGCCCAATAGTTCACTCCACTGTCAAAATCGTTCAGGCACATAATACCATGAAAAACATCATGGTATATACTGTAATATGGATCTCTTGGATCATCGGCTTAATTTTCAGGTGCAACTAGAACTTTACTAATCAAGGGGGAGATTCACACATCCGATCACCAATCACACAGTAAGTTTAGTTAGCTGACAGGTCCTATCCAGGAGTATAAATGCTTCCATCAAATATCTATAGCTTGACCAAGTTCAGTACAATTTATGAACATGTGCTGTCCTTTCAGAGAATGGTGTAGTCACCCACATTCCCAGTCTTGGCCCATACAATACCCAGAAGCTCCTGGTGTTCTTGAACCGCCTGCACTCCGATCTTATTCCTCTACACGAGAGGGGTTTGGTAGGGCCTCACTTGCCTACATTTGTCATTGTGTGGGACAATGTAAGCTTCCACCGTGGCCTGCTCATCAGGGCGTGGTTCTTTGCCCATCCAAGAATGCTGATGGTGCTCTTATCACCTTACTCCCCATTCCTCAATCCTATCGAGGAGTTTTTTTCTGCATGGAGGTGGAGGGTCTATGAGCATCGGGCTCTAAACCAGAGGTCCCTGCTCCAGGCAATGGATGCTGCTTGTGATGATATGATGTCACAGCAGATCAGTGTATGGGGATGGTTGCAGCATGCACGCCGACCCCCCCCCCCCCCCCCCCCCCCCCCCCCCCGTTGCATAGCAAGGGAGAACATCAGATGTGATGTCGATGAAATCTGTGGCCAGACAGACAGGAGCGCAAGGATGAGCAGGAGAGTGAGGACAACAACTAGTGAAACTCCAGCTTTGCTTTACTTTCTTACTGTATGTGATGTTAGTGTAGGCTATACATAATAATGCGCTTATTGTATGACAGTATATTGTGCTGTATACATTTTCTGTTACTGTAACCACAATGTATGGCAATTACTGTAACAATTTCCAATATGTGATGTGAAACCTTGTAGGCTACTCTTGAATTATTCTTTTTTTCTGTTTGATACACATAGCATTCTGGAAAGAAAGCATCTACTGCAGTAACCATTCAGTGTCAAAGGACTGAGCCAAGATTGAAATGTGCACATGAGGGATATTTCTATGGTCCACTGCCATACTGACAAAACATCTAAACATTTTGATCTGCAGTGTTTAAACAATGCCAAAGGGACTTTTCATTTTGGGGGCACTGACTATTTGTATGAGAAAAGGATTTAGTTTTGACTGATGAGTTGTCTGTTTTGGGAGAGATATGACCTTTTGCAGGTGTGCCATGGTGTTTTGCTCAACCATCTAGGTTATTTTGGCAAATGTATTTAAAGCTTTGAGAATGTCCTTTTTTTTTCGAGAGAGATGAGCCACAGCAATCGAGAAGGAACTTTTCATTTTGGGGGCACTGACTATTTATACGAGAAAATGATTTGGTTTTGAAGCTTGAGTTAACTGTTTTGGGTGAGATATGACCTTTTGAAGGTGATCTATGTAGTTGTGCTGAACCATATAGGCTATTTTGCCAAATGACTTAGAGCTTTGAGAATGTCATTTCTGTTTCAAGAAATGAGCCAAAGCAATGGAGAAAAACTGTAAGGGAACGAGATTTGTACGATTTTTATCAGATGACCGCTAGACGGTGCGTATTAATTTAATTATTAATTTATTGTTCATTTTATAATTAGCGTGCATTCTGAAGTGGCTCATGCCGGTGAGGTAATGACGTGACACAAGGCAATTGTGCCGTCATGTTCTATGACAACGACATAGCGTTCCACAAAGTCTATAAAAGTGAGGTTATTGTTTGTTTGTCATATACTTGAATCACAGCTGGCGAATAAGTAAGACAAGCGATTTGATCACAGATATCGAGCATTTCAGGTGACAACTTTGGCTTGAGTAGTCTACAAAGGAAAATAGTGTATGTGCCATTAGTTTTAGCCACCTCTGACCTCAATTATATTTTATGCACAGTGAATACAGAGGCTTTTTGAATTCATGTTTAAACTAATGTCTTGTACAGGGCCATTGTTTTAACTTTGTTATACCTAGAAACAATTCTGAATGTTTTTTGTACCTTGTCTGTTTTTCCAGTGCAATCCAAAATGGATCATCTGAGTGAGAGTGTGATATTTGAGATGAGTCAGGCAATAAGGGTGCAATTGGAAGCAGTTTTCAATGACATGGCAGAATGAACGGGCAAAGAAAGCAACTATGCAGTCCCTCCTGCAGGAAATAGTAGAGATGGAGGCTGTATTGAATGCCGAACGGGAGGAATGGGGTAAAAAGAAAGAAACACTACTGAAAGGAATAGAAGTAGCAAGAAGGGACAAACAATGCAAATGCCAGCTTCAGAAAGACCTAAACTTCTTTTGCATCAATAGCGAGAAGGAAGAATTGGAGCAGGAGAAAGAAAAAATAACAAAACTTGAATTCGAGAACAATACGCTTCAGGAACTCCTGGAAAAGCAGAACGATGATGATGATGATGCCGTGGCTGAAAGGCTGAAAGAGCAAATGAATAAAGACTTGGAGAACTTTGAAAGGATGACGACTGAGAGGGTGGACTTGGTGTTATCAGGAGCCCTGGTTGTTGCCCCTCTGAAACACAAACTACTGACAGAGCTGAAGGTGCAGGCAGAAAAAGAGGTAAATAAATCATTTTGTTTTGCCGTTTGAGGTAAATAAATAAACAAACATTTACACCATCTCTACCCAGACATTCGGTCACACTAGATGCTGCCTTCTCGTTCCCCACTTAATTGCTTCCATCTGTACATCTGCTGTGTTTGTGTTCTTCAGGTGTCTTCTCTTCAGGCGGTCTGTGACACAGAGATGATACTAAACCCAATTGAGGCCATGATAGAGCAAGAGATTGAACAAAGTATGAAAGAACCAAAATATATACAAAGGAGGAGAAACTAAGGGATACACAATTGACAGAGAGAAGGAAACTGGACAAAAAGATGAGCAAACAACTGGAGAAAATCCAGGCAAAGGAGAGGAAGCTGGAAAAGGAAAGAGAGAAGAAAGCAAAGAAAGAGGAAATAGCCAGAGAAAAGACAGAGCGCAAAGCCATGCAACCAGTGCCAGAGAGCAGAAGAACATGGTTCAATTTCTGTGGAATCATTTTCTGAAGGAAATACCTGAAGTGCCTGAAGTGCGTGCTGAATTTGACTCAATGTTTTATGTAATTACCTACAAATTTGCATTACACCCACACAAACATAACTGTTCATTATAATTATTCAATTCCCATGGTCTTGACAAGGACTCCTGCTCAATTAAATCCATTTTCATTACTGCCATCACGGTTGGTGCAATTCTTTGGGATTTGTCATTAGGGATTTTTATGGGACCTCTACAACAGTCACACACTATCACATGTGTAACCAAGGTTTACAAAGTAATATTTGTGTAATAGTAATCTTTGTGTAATAGTGTATAAATAGTAATTAATAAATAGTTGTCTAATAATAAACATTAATTAGTTATGTATTTATTAGTAACCTTAGGAATTCAGCATAGCTTTTTAATGAATGAAATGTATTGAATGAAATGTAATGTCGGAGCGCCCTCTACAGGACGTAGTGCGTGCTGAAGAGCACGCGCAACTTAACTTTGAATAAAGAAGACGCGAGCAGAGACTCACGGAAGACGCTTTTAAAATTCGCGGTGACAACCTTTTTAAAATGAACGTCTTTACTGACCAAATTAGTTTAACCAGAGTAGGTAGAGTAGAGTAGAGTAGGTAGAGTAGAGTATTAGCCTGACGATGTCATACTCATAATTCTAGTCAGAATATGAGTCTGATATCGCTCCATTGGGCTGTGATTATGGGGCGTGTTTCAACCGAACCAGGAGAAAAAATGCCTCTTCGCTCAATTGGTTACCTACAACCAATCAGAACAACGTAGTATGTGACCAGGGGCAGCTGATACATTACACTTTTACCGGATCCCGTAGGAAGGAAGGCAAAAACATCTTTTAGATTGACAAATGCCTTAATCGCGTTTCTCTGTTCCTCTTTCAAAATGAATGCACTGTCAATGTCTAAATGGACTCGAATCTATACATTTCAGCTCTCCAGCGGCAGCCATGTTTGTTGAAAACGAATTCAACTCGTGTGTTGGTGACGTGGTTGGTTACGTTACTGTTGATCATCTGTCCATCATCGTATAAAGCCCGCCTTAACAATTTGATTGGTACGGCCGATTTCGAGCCGCAGATAATTTCTCCTCAATGGAGTAATGCCAGACCGAACTTCCCAACCAAAAAATTTGTGGGCGGGGCTAAGTTCGGTCTGGTATCCAGGCTAGTAGAGTATCACTGGACAGGTAGGATAAAGGAAGCTGTAGTATCATTGGACAGGTAGGCTAGAGTATCACTGGACCGGTAGGATATAGCATAGATATAGTATCATTGGACAGGGAGGCTATAGTATCATTGGCATATGAATAAAAAGTGATGCCATGCTTCCTTGTCTCATATTTTGAACTAATCTTACATTTACATTTTAGATTTACATCTTAGACTCACCACCACTCCGCTGGGCCGAGGAGGTTTTTATGACTGAAATAGGAGAACATACTGTCTACAGTAGCTAATCAAAAGGTAACTGAGCGAGATGAGCGGGTGAAATGTCTCGAGGTTTCGAATCGAATGTTTATGATTGGATTGAGCGGACCTCTTTCTCGGATCTGCTGGTGCAGTGCCCAAACCACCCACGAGAGAGCAGCACCAGTGGCATGAGCACATCCCGAGGGAGTGCTGGAGGAGGCCAGAGGGGAGACGATCCTGGGAAACGGACATAACAATCATGCAGAACGCTATTCAGGCACATAAGACGGAAGCCTAGCTGGGATGAAACTTAATTAATGGTCAGCAGTTAGGTTAGACAAGCCTAGAATGGAATTGTGAAAATGTAAACCAGTCGCGGTAAAAAAAACTCCATTATAAATGGTAAAATGAAATATTATAACGCGGGGCTTGCGTGTACACTGAGGGCGAATAACAGAGACATAGGATAGCATACAGCCTATCGGTCCACCGGTGGATTTGGTCGGCACCCCCACTGGTGGTGTGCCACTTCTGGTCCGCTCTCGGACCACCATCATCTTTAGTTTAACTTGGCATGAAAATAACATAGAATTCCTGGAATTTCTAAATCATATCCTTAGCACAGCCTATATAAAATATCAGCTGCTAAACAGTTCATAGTTCATAACTATACTAGAAAGCTCTCAAGGTGAAAAATTACTTGGTCAATCCATTATATATGGATTTTAAAAATAATATTTTACTTTATTAGCCTACTAATCTTTAGGACATCTTTAGGACAGACTGTCTCTGCCGGGCATGTGGCATTTTGCAGGATGAGACTCACCCCGCAAACCATCTCTTCACCCTCCCCTCTGGCAGGCGCTACCGGGCCACTACAGCCCACACCTCCAGACTGCAGAACAGTTTCATCCCCAGGGCCATCACAGAACTAAATAACCACACAACCCTCCTACCCTCCACCCAGCACAACTGCACTTTCACTCTGTGCCATATATGTCTTGATGATCTCCCTATTTATGTTTTTTAATATATTTATGTGTGAGTGCGTGGGGTTGCAAGCATGCTTTAATATGCTTTAGTGTGGTTGAAGGGTGTATGTGTATGTAAGCATTGTTTTTTTTTATGTGGTTGCACAAGCAAATTTCATTGTGTATCTAATGCGCAATGACAAATAAAGTTTATTCTATTCTATTCTACTACCCTGTAAGAATTACCAGACATACTGCTGCAGTTTGCCATCTAATTTTGTTGATTGTTGAACTTGATCAACGCCATGGAGTGTTTTCCTTTTCAGAGTGTCAAATTAGTCCAAATCAATTTGAGATTCTCAAAGATGGGCATGACATTCTCGCTACGGTACATGAGCTTTTCTAGCCATTTCTGGCTAACGTAAATAGAGACTGATGCCCATCAACTTTGTGTTTGGTTTACAGGTACACCAAAAACATATGGAACAGTGGAATTCCCCTCGTGACTTTTTAAAAGTAGGCCTGAAATAAATTGTCTGAAGTCTTTCTTAAGAGGCTGTGAAATCACAAAGCTACCAGTTCCAAGTTGCTGTCATGCAGAAATATACTCCAGAGATACATAGCTTTCAGCAAAGTGGTTGTGGTGACCCTAGTGCCCCATACCCAAGTGGTAGTGGTGACCCTATTTTGGGGGCCTTGGCCTATACCCTAGACTTTATGTTCATGTGGTTAGCTGGATTTGTAAGAGACATCTGATAGGCTGCAGAGAATGTCCCTTTGAAAAAGATGCATGTAGTATGTACAATTTGTTGTAGTTGCTGGGGACAGTTAACCACTTGGGGGTGTTGTTGTTGTTTATGTTGTTGGCATACAATAAGTTATAGGCTACCATCATTTTATGTCTTAAATTAGCATATGTAACTGCCAATATGGCAGAATGCCAGCGCACCACTAGAGGCCCACTGGTGGTAGAGCTCGCAGTCGGCTGTGCTTTTGCTCAATGGTTTACGGGTGACTCGCTTTAAAAAAAAAAAAAATGTCTTTACTTATTTATACCTCGTTCTATTTCACCAACCCTTAGCACCTTGAAGATGTTGCCAGTGCATAACATAAGATTTTATTTGGCCAAGTTCATTTTCACCTTGAGAGTATTGTAGTAACCTAGACTAGCCTACCATCAATCACTTTTGTTTAACGGCCGATATTTTAAATTCTATGCCAAGGATATGATTTAGAAAAAAGGAATTGCTAACATTTGATGTTACTTTCTTAATATCCACGCCAAGTTAAACTACAGATGATGGTTGTCCGAGAGCGGACTACAGATGACACACCATCAGTGGGGGGCCGACCACATTTTCGTCCGTGCGTGCTATGCTGTTAATGCCTTAGTTTAGCCATGCTTGTATATTATCTGTCCACTATCAGCATAAGACATGCCTACTGTTTTCTAATTATGTTTGGATTCTGTTAGCCAGTAAAGTTGTCGTCTACTCCTGGGGTCGTGCGGTGTATTGGGTCCAGCAGTTGCATCAAACCTGACATCTCTTTCGCTGCGCTTTCTTCCTGGCTAGCTCGCTACTCGGGAGCGAGAGTAACGGAACGCCATAGTCTCACTATTCGAGAAATTCGCTGATTGTCGGTTCCTGACAAGATAGCGGGGTGTTTTGAGACGAAGCGTGGGGTTGCGCGAACTAGGAAACGGCGCTAATTTATGCGGCTCCTCTGTTTCTATCGAGCGCCCGTTGGATGAGAAGCCAATGGCCGCACTGTACGCTATTGCGCCAGGGTGAAATCACCTCCAATTGGCGCCCCAGAAAATGACAAAACATTAGGGTCTCTCCCCGACATCCTCCTTTGTGTGTTTGCAGTCCCCTCCCTTATGTTTTGATCGTCATATCCCCCTGATCCTAGAGGAATGTCGGAGCTGTATGTTTTAAAAATAGCACCGACTCCTCTCTGTACTGACAGTCTGCGCGGCTAACTCTCGCAGCACTGTGGAGCGACAAACAGGAATGCGAAGATGGCTACAGATCTGGGAGAACTCCTGGTCCCGTACATGCCCACCATCAGAGTGCCAAGAACAGGAGACAGAGTGTTCAAGAGTGAATGTGCCTTTTCCTACGATTCTCCTGTAAGTATCCTGTGTGTCGTTACGCCATGAGTGGTTGTGGTGTTGACACGCGTCTGTCCGAGCATTGAGTCTGTCGCGCACCACTGAAGTGCTGCGCTGTTTTCGGGAGAGGTTGTCGGGGCTGGCGTAGTCACTGTTGGCGTGAACTTGGGCGAAAATCCACATGTGTAAATAGATAAATAAATAAATATGATGTTGACGTCTTGCACGAATAAGATGTTGACATAGTGTCTTCCACTATGGGATTTCCTTTGTCAGTGGTGTTTACGAACGGCTGCTGAAAATAATGTATTGGAATTCAATGTCATCATCTGCGTGTACAGTAAAATTGTAATTTAGGTAGGCTTCTGCTATCTTGTTTATTTGTTACGAAGGCTGCAGTTTTGTTACTGTCTGGCTACTTGTAGACTTTCGAGACCTTGTCTATAGACAAACTATCAGTGGTGGTTGGCATGCAACAGTGTTTCCCAGTTCAAAGTTATAATATCATCAGATATTATATGACATTTTCCTACTTGTTGGATTCAAGTAGCACTGACAGTATCTTACTGTAACCTACAAAAAGTACACGGTTCTCAGCGCACGCTGCTCAGGCTGCTGTTCCAGGAGCGGTCTGCTTGACTCGCCGTCGGCTAAATGACCTATAAAAATCCAGGTCAAGAGAGTGTCCACCAAATCTATTGAATTATTTGGCCCATACAAGTAAAACTTAGCTTTGGTTTTCGTATTTGTGGCTAAATAAAAACATTGACGTGCTTGAGCCATAATTTCTCAGCTGAAACAATTTAAAAGGTGACTCAGCTGTTTGGATCCCGTCATGTCTCAGTAAGGAGGTTTATTTTTACCCGCGCGCTGTGAAAGCTCGTGTGTCACTCCACACCACTCTAAGGTTTGTCAAAAGCTGTTTGAGGCCTGCCCCGCTCAGACTCAGGGCGAGCGTGTAGTCCAAAGTGGACTTCATGTCTCGATCCATGACATTGAAAACTCTTCTAGAGCCACTAGCCTAATTCCTGAGAAATAGGCCTGCACTGTCTGAGGGAAAAAGTTCTGCGTATTTATGGTATTCTTTGAGTGTAAGGTCGGCATGTTGTTGTGCTTGTTGAGTTTTATCAAGTCCACTTACACCATAGACTCGCAGGCCCGAGAAGGTCCGTCTGTGTCCCTCTCCACAGGTGTCAGATAAGGTAACAGAGCTGAATGTAGGTCTGTCAAAAACATCGTCATACTTTAGTGCCTTTATAGTAAAGCAGCTTTCCTTACCTTCAGATCACGAAAGATCATTCAAAAGCAGACGATGTATGATATTTATGATTACCTGTCTGTCATCATCCGCTGCCGCCATATTGCAGCTCCGCATAAACCAGCAGAATGCAGCCCCCAAATTCCTCCTCGTCGTGCATATCCTTCCAAGATATGTTTACCCTGGTTGTCACAGAAACCAAATAATGTCACATACACATCAACCCAAAGAACTTGTTTGACAATTTACTTCAAGTGTGAAATGTATTCATTCTGACTTTAACTTGAAGTGTATTAATGCTGACTTTATCTTAGTGTATCACTGCTGACTTTAAGTTGAAGTGTATCAATGCTGACATTAATTTGTCCTGTGTAACAACAGTTGCTGTGCAAACTCTGAATGTCTAATATCATATTATATTAACTCTGTGTTTGAATTGTTTCATAATTACTCAGATGTTACATTTTTAGGATGTGTAATTGCTTGGGTTATAATAAATATGTGTAGTGAATAACTGTGATGTAGGTACTGATGTTGTGTTATGAATGTGAGTAGTAATGTTGTGTTATGCATGTGAGTAGTGATTGTTGTGTTATGAATGTGAGTAGTGATTGTTGTGTTATGAATGTGAGTAGTGATTGTTGTGTTATGACTGTGGATAGTGATGTTGTGTTATGAATGTTGATAGTGATGTTGTGTTATGAATGTGACTAGGGATGTTATGCTATGAATGTGAGTAGTGATTGTTGTGTTATGAATGTGAGTAGGGATGTTGTGTTATGAATGTGAGTAGTGATTGTTGTGTTATGACTGTGGATAGTGATGTTGTGTTATGAATTTGAGTAGTGATGTTGTGTTATGAATGTGGATAGTGATTGTTGTGTTATGAATGTGAGTAGTGATTGCTGTGTTACGAATGTGAGTAGTGATTGTTGTGTTATGAATGTGAGTAGGGATGTTGTGTTATGAATGTGAGTAGTGATGTTGTGTTATGAATGTGCCTAGTGATGTGTTATGAATGTGAGTAGAGAAAGAGTGTTGTTCCTTGCAAAACTTTGATGAAATGCCAAAGTTGTTTTCTTGGTTCAATTTATTGTGAAAAGGGGGGATGTTGTGAGCAGGACTCAATCGCACGTGATTTGGATCAAACAATAACCTTTACTAACAGGGTTCGGTACACGGGTAGACAGTCCAGTAGACAAACATTCCAACAAGGAGAAAGCAATGACATGGTTCGGTGTGGGTCAGACCGGTGTTCGGTACACGGGCAGGCGTCTGAAGACCAGGCAGATAATCCAAAAGGGAGGAGGCAAAAGCGGGTTCCGTTAAACAGGCAGAGGTTGGCAACACTAGTAAAACAACACACACAGAAAAAGCGCTGGAACGCTAGAGACACAGGGAAAAAACAAAGACGAACATGCAGCGAGATACACACGGACTAAATACAATAGGTAATGAGGAACAGGTGCAGACAATCAAGGCGGGGCAGACAATCACCAAAGGCGGGGCACACACAAGGGCAGGGAGTGAGGTGTCTGAAACGAGAGATGAGTAAACAAACAAAACACAGAACTGAAGAATAAAGAAAACATAATTTAAGAGACAGTACATTTACAAGTTGTTGAGAATACTCTTCATCGTTGTCTTCCGCCGTCTTTTGTTGCTGTCTTCGTTTTGGTACCATCATACCAAACAATGGTATAAAAGATTACCCACAGGTGTTCGTCGGGGGGGGGTTGTAAGGTGTGGGGATGTGTGAATGCCAGTTCTAGCTGACCTTGGCTATCTAAATGCTAATAGGCCCGACTACAATCATCTTGACGTGGCTGTAGACGAAGACCAAGAATCAAGACTAATTGCCCTCTGGTGTGTCTGAGACTAAGGGTAGAGATCAATTGATATGGCCTAGTATGTGAAACCTACCAATATCTGTAGTGTCTACATTACAACAGTAGTGATGTTGTGTTATGAATGTGAGTAGTAGTGATGTTGTGTTATGAACGTGAGTAGTGATGTTGTGTTATGAAGATATGTCATGCAGTAAATATATATCAGGTGTTGTTTCCTAAATAACTGATTTTGTGTACTGTGTGTGTATGTGTGTGTGTGTGTGCAGGAGTCGGAGGGAGGCCTGTATGTGTGTCTGAACACATTCCTGGGCTTTGGCAGAGAACACGTGGAGAGGCATTACCGCAAGACTGGACAGAGTGTTTACATGCATCTCAAACGCACGGTCAAGGAGGTAAGCACACACACACACACACACACACACATTCACCCTCACACGCACACGCACACACACACACACACACACACACACACACACACACACACACACACACACACACACACACACACACACACACACACACACACAGAGGATAGTCTTTACAGTCTCCTCAAACGCACAGTCAAGGAGGTAAGCACTCACACACTCACGCACTCACACACACAAACACACACACATACACACACACACACACACACACACACACACACACACACACACACACACACAAAGGATGTGAAGTCATCATTGCCATGGTGTCTTAGTTTGTGTCAGAGGTCAATCCATGTATTAGTGTGCTATGCAGGAGGTTTATCTGTAGTCTGTGGTGGTGTGTGTGTGTGTGTGTGTGGTGGTGTGTGTGTGTGTGTGGTAGTGTGTGTGGTGCTGGTGTGTATGGCAGTGTGTGTGGTGGTGGTGTGTGTGTGTGTGTGGTAGTGTGTGTGGTGCTGGTGTGTGTGGCAGTGTGTGTGGTGGTGGTGTGTGTGGCCTGAGCTGTGTCCAGCTATTTAGTGCTTCTGTGTGTCCGCCTCCAGAACCAGTGAATCAGTCAGACATCTTTGGACTGAAATGGGTCTGGCTGTACTGGGCCGTGTTAAATGGGTCTGGTTGTACTGGGCCGTGGTGCTGGGCCGTGTGAAATGGGTCTGGCTGTACTGAGCCGTGGTGCTGGGCCGTGTGAAATGGGTCTGGCTGTACTGGGCCGTGGTGCTGGGCCGTGTGAAATGGGTCTGGCTGTACTGCCTCTCTGTGATCATGGATCTAGGGCTGTCACTATCACTGCAGGGTGGGAAGGTCTTTCACACACTGTGTAAGAGTTTAGACCAGGGGTGGGCAATTAATTTCCCCAAGGGGCTGTTGTGGAGGGCCGGACCAATAGGCTGAACTCAATTCTGCTCAATATAAGTTATATCTCTTCATAAAAAACATTACATTGTATGGTTTTGATTAACTGCTACTGGTAAGAGTAGATGTTACATTTAGGCTATCAAAAAAAGTTGATGCAGGCATAGTAAAAACGCCAACATTATTTAATCAACATTTAATCAACATTCACCAAAACGATTTTGAAAATGAGCATGTTTTTGCAGTATTAAAGGTGTTCCCAGACGATCAATACACATGGCACACACAGACGAGAGCAAGCTTGCAATGCAATGCAATAGTATAAGTATACAAATTAATAGTAATATACATTTTTATCAGCGCAAATGGTCGCAGGCACGCCCACACGCACGAATGTAGGCCTACGGAAATAAAAAAAATATCCCGCTTATTATACGGTTACTTGCCAAAACAATAGAAGACATTTCTCCAAAATACCTCTTTTTAATGATTTTGTTGCCGTTTAGTTCCTCACGCAAATGCGAAGCAACCCACCTTCTGACTTCAAGTTTCAATGACTTTCAGTTACGTTAAATGACCGGACTACTTGCGTTGCGGATTGATATGAAAGATGTGAATTAGAAGCACAAAACCCGTTGCCAATGACAGCAGTCATACATTTTTCGCAGCAGTGAATATAAAGAAATTACAGTCCTGCTAACGTTGGGATGGCCCATTCAAATCAACGGAACGTTTTGGAACATTCTGAAGAGCCGTATAATAAGTACAGGTATTTACATATTATATTTGATTCCTAATTTACAATTGACCTCCGCGGGCCGCACAGGGACAGCCAACGGGCCGCAAATAGCCCTTGGGCCGCACTTTGCCCAGGTCTGGTTTAGACGGTGGTGATGGTGATCACTATGCCTGATCCTAAGCCTGATCCTATGCCTGATCATGTCTAATCTCAGGTTTGTCTCATGTGTGAGAAATAGATTTCAGGTTTGCCTGTGTATGTAATGTTGTGATGTTAGGTTGAGATCTTCACGAATCTTCTGTCTTGTGTCTCGTGTGTGTGTGTGTGTGTGTGTGTGTGTGTGTGACTGCAGAAGGCCACAGGTGCAGCTGGAGGAACCGTGCCCAGGAGGAGAAACGGAAAAGTATTTTTAGGTGAGAATCTGACTTTAGACTTTAGACTGGTCGGGGATGCCCAGCTGCTTCCCTACTCTCTGGTCAGCACACACACACACACACACACACACACACACACACACACACACACACACACACACACACACACACACACACACAGACACACTCAATCAAACACACACACACACACACACACAGGTTTTGTGTTTTTTTATTTCCAGTCCCTCTCCTTGTTTTAACTTCCTGCTGTGGTGTTGAGTTGCTGCTGCTGTCTAAATTTAACACATGTATTTGTATATGCAGTTAGTAACTGTTCTAAATCTACGTATCTACATGCCTGCAGTGGCCTGCCCCTCTTCAGAGCAGCTTGGTTTACAGTACACCCCCCCCCATCAGCTGCTGGTCCCCGTCAACCCTCCTGCTGCCTGACGGGCTCCAGCCATTGGACAGCTGAGCCGTCACGGCAGGGCCCACGTCTCTCACCCAATCACAGTGCACTTTACCCCTTCTCTCTCACCCTCATAACTGCTCCACATCAGAGGCCCCGCCCCCTCCCTCTTATCTACCCCAGGGAACTCTGGGTACTCCTGTCCTGCGTCACACACACACACACACACACGTCAGAGTGACAGACTGCTCCTCTGCGATAATGGTCTG
>NC_045161.1:17648244-17655744 GCF_900700415.2 Clupea harengus
CCTTGACCGAGCCGCAGAACGTTCAGGACTTCTGGAGCTCCGCCCTACAGGCCAAATCAGCAGGAGTGAAGTAAGACGGACGTCCCTTTAAACACAGTCACTCACTAACCCTTTAAACTTTTAAACACAGTCAAACTCACAATCCTGTCCAGCTCCTGCCCCTTTAGGCACAGTCAAACTCACACTCCTGTCCAATTCCTGCCCCTTTAGACACAGTCAAACTCACAATCCTGTCCAATTCCTGCCCCTTTAGACACAGTCAAACTCACACTCCTGTTCCTTTAAACACAGTCACTCACTAACCCTTTAAACTTTTAAAGACAGTCAAACTCACAATCCTGTCCAGTTCCTGTCCCTTTAGACACAGTCAAACTCACACTCCTGTCTAACTCATGTCCCTTTAAGCTGCTCACAATCTGGCCCTCCTCCCTCCAGGACGTGCCGCTTCGCCACGTTCCCAGAGTACCTCATCGTTCCGATCAAGAAGTTCACCTTTGGAGTCGACTGGGTCCCAAAGAAGCTCGGTACGTCACTTACCATCATTGTGTAAGACAACTGTCACAAGACAACACTGTCTATGGGTACTGTAGTTTAGATTGGTCTGTCACAGAACAACACTGTCTATGGGTACTGTAGTTTAGATTGGTCTGTCACAGAACAACACTGTCTATAGGTACTGTAGTTTAGCTGGTGATCAAGTTTAGAGTCCAGAGGCTACTGCTGTGAAGACTCTCAATATTGGAGATTTCAGTGTCTCCAGACAAGCTCCCGAGATTCAGTTTCAGACTCGTCCAGCAGAGGGCACTGTGGCACTGCGGCCCAGCGACTTCAATTTAAAATCATGGTTTGGCTGGAAGTAATGCAGTGACTTAATTCGAATGTGATCAGTGCGCCTGCTGTCAAGACATAATGACATCATGACATTCTGACATGGACTCTTAAAGTGGGTTTTCATATTTCATATTTTGTATTCTAAATAGGCCTGCATAACACGTTACATGTATTCTAAATAGGCCTGCGTAATACCATTACATGTATTCTAAACAAGCCTGTGTAACGCCGTTACACTTATTTTTAGGAGGGCTGCGTAACGCTCTTACATGTGGTTTGTTACTCCCACACACTGTATATGTATTTCCTGATCGCTGAACTTTTGATTCCTTTTAGTATCCACCAGCGGTTCCATGATTCTGTTCAGTTGTGCCTGTGAGTGAATGATGCCGTTCAGTTGCAGGCATCGCAAATTGCGGTTAGAGGGCAGTGACATGCAGGTTTAAACATTTAACGTCAAATGAAAGGCACTGCGTGCACTTTGTTGTGGATTGGCCAAGTCGCTGTTGATGCTGTGCTCTGTTACGTGTCATCTGCCCCACAGTGAGAGTCTCTTATGCTGTGCTCTCTTACGTACAGCCATCCTCCCCGCTGGGAGTCTCCACATGAAGATGGGTTTATCACTTCTACTCTATCTAGCGTGATAAATAAATGAGCACACACGCCCTGTGTCTGAAATATGAAATATCACAGGGTCTATGTGATGCACAGGGTCTATTATTTATCAGCTCTTAGGTTCAGAGAGTGCACAGCCTCTTCTGCTCCTTACACACACACACACACACACACACACACACACACACACACACACACACACACACACACACACACACACACACACACACACACACACACACACACACACACGGCTTATTCTGGTCCTTTACCTCTCCCACTCCTCCACACCTCTTTCTCTCTTACATAGTACATGCACAAACTCACATTGGCTGACACACACACAGACAGACACAGACACACACAGAGCTTCTGTTTGTGTTTGCTGAGTAGTGATGGAACCGCATATTGATGTAGCATGTATTGATGCTCATATGGGGGACTGATAGAACCGAAAATAGCTGAAATAAACTCCAGAAATCCTGACTGCATCTTCCGGTCCGTTCTTCAAGTTTGGCGTGCTTATTAGATTCTATCAGTAGGTTAATAACACAACTAAAGCACTACACAGGCCTCTGGGATGTGACAGAGTTTTTCTCTTGTATATGTGTGTGTGTGTGTGTGTGTGTGTGTGTGTGTGTGTGTGTCTCAGACGTCGCCATAGATGTGCCAGACTTCCTGGATCTGAACCGTCTGCGTGCGACGGGTCTGCAGAGTGGAGAGGAGGAGCTTCCTGACCTCACGCCACCAATAGTCAGTCCCGAAGACACCAGAGGTACACGCCCACCTTACCACCACATCCCTAACACATCCCCCTGTTCTAAACCACACCCAACTCTACCCAAACCACACCCTTAACACATCCCCCTGTTCTAAACCACACCCAACCCTACACTAACCCCGCCCACCAATACATCACCCTGCCCTAAACCACACCCAGCTCTACACTAACCACGCCCACCAACACATCACCCTGTCCTAAACCACACCCAACCCTACACTAACCCCGCCCACCAACACAACACCCTGTTCTAAACCATACCCAACTCTAAACTAATATACATACCACACCCTCCAAACTCCCTGACCAACAGCGCACCCTATCCTAAACTGATCCCTACACCCCACTGATAAGCATGATAAACCCACATAAACCCAGGCCAGACCCATGTTGAGAGGCAACTACTATGTGGAGTTCCTCTTCTGAAAGTGAATTTTCTGTTTGATTTCCAGACAACTCCATGAGCAACTCCACAGACTGTGAGTATTTCTTCTCTTGTCCTCTCCTCTCCTCTCCTCTCCTCTCCTCTCTTCTCCTCTCCTCTCCTATCCTCTCCTGTCTCTTGTAGGTATCTCTCTCCCTGTCTGAGACTCCATAGCCCCCCCCCCCTCCCTCCCCTGACTCCTGTATATAGTGTTGACAGTGTGTATGAAACATTAGGGTTTGAAAGGTGTAACATAATAGCAGACTTTCTTCAGTGTGAGCTGTGTGTGTTTACACATTGTAATGTGTTGATGTGATGTAACTGTTTGGGTGTTGGTGTGAGTGTGTGTGTTACTTGTGTTATTGCTGACTGTATGTTGTGTATTTGTGTTAGCGGTGCATGTGTGTTTTAGCTGCGTGTTAGCACTTTCTTTGTGTATGTGTTTGTTTGTGGGTGTGTCTGTGTTTGCTGTGTGTTGTGTGTGTGTTTGTTTTTGTGCGTGTGTCTGTGTTTGCTGTGTATTGTGCGTGTGTCTGTGTTTGCTGTGTATTATGTGTGTGTGTGTTGTGTATTGTGTGTGCATGTGTGTGACCGTGAGGTCATGGCCCTCAGAGAGACTCAGGCTGCAGGAATCTAATGAGGCCCAAAGAGACTCTGGAGCTGAGCAGCAGTCTCTCTCTTTCCCTCTTTCTTTCTTTCTTTCTCTCTCTCTCTCTATTTCTCCCTTTACATCTTTCCCTCTCTCTCTCTCCCTCTCCCTCAGCTCCAGAGATAGATGAGTCTTCGGTGATGCAGCTGGCGGAGATGGGCTTTCCTCTGGAGGCGTGTCGAAAGGCTGTCTACTACACGGGAAATATGGGCGCAGAGATGGCCTTCAACTGGCTCATAGCACACATGGAGGAGCCCGGTGAGAGCTCTCTGTGTCTGTGTCTGTCTGTCTGTGTGTGTGTGTGTGTGTGTGTGTGTGTGTTTGTGTGTGTATGTGTCTGTGTGCGTGCGTGTGTGTCTGTGTGTGTGCGTGCGTGTGTGCGCTGTATGTGTGTGTGTGTGTGTGTGTGTTTGTGAATAAAAGAGTGACTCATGATTGGAGGATTTATTGGATCCCAGCAGTCCCAGCAGTCTTGTTCTTCACTAGTCCTCATGATTCTCATGAATACACAGTCTTCAGTGTGTGTGTGTGTGCGTGTGTGTGTGTCTGTGTGTGTGTGTGTGTATGCACGTGTGCAAGTGTGTGTGCATGTGCGTGTGTGTGTGTGTATAATAACATGGTAAATGTGTAAGTTATGAGACCTAAGGTTATACGTAACACACACTCTATATGCAAACTGTGTGAGCTGTGTGATTGGCTAAACCCAGTGGCCCTGATAGGAGCTGTGTCATTGGCTAGAGCAGTAGTGTAGGCATTTTGTGAAGACACACACACACACACACACTTGCACAAACAAACACACACATGCATGTACACACACACACACACACACACACACACACACACTTGCACAGATATACACACACATGCATGTATACACACTGTCACAGCCACCACTAGTACCACCGCTATGCAGTCCCATCTCATTTTCCTGTGAACAAATCCCACTTACTTCCTCACCTGTGATCATGCCCCGCCCCCTTCATCACCTGTGTGTATGTCACCCCCGCCCACTTCCTCACTTTTCTGTATGACACGCCCACTTCCTCACCTGTGTGTATGACCCGCCCACTTCCTTACCTGTAATCATGCCTGCCCCCTTCCTCACCTGTGTGTATGACCCGCCCACTTCCTCACCTGTAATCATGCCCCGCCCCCTTCCTCACCTGTGTGTATGACCCGCCCACTTCCTCACTTGTGATCATGCCCCGCCCCCTTCCTCACCTGTGTTTATGACCCGCCTACTTCCTCACCTGTGATCATGCCCCGCCCCCTTCCTCACCTGTGTGTATGACCCGCCTACTTCCTCACCTGTGATCATGCCCCTCTCCCTTCCTCACCTGTATGTATGGCTTCCTGATGATTTTCTGTGTGAGTGCAGCATGCTGGTACATACACACAAACACACACACACACACACACACACATGTTGATTCTCTGTGTGAGTGCAGCATGCTGGCACACACACACACACACACACACACACACACACACACATGTTGATTTTCTGTGTGAGTTCAGCATGCTGGTTTATTACCTATGGGGCTCGCCTGAGCCTCTGTGCTGCCCTCCTCAGTGACATCATTACACTAGAAACTCATTAGTGGTCATTAGCTCGTTAGTGGACACAGCGATTCAGTATTTATCTACAGTATTTATCTCAGTATTGTAGGATAGGTATGCCAACATCACATTATCCTGAACTGTCATAGACTACTACACATTATCATACCAAACTGCTTTAGACTAACACACATTATCAAACCAAACTGTCTTAGACTAACACACAATATCATACCAAACTGTCTTAGACCAACACATATTATCATACCAAACTGCTTTAGACTAACACACATTATCATACCAAACTGTTTAAAACTAACACACTTTATCATACCAATCTGTTTAAAACTAACACATCATCTGGAACTGTTTAAAACTAACACACATTATCATAGCAGACTGCTTTAGACTAACACACATTATCATACCATCTGCTGTAGTAAGTGAGTGAAGTAAACTGCTGTAGGAAGTGAGTGAAGTAGTCAGATGGGATTAGATTGGGAAGCTCAGTGGATTCAGTAGTGTGTATTAAACTGGTGCTAAAATGTTCATATAGGTGTGTGTGTGAGTGTGTGAGGGAGAGAGAGAGAGGGAGAAGTAAAGAAGTAAAATGACCATGGACGTGTGTGGGTGTGTGTGTAGATTTTGCGGAGCCGCTGGCGGTCCCCTCGTTCTTAGAGCCGGACCCCATCAGCGAACCTGTGGCGTCTGCACTGGACAACCAGCCTCCCGAGGAGAGCATCTCCATCCTCACCTCCATGGGGTTCCCACGGCAACACACCATCAGAGCCCTCAGGACCACGGTGAGTCACACACACACACACATTTACAGCTTTTAGCATCATCAGTCACATCTGCCATGTTCTTTTTCGGACTGGACAAGCCTTGACCTGCCTAGTAGTGTGTGTGTGTGTGTGTCCTTCAGTGTGTGTGTGGGGGAGAGAGAGAGCTTGAGTGTCATGCCTTCTCTGCTATTAATGCATTGGCTGGCCTACTTGTGTGCGGTGTAGTTTCAGTCCCATGTGGTGTGTGTGTGTGTGGGGGGGGGGGGGGGGGGGGGGTTACATGCTGTTTACAAACAGCTGCTGATGGTGCTGAGGGACTTTGAAGTTCTGAACGCTGCCTCAGACCCAGCACACACACACACACTCAAACACATACACACACACACACACACACACACACACACACACACACACACACACACACACACACACACACACACACACATAAACTCTCTCTCTTTCCGTCACACACACACACACAGAATAAAACACCCACACCCAATCTCTCTCTCCCTCAAACACACACACACACACACACACACACAGACAGATTTAAACACCCTTTCTGTGTCAAACACACACACACACACACTATTTCTCTCTTTCTCTCTCTCACACACTCTCTCTTTCTCTTTAAACACCCACACACAATCTCTGTCTCTCTCTCACACAGAAACACACACACACACACACGCACAGAATTAAACACCCACACACAATATCTCTCTCTTCATCACACACACACACACACCCACACACACAGATTTAAACACCCTTTCTGTGTCAAACACACACACACACACACACACACACACACACACTATTTCTCTCTTTCTCTCTCTCACACACACACACACACACATCTATTTATCTCCCTCACACACACACTCACTCTATTTCAGGTTTTGGGCATCAGTTCTAAATGAGTCCTTGACCACACAAGGATGAGGAAGACACATGAGCATCCCTCTCTTAATGTTTACCTCTCCATTTTAGTTCATGTCTGGTCTAGTTCATCTCCCTGTTTTAGTTCATCTGTCTATTTTAGTTCATGTTCGGTTTAGTTCATCTCCCTGTTTTAGTTCACTTCTCTGGTTCAGTTTGTGTGTGTGTGTGTGTGTGCTAAAAACCTGTGTGCTAAAAACCTCTGTGTGTGTGTGTCACCAGAACAACAACCTGGAACGCGCTCTGGACTGGATCTTCACACACCCCGAGAGCGAGGAGGAGCCAGAGGAGGTGTCTGACCTGGCCAACGCCCAGCACAATGACCACGGCCCCCCCATCACCAACGGCAACAGTGACTCCACCCTCTCCCCCGACACAGACGCATCAGGCCCACGAGTCAGAGACGGACCTGGCCGTAAGTCACTAGCCAATCACGTGACAGCAGAGCTGAACAAACACTAAAAATTAACACACACATTTGAACACACAAACTAAAACTTAACACACACATTTAGAACACAGACACTAAAACTTAACACACACATTAGAACACACACACTAAAACGTAACACACACATTAGATCACACACACTAAAACTTAACACACACATTAGAACACACACACTAAAACTTGACGCACACTTCAGAACACACACACTAAAACTTAAAGTAACATTATGCAACAATTTATCTTAAAATAACAGCGTCAAAATCATTTTGGTGGTACACAGACTTGTAATACGGAGAATGTAACTTTGGGGTACAGGGCGCAAGGCATTTGGCAAGAACTACGTAATGCTTTATGGCACCACCTCACACAACAACAACTAGAACCGCTAGCTATAAGAGGAATCTAGGTGCAGTATTCTCTGTATGGACATCATGGCAAAGGCGACGATGAAACCAA
>NC_045161.1:17660744-17678244 GCF_900700415.2 Clupea harengus
TAGGGAGGTGCAGAAATGAGAGTAGGGAGGTGCAGAGATGAGAGTAGGGAGGTGCAGAGCGGAGAGTAGGAGTAGAGATAGAGGAAGAGACGATGAAGGCCGAGTCTGGAGCGAGAGGAGCTTCCTGTCGGAGGGTTGATGTTGCTGGAGTTGTATGAGCTCTGACTGTAAATCCTATGTCAATGTGGAGTTGTCTGAGATATGACGGTGAATCCCGTGTCAATATGGAGTCGTTTGAGCTCTGACGGTGAATCCTGTGTCAGTGTTCAGGGCTCTGGCATTTACATACTGGGATCACAGCCTAATCCTAACCCTACAACACACTGTGATTACTGCAGCCACCCAACCCAACCCAACTTCATAGCTACGGGCCTCATCCGGCTCTAATACGGCTCTGGTCTGGCTCTGATCTGGCTCTAAAACGGCTCTGGTCCGGCTCTGATCCACACCATGTCAGACCAGGACGTTGCCCAGAGTCAGCCTCTGTTCAGGCTAACAGCGAAACACGTCATATCACAGATTAGAAACAAACGACACGTACACAGAAATATATTACAAGGGTTTATTTGAAAAGATTACTTTCATATATATATATATATATATATATCCTGGAGATATTTGCAGTGCTTGAGTATACTGTGAATAAGATATGTAAGTAGACTAGTAAATATCTAGTTTAACTCCGTACAGTACATTCTGAGTAGTTGAGATATACAGCATGTCATATAGAAAGAGCATTGTGCAGTAAAATATTGCAATTCATCTTGACGATATGTGACCTAGGTAAAGGGAGCAGTGGAGGCTAATGGGAATACATGCAGGTGAGGAGAGGCAGGTGAGGAGTGTCAGGTGAGGAGAGGCAGGTGAGGAGTGTCAGGTGATGAGAGGCAGGTGAGGAGGGGCTCCACAGGCCGTCATGCAGGCTGCCCGCGCCGAGTGGGGGTGGAACATGCGTCTCGCTAGACCCCCACCCCTGAGGCGACGGAAACTACTAGAAGAAAACAGAGCGGTACAGAACGGGGCTGTCCAGATGCCAGTGCAGAACCGAAGCCTCTACAGCAGAACGTCAGCAGGAGGATCTCAGCACACACACACACACACATACACGACTCTGACACCAGGCCTGTACCCTATCAGACTTACATAATGGAGAGAGATATCTCCATTCTTAACTAAAGACAAACACATGCTAACCTCAACACACACACACACACTCTCAAACACATGCTAACCTCATCACACACACACACACACACACACACACACACTCAAACACATGCTAACCTCATCACACACACACAGGCAGGTCATCACAGGACAAACAAGCTAACCTCATCACACAAAAAGAAACACACATCTAATCTCACACACACAACTCACAACAAACATAATCTCACACATGACTGTGAGGACACATGTGACTCCAGACTGTCCTCTCTTCACCATGTTGGTGCAGCTTGGTATTAAATGCATTTGGTCTTCTCCCTCCTCTCTCCCTCCTCCTCTCCTTCTCCTGCCACTCTTCTGTCTGTCAGAGATGCTGAAGCAGCAGTACTGCCCGAATACCTCTCTCCTTAGAGACACACAAACACAAACACACACACACACACACACACACACACACATACATCAGGTGTTCTGTGTATCTGCCTAGCTGATGTTCTATCTGCTGAGTGTCTTCCTCCAGAATGTATGGAGATGTCTGAGTGTGTGTGTGTGTGTGTGTCTGAGTGACATGAAATATGGACAACGCCACATCAGCATCACTGCAGCCGCAGCCTTTAGCTGTCAACCGCCAACCATCACTCACCTCGACACGAGTCACTACACACACACACACACACACACACACACACACACACACATCTCAACCCGACCCAGAGTCACTAAACACACACACACCTCACCCCCAACACCGAGTCACCACACACACACACATACATCTCACCCCGACCCCGAGTCACTAAACACACACACACCTCACCCCGACACCGAGTCACTACACACACACACACCTCACCCCAGACACAGAGTCATTAAACACACACACACACCTCACCACTGAAACCAAGTCACTACACACACACCTGACCCCTGACACGAGTCAATACACACACAAAAACACTTCACCCCCGAAACCGAGTCACTACACACACACACACACACACCTCACCCCTGACACAGAGTAACTACCCACACACACACACTCGCGATACCGGGTCACTATACACACACACATACCTCTCCCCTGACACCGAGTCACCACACACATACACCTCACCTTTTGACACCAAGTCGGTACACACACACACCTCACCCTCCAACACAGAGTCCCTACACACACACTTCGACCCCCAACACCGAGTAACTACACACACACACACACACACACACACACACACACACATCATCATCATAGAGTCATACAGCATTATAGAGTAATACAGGATCGTAGAGTCATACATCGTCATAGAAACATATATGATCATAGTCATACATCGTCATAGAAACATACATCATCATAGAGTCATACAGCATTATAGAGTCATACAGGATCATCGAGTCTTACATCGTCATAGAAACATATTGCATCATAGTCATACATCGTCATAGAAACATACATCATCATAGAGTCATACAGCATTATAGAGACATGAGAGGAGATGAGATGAAACTCAAGATGGTGGACGCATGGTGAATCTCATCCCTCTAGCTCAGGGACAGACAGGAAAGTTCTAGTCTCATATTCAGCCAGAGACAGCAGTCAGGATCTTAAGGATCAATGGATCCCTGCCTTAAGGATCAATGGATCCCTGCCATAAGGATCTATGGATCACTGCCATAAGGATCTATGGATCACTGCCATAAGGATCTATGGATCACTGCCATAAGGACACAAGCTGCTCCTCCACAGCAGTAACTCTAAAGGAAGCAGCGTCGGACTGGAGTTCTCATTCTAGGTGCAGAACAGGCAGAGCTGTGTGTGTGTGTGTGTGCCTCTACTAAAGGAGGCTGAGCTGTGTGTGTGTGTGTGTATATATACTAGAACAGGCAGAGCTGTGTGTGTGTGTACCTAGTCTACTCTTCAACATGCATATGCTGTTAAACAACTAACCAGCCTAGAGCTCCACAGAGAGTTGGCAGTAGACCACATGACTACTCTGTGTGTAGATGTCAGTGTGCGTGTCTGTGTGTGTGTGTGTGTGTGTGTGTGTGTGTGCATGTGTGTGTGTGTGTGTGTCTCTGTGTGTCTGTGTCTGTTTGTGTGTAGGTGTCTGTGTGTGTGTCTGTGTCTGTGTGTGTGTGTGTGTGTGTGTGTGTGTGTGTGTGTGTGTGTGTGTGTGTGTGTGGAGTATACCTGCATCCAGAGGCAGGAGATGGCTTACGTTTGTACCAGAGGTCTCCAGAGTCAGAGAAGGATAAATATGGCATGCACCTGGAGTAAGGCTTTCACTCCAGACAGCTAGCTACAGGAAGTGTGTGTGTGTGTGTGTGTGTGTGTGTGTAAGGCTGTGCCTGTGGTCTGGCCAGTGGCAGTGGGATCGTCAGGATTAGAGAAACGGGAAGGGTTAGTGTGTGTGTGTGAGTGAGTGTGTGTGTGTGTGTTTGTGTGTGGGATCATCAGGATTAGAGAAACAGGAAGAGAGCAGAGGAATATTCTAGAACATTCTAAAAACCTGATCCAGGAGGGGTCTCGACTCATGCAGCGCGACATCTCCAGGACGACAGCAGGTAAACACTAAAGAGGTCAGAGGGCATCCCATGATGGACAAATACAACATGACCTCTCGACCCCTAAGTTAAAGGTCAGCGCTCCGTCTCTCCAGTTCCGCTTGTAAGGTGCTGTGCAGTTCTACTGCCTGGCTTTGGCTCTAGGCTCTAAGCTCTAGTTCTAGATAAGTTCTCTAAGGCCAATTCACTTCTGCTGCTGTTCAGGAACCCTATCTACAGCAGTCAGAGCTATGCTACAGTGGTACGCAGGAAACAGATAAACTAAAAAACAAACAAACAAACAAATCCAAACCCCGCCCTCAAACCTATGCTCCTCCCACAGGTAAAGGGTTTGTCTACTCTCATTGGTGCAGACGGCGGGGTGTTGCGGAGGGACGGGGGGAGCGGGGCCAATCACATGTCCATGTTGAAAGCGCGCATGAGGTGGTCCAGGTCCCCAATGTTGGCGGCCTGGAAGAGCTCGGGCTGGTCCATCAGGGAGAGGGCGATGCGCAGCGCCGCCCAGATGCTCCCCGACATCACCTGCTGCGCCAGCTGGCTGCTGCGGCTCTTCCTCTGGAGGCTCAGCGCCGTCAGGAAGTTACTCGCTGCCTCCCTGCACACACACACACATGAACATACACATTAACACACACACACACACATGAACACACACACAAACACACATCAATATACACACACACACACACACATTAACACACACAACACACACACACACACATGAGCACACACACACACTTGAACACACACACAAACACACATCAATATACACACACACACACACATTAACACACACACACACACACACACATGAGCACACACACACACATGAACACACACGCAAACACACATCAATATACACACACACACACACACACAACACACACACATGAACACACACACACACATGAACACACACATGAACACATACACACACATGAACACATACACACACACATGTGAACACATACACACACACGAACACATACACACACATGAACACATACACACACATGAACACATACACACACACACATATGAACACATACACACACACACACACACACATGAACACATACACACACACACATGTGAACACATACACACACACGTGAACATATACACACACACACATGAACACATGAACACACAGACACATACACACACAAACACACACACACATGCACATTTTATATACCTAATTTGATTCCACATTACAAGTCAAGTTTCATTATGAGTGAAATATTCTAAATAGCCCAATATATTTATGCAGTTCAACAAATCATTATGGGCTTACAGTCAAGGAAGCAGTGTCTTGCGTCCGTGCACACACAAAAATACACACACATACACATACACACACACAAACAGAAGGACACACACACAAACACACACACACACACACACACACACAAACACATATACTCAAACAAAAACACAAGAACACACATACAAACACACACACACACACACACAAGAACCCACATAGACACACATACACAGACCCTCAGGAGCATGAGGGAGCCAATCAGATGGCGTGCATGAGTGGATGTGTGTGTGTGTCTATGTGTTCTTGTGTTTGTGTGTGGCAGACTGCGTAGTGTGAAGAGGGGCTCAGTCATGTGATATTCATGAAATCAGTTCTGAAGTCTAATCTCCATGTAAGTTTCATCATCTGCACACACACACACATACATACACACAGACTCACTCACACACACATACACACACACAAACTCTCTCTCTCACACACACACAGCCAAGTTTCATCATCTGCAATGCTTATTTCATGACCACGTTTGACTTCCTATAACTTGATTAGACAGGCTCTCAAACATTCATAGAACACATAACCACTCATCACTTAAACCCTTTCTCACTCTGACTGGTGCGGGTGTGTGTGTGTGAGAGAGAAATTGTGTGTGTGTGTGTGAGAGTGTCTGTGTGTGTGTGTGTGTGTGTGTGTGTGTCTGTGTGTGTGTGTGTGTGTGTGTGTGTGTGTGCTGATGCCCAGGTTGTAGTGTGAGGAGATGAATCCTGGTTGGAGCTGGAGGGCGCGGGTGTGGATGTTTATGTGTGTGTGTGTGTGTGTGTGTGTGTCTCTCTCTAACCTGTGAGCCCCCAGGTTGATGCAGCTGATCCCCAGGTTGTAGCGTGAGCGGATGAAGCCTGGGTGGAGCTGGAGGGCGCGGGTGTAGGCCTCCACCGCCTCCTCACTCCGGTCCCCGTTTGCAAGCGTAGCCCCCAGGCGATTCCACAGCAGGTAGTCCTGACAACGCACACACACACACACGTAAATGTACACACGTAAATGTACACACTCACATACACATATGAATGCACACATGTACACACTCACATTAATAAACACACACACACACTCAAATACACATATGTGTACACTGACTTGTAATAATGTACTATTTAACTTTGGTGGACAGGGTGTGACACCTCTGGTGAGAACTACGTAATAGGGATGCACGATAATATCGGCACGACATCGGTATCTGCAGATAAAAGCTTCAAAACTTAATTATCGGCATCTGCAGATATGAACATTTCTGCCGATGTACCTGGCCGATAAAGTGACGTTCAAATTATGCGCACGCGAAGCAAATGTTTTGGTTACTATGAGCGCCAACAACTCGGCTGTGTGGCAGTACTTCACAGTATCAGAGGATGTTGACATGCTATTTATCAGGAAACTTTTCAGGAGATGGAAGAGGAGACGACAGCTTGGCCGTAACGTAGGTTACATGCATAGATGCAGACCACCCGCGTGCAACGCTTTGCAACATTACCTGTCGCGCGCTAATAGAAGTTAATAAGTTGCTAGTTAGCTAGACAACACTAGCTAGTTAGCTTGCATGCTACTTGACACCAGCGAAGTTGATGATCTCATTTGACGGGATGTGAAACGTTATGTCACGAGCCCACGCTATCTGTACATGGCTTACTTTTGCATATATTGAATTTATATAGCTAACTTGACAATAACCTTACATAGATTAGTCTAGAAATCCTAGAAGGAATGTTATTAAACTGTAAGTCAGTTAACCAACGTTAGCTTTCCAAGTTAGCCAAGTTGCATTTCCAGAGTGTAGTTGTTCAAGTTGGTACTGTTCAAGTATGAAAATTGTGACGTGAAAATATAAATAAATCTGCCATATTTGAAATAATTTCAATAGTTTCATGAGTGAATGTCTATTTCTAAAATGATACAAATCAAGTTTTTAAATATCCTGTATCTACAGCAATACCATGTCATAATAACAGATTAATTCTAGTACAGGAGAGACTTTTGAATAATTAAAAAGCAGAGGTGTATATATCGGTATCGGCATCGGCAATCGGCCAAAATGAGCTTGTAAATATCGGCATATCGGATATCGGCTAAAATTCAATATCGTGCATCCCTACTACGTAATGCTTTATGGCACACACACACGCCCACACACACACAAACACACACACACACACACACACACACCTCACGCAACAACAACAATTAGCCCCTTCTGCTGCTATGAGAGGAAGCTAGCGCAGGATTCTCTGTCTGACATCATGGCAAAGGCGACGAAGAAATCGAGGAAGACGTTGTTGGAGGAAGCGAGGAAGAGAAAAAGAGAGTAACACGAACAAGTGATCGAACAAAGAGTCAGTCTCGGATTGGCTTTTACTTGTTGGCGAGAGCTAAAAGAGACAGAAGGATGCAAGTCAGATGCCGAGCTGGCCTTCTTTCTGTTGGACTAGTCAGTAATAACGTATTAGCTGTCTTGCTATGTCTTGTGTTGCGCTTGCTTGATGTTTGGCTGTGTTAGGAAAGTTGTCGACTCGCTAGTTTTTCATCATAAACATCCCTGCCAATGTTATTTATGAAAGGATGCGATGTAGGCTGTGACCTTATTGGTGTCATCCCTGTCTCATCCCTGAGATGTGTAGTCTTCGTCAATTTCACGCCAAATAAGCCTTGGAAGTTTGCAACCTTGAAAACCTAACTCAGTTAGCTTATAATAAATTACACTGTCTAATGCCAAATATGTGCCTTTATCATGGCGCCAACAACTTTTTATTAGATTGCACATACTCCACATTCAAACACTTAGAAAACAATGTAGGCCATATAGGCTGAAAACACAAGCGGTATTTCAGCCAAACTAAAATTGCCAATCTTTTGGTCATGTTAGCGTTCATCTCTGATGTCACAATTAATAAAACTATGCAGTCATATTTGTGTAAAATCTTGTAATATTTCTCTACCTTGTCAGTCTACATGCTTCTTTGGCTTCTGCGTTGTCTCTGCCAGTGCCATATCCATGTACCAGACTCACATGTACACACACACACACATATTAATAGCACACAAACACACACGTACACACATTCACACTAATAGCACACACATACATGTACACACACTGAGGCTAAGTCTGACGCCTATTCATACTTCACTGCCTCCCTCTCTCTCCCCCTCTCTCTCTCTCGCTCTCTTTTTCTCTCTCTCTCTCTCTTTTCTCCCTTGTTCACTGCCTTCATCTCTCTCCATCTCTCTCTCTCCCTCTCTTCTGCCGTTCTCTCTCCGTCATCCTCTGCCCCTATTTCTCCCCTGAGAACGAGTGAGAATGTGTGTAAGTATGTATGTATATGTGTGTATGAGTATGAATGTGTGTATATGTGTGTGTGAATATGAATGTGTGTAAGTATGTATGTATATGTGTGTGTGAGTATGAATGTGTGTATATGTGTGTGTGAGTCTGAAGGTGTGTAAGTGTGTGTGTGTGTCTATGTGTGTGTTAGTGTGTGTGTGTATGTGTGTGGGAGTATAGTTGTGTGTAAGTATTTGTGTGTGTGTGAGTATGAATGTGTGTAAGTATGTGTGTGTGTGTATGTGTGTGTGAGTATGAATGTGTGTAAGTATTTGTGTGTGTGTGAGTATGAATGTGTGTAAGTATGTGTGTGTATGTGTGTGTGAGTATGACTGTGTGTAAGTATTTGTGTATGTGTGAGTATGAATGTATGTGTGTGTGTTAGCGTGTATGTGTACGTGTGTGCGGGTATGAATGTGTGTAAGTATGTGTGTGTGTGTGTGTGTGTATGTGTGTACGTGTGTGTTATTAGAATGTGTGTAAGTATATTTGTGTGTGTATGTGCGTGTGTGTGTGAGTGTGTGTGTGTGCGTGTGTGTGTGTGTGTGTGTGTGTGTGTGTGAGAGATACACACCTCTGGTCTGACGGAGAGTGCTGCGTTAAAGGCATCCACGGCCTTGTTGAACTCGTGACTGAGGTTGTACAGGACGCCCAATCCCGTCTGCAGGTCAGGGTCAATGGAGTCTGAGTGCTGAGACGCCTCCAGAAACAACTCCTTCAACTCCGGCAGGAGAGAACTGGGGAGCACACAGCAGGAGATTAGAGAGAGGGAGACAGAGAGGGAGAGAAAGGGTGTGAGAGAGAGAGAGAGTGAGAGAGAGTGGGAAACAGACAGTGTCCTAGACTGGATCTGTTTGTAGCTATTGCTCCATTCTTTTTTAATTGGACACTGCGGCAACTGCCTTTGGGGCAGTTGATCCAAAAAACTCACACCACATCGACTCCCTCAAACCGGAGAGGGCCTTGATATTCCTCACCTTCACACACACCTGATACAATGCCTTCTTGCTTTAAACTGTGGAACGTTGACAATTGTGATGTTTCAAGAGGAGCACACCTTGCCCTTCTTCCCACTCTCCTATAGCAGGTCTCACCCGAAACTGACAAGTCCATCGGGGACAGGAAGCAATGTTTTGCCTCATCTGGGACCACATTTTGGATTTCTGTCATTAGCTTTTTGAAACACTGCATTCCTACTTCCGTCAGGTAGATATAAAACAGCTGCTTTCACCCAACCAGAAAAAGTCGACCATCATCATCCAACAGCTCCTTAGGTGGGTCCAGAATAGGCTTTCGATGCCACAAAGCCTATTCAATGAGGTTATTCAGAATCAAAACTATTCAATGAGGTTATTCAGAATCAAAGCCTATTCAATGAGGTTATTCAGAATCAAAACTCTCTCGTATGACAGCTGAGGTAGTAGACAACCAAGCACAGATCTTATCTACCAACCCCTCCCAGTTTTTCATTTTGTAGTCATCATTGCCTAAATAAATACCAATAAATTGTACCCCAGCTGAGTTCCATTTTAAGTCTAGCCTGGCAGCGTATATTCAATCTATAGAGGCTTTTGTCCAGGTATATTGCCTAACACCTGTATTCTTTTCCCTCCAAACATCCATATGATCCATTGAGATAACTACACTCTCTAAAACACTTACAGATAGAGGATGTGGTTCTTCAATATTCCTATCTTGAGTAAAATCAATAGTAAAATTCCAGTCTCCTCCAAAAATTAAGATGTCTTAATCAACTGTCTGAAGCCTTTGATAAACGTTCTGAAAAAAATAACTCCTACAACACACCTATTAGGAGCGAACACAAACACAGAATCCCCTATTTCAGCCCTCAGCGCTAAACAACGTCCCTTCTCTATTTCCCACTTCGCTAAAACGTTAACTGGCCAGAGCAGGGGCAAAGACCACAGCAAACCCCAGCACTAACGTTTGAGCCATGGCTAAGAAAGTGTTTCCCTATCTCACGATAACCCCCAGTCTGTTTCGTTATATTCATCCGTGTGCGTTTCCTGTACGAAACACACACTGATTTGCTTAACTCTCATCGTTTCTGCAAATAAGACCCGCTTTCCCCAATCTCTTGCCCCATTAACGCCCTTTAAAACCCCATGAGCACAGAGAGGAAAGAAACAGAGAAAAAAGGGAAAGAAAGAAGACACACCACATAGTGTCTAAACTTTTACACATCTCTTTGAACCAGCCTTTTTCTTTTTTTCTGATCGCGGTTAAATGCTTTTTAAGATGGAATCGCTTTTGTTTAGACAGCACATCGAAACCAACAGTCTTTGGTAGACTCATTCAAAAACATAAACACTTGTCTCATAAAAAACAATGCATGTTTTAAAGCAGGGTTCTGACAACCCAATGGAACCACCCTCATCGTACTGGCACATTTTCCACAACAATACGGTTCTCTTTTGAACGCATCATCGCTGATGAAAGGCGGAACATTTGAAATTGGGTCAACTTCCAGCGACGGCCATCACAACTTCCTTTTTTTGTTACTGATGGATCAGAAAGGCAACTAATTCCATGGCTCCCTGAGGGGGAACAACAAAACCACAACAAAACAACAACAAAACTCCGCTTTGAAAACTCTTCCATAACAGATAACTATAAAACCAACAATGATGAAACACTAAGTTTATAAAAAGAAAGGAAACCAACACACACAACACACCAACACACTCTCACTCACAATGCTCTCACACACACAAACTCAGACTATGCACAAAGAGAGAGAGAGAGAAGAGAGAGAGAGAGAGAGAGAGAGGGAGAAAGAGATGTTGATGGGCAGGTTGGCATCTAATGGTGGTTGACAGGCAGCATTTCAGACAGGGCATTAGAGTGCGCCATGCCCTTGGACCGTGTCCTTTTGGAGTTCTGCTCCTGACAGTTTGCGTATGTGTGAATGTGTGTGCTTACGGCATGTGTGTGTGTGTTTGCTGCACATGTTTATCAGCGTGTGTGTGTATGTGTGTGTTTATAAGTGTGTGTGTGTGTGTGTTTACTGCACGTGTTTCTAAGTGTGTGTGCGTGTGTGTTTATAAGTGTGTGTGTGTGTGTTCTCACCTGCTGTTGTTGTTGGAGACGCGGGACAGCCTCCTCTGCGTGAGGGGGGAGGCGGGCAGGTGGAGGTGTGTGTGGCCCTTGAGGATGTGTTTGTATTTAGGGTTGTGGCGCAGCCAGCGCAGCAGGGCCTCGCATGCGTCCTGTCGCATGCCAGTGTTGGTCAGGCTCGCCGCCAGCGACAGCAGCGCCGCCAGGTGGTTGGGGTGCAGCTCCAGACACCTGCAGACAGACACACACACACACACACACACACACACACACACACACACACACACACACACACACACACACACACACACACACACACAGAGCCATGGTAACTTTAGTTCATGTGTGAGTGAGTAAAAGACACTCACTACTGTAACTAACACAGGTGAAGGTGATAGGTGCTGGCAGACCTCAAACCAGCAACTATCACCAGGACATTTCAGAGATGATGTCACAACCCAAAATAAGATTCATCTCTCGTCAGAAATGTTGATGTTAGTTTCACTGAGTGGCCTGTGTTTCTGCGAAGCCTGACTGACTGAAGTGGCCTGCTTTGGTCCTCAGCATTCTGCTACTTACATAAATGTTACACATACACACACACGCACGCACGCACGCACGCACGCACGCACGCACGCACGCACGCACGCACGCACGCACGCACGCACGCACGCACACACACACACACACACACACACACACACACACACACACACACACACACACACACACACACACACACACACACACACATCAGCATTCTGCTACTTACATAAATGCTAAAGCTCCACTGCGCAGACCAGACTGCTGATATTTTACTGTTGAAGTATCTGACTGCAGCACACGCACTCATACACGCACCCAAACACACACATGCATATACCCACACACACACACATAATAACACATACATTCACGCACACCCCCTCCACACACACAAATACATATACCCACACACACACACAAAGACGCACAGACGCTGGGCTTTAACTGTGTCCTGGCTGTAATCCTTATTCATCCTGGGCTGATAACACTCCCTTACACAATGGGGCCTGCGCTGATAACACTCCCTTACACAATGGGGCCATGCTCAAAAACAACCTGTGAAGAATGTAATCTACAATCCTGTTTTAAACAAATGAAAATCTATCATATTGCAGGAATGAGAGTGTTTGGCTGCTAACAACAGTGGGTGCCATTCTCTAAAACCACAAGTGTGTGTGTGTGTGTGTGTGTGTCTGTGTGAGAGAGAGAGGGAGAGAGAAAGAGTGTTCCATTCTCTAAAACGACAGAGCCGTTTGGACTGTAATCGCCCCACAAATGTCAAAGATGATGAATTAAAACACACTACAGTGAGTGTGTGTCTGTAAGTTAAAACAGGTTGGTGTGTTCAACCTCTGGAACAATGGCAAAGATTATGGTTTCTCAGTAAGCAGCCCCCAGCCCTGCCTCCTGAAATGTGTGTCTGTGTGTGTGTGTTCTCTCTGTGTGTGTCTGTGTGTGTGTGTGAGAGATATATTGTGTTTGATTGTGGGTGTGTGTGAGTGAGAGAGAGAAAGATCGTGTTTGTCTGTGTGTGTGTGTGTGTGTGTGTGTGTGTGTGTGTGTGTGAGAGAGAAAGAGATATTGTGTGCTTGATTTCCTCTCTGCTGTTTGTTCCCAGAGGTGTGTGTTCACGTGTTGTTTACCAGAAGTAAATACTCAGAATGATTTCCATTCTCACCTCACACACACACACACACTGCTGCTCCTCCTCATACTGCTACCATGGCGACATGAACACTGGAGATCTTATCTACTGGGGTTAACTAGCCACATTAGTTACATATGAACACTGGAGATCTTATCTACTGGGGTTAACTAGCCACATTAGTTACAGAAGAACACTGAAGATCTTATCTACTGGGGTTAACTAGCCAGATTAGTTACAGAAGAACACTGAAGATCTTATCTACTGGGGTTAACTAGCCAGATTAGTTACATATGAACACTGAAAATCTTATCTACTGGGGTTAACTAGCCAGATTAGGGAGAGAGACAGACAGAGAGATATATAGAGAGATGAAGAGAGAGAGAGAGAAAGAGCTGAGGTCTTTGTTTAAATGCGCGTCTGCGTTTGACCCTTGCATGCCCTGCAGTAACACCTCCTTACCTCTGGAGGGAGACAATCGCTGCCTGCTCGTTCTCGTTCTCTGCTTGTGTGTTCCCCAGCACCTGCCATGCCTGGAAAACAAACCATACAGGAGAGTGAGATGGAGGGCCAGCCTGCCCCAGGAGATGCTCTGGGCATCAGCATTAGGAGAGACCCACAGCCTGCCCCAGGAGATGCTCTGGGCATCAGCATTAGGAGAGACCCACAGCCTGCCCCAGGAGATGCTCTGGGCATCAGCATTAGGAGAGACTCGTGGATTACTGTCTATGAGGCACTATTCAGTTACAGTACCAGCGTCATGTTCAACGTTTAGAGTAATGCACACGCTCCCTTACTGGTTTGGCACACACACTCACACTGGTTTGGTACACACCAACACTGGTTTGGTACACACCCACACTGGTTTGGCACACACTCACACTGGTTTGGCACACACACTCACACTGGTTTGGTACACACCCACACTGGTTTGGCACACACTCACACTGGTTTGGTACACACCCACACTGGTTTGGCACACACTCACACTGGTTTGGTACACACCCACACTGGTTTGGCACACACTCACACTGGTTTGGTACACACCCACACTGGTTTGGCACACACTCACACTGGTTTGGTACACACTCACACTGGTTTGGTACACACTCACACTGGTTTGGTACACACTCACACTGGTTTGGTACACACACTCACACTGGTTTGGTACACACTCACACTGGTTTGGTACACTGGTCTAGTACTCTAGTCCTTTCATAGAGTTTGGGGCAAACCCTGACCAGCTGGCTCAGGTCTGGCTCAGGTCTGGCTCAGGTCTGGCTCAGATCTGGCTCAGATTGGGCACTGAAGATCCACACCAGACTTGAGTCAGAACCAGCTGCTGCCTGTGAATGCCATGACTGAGAACCATGACACTAACCCTAACCCTAACCCAGGACTGCCTGTGAATACCAGGACTGAGAACCACAAGCCTGACCCTAACCCTAACACTAATCGCGGACTGCCTGTGAATACCATGACTGAGAACCACAAGCCTGACCCTAACCCTAACACTAACCGCGGACTGCCTGTGAATACCATGACTGAGAACCACGAGCAGCAGGGCTGCACAGCTCAACATTAGAGAAGAGAGAGACAGAGAGTGGGATAGACAGACAGAGAGAAGAGAGAGAGATGGAGAGAGAGGGAGAAATGAGAGAGGGATAGACCGATGGTGAGCAGAGAGAGAGATGGAGAGACGGAGAGGGAGAGACAGTCAAATACAGAGAAAAAAGAAAGGAGAGAGGGACAGATAGAGAAGAGAAAGGGAGAGACAGATGAAGATAGATAGAGGGAGAAAGGAGAGACAGATAAAGACAGAGAGAGAGGGAAAAAGGAGAGAAGGAGAGACAGATGGAGAGGAAAGGTAGAGTGGGGCACTAAACGCTCCCCTAGGGGTGTATAATGGTAACTGCGGTGAAGACTGCAGGGAAGCTTGGCCTCCAACCAGGTACCTGTGGACAGCGTGGTGATTCATGCCTTAGGAGCAGTGGTGAGCTTGTGCCGATGGCCGACACCATCTCACTCAGGGTGATTAACGACACAGGGATGCCGGCCAATTAGCCTATTAGCTCTACTTTAATGGCCCACTGCAGATAACACTCCCGCTCACACCCGCCAGCCAGCTCAGAGAGGTCACAGAGAGGTCACTAAGAGGGCAAACACACACAGCTCAAAACAGCACGTCCTCCACACACACACACACAGCTCCAAACAGCACGTCCTCCCACATTCATTTTGTCAATGAAAATGTTAATGAAAAAAGTTGTTGGATGCTAACGAGATGAAACGAGACATACGAGAAACTTTGAGAACGGAGATAAGTATAGGTAAGTCTATTTATTCTTTTCGTTGACGAGAGAAGGATACAGAAACTTCAACTAGAGTTGCTCTGTAATCAACACACACACACACACACACACACACACACACACACACACACACACACACACAGGGGCTGAATGCGAGCTGGGAGCTGAGGTTCACTCTAGCACGTCCCATGAAGGTCACAGAAGAGCGTCACATGGTACACACCATGTTATTCAGATCCATCTGGGGGGGGGGGGGGGGGGGTATACCAATACCAATGCCTGAGTATACTACTGCTTGAGTATACCACTGCCTGAGTATACCAATGCCTGAGTATACTACTGCTTGAGTATACCAATGCCTGAGTATACTACTGCTTAAGTATACCAATGCCTGAGTATACTACTGCTTGAGTATACCACTGCCTGAGTATACCAATGCCTGAGTATACTACTGCTTGAGTATACTAACTCCCTCATTGACATGCACTCAGCTCTGAGTATGCTAACTCCCTCATTGACATGCACTCAGCTCTGAGTATGCTAACCCCTCATTGACATGCACTCAGCTCTGAGTATGCTAACTCCCTCATTGACATGCACTCAGCTCTGAGTATGCTAACTCCCTCATTGACATGTGCATGTCAATGAGGGAGTTAGCATACTCAGAGCTGAGCACAGGTCCCTGTGAGGATTTCTGTGAGGTTCTCACACAGTGGAGTGTGTTCAGTTCTGTGAGGTTCTCACCCAGTGCAGTGTGTTCTTGCTGGAGGTGACTCTAACCCTGCTGGTGGGGAAAGTCTCACCTCAGAGTCCTGTGGGTCCTGCAATATGGCCGCCTCCAGCAGCAGGACAGCATTGGGCAGGTCGCCCTCACGAGACTTCCGCACGCCCTCCTCAAAGGCGTTGGTCCAGTCCTTATAGGGGTTATCCGTGTGGAAGTAGTAGCCCTGCACACACACAGGACGGAGGGACAGGGAGGGAGAGGACGGAGGCAGAGGAAGGGAGAGGGAGGGAGTGTGTGTGTGTTAATGTTGTGATCAGGTGTGTGTGTGTGTTAATGTTGTAATCAGGTGTGAATGTTAATGCTGTGATCAGGTGTGTGTGTTAATGTTGTGATCAGGTGTGTGTGTCTGTTGATGTTGTGATCAGGTGTGTGTTAATGTTGTGAATAGGTGTGTGGGTGTGTGTTAATGTTATGATCAGGTGTTTGTGTGTGTGCTAATGTTGTGATCAGGTGTGTGTGTGTGTGTTAATGGTGTGATCAGGTGTGTGTGTGTTAATGTTGTCGTCAGGTGTGTGTGTGTGTTAATGTTGTGATCAGATGTGTGTGTGTGTTAATGTTGTGAACAGGTGTGTGTGTGTTTTTTATGTTGGGCAGATGGGGGTCTGCCTAAAGCCTGAGGCTTCAGAGTTTCATATTCACCTCAGCCAGCATTGATCTATGCTCCCCCCCCCCCCCGCCCCCCGCCCCGCCGCTAAAACCACACTCTTAAATGTTAAACTGTGCATGTCTCTGCCGCATATTACCCTGGTGTCCTGTAGCAGTGCAGTAAAAACTCACTCAGTAATTCTGCAGCTTTAAGTAACGCTGGCCCATAAAAGCGTCCTGCTTAGAGTTTGGACTTTCAAACTACGAGGGTGTCTCTGGAGTCATTAGAGTATTCACATCAGCCGCACACACACACACACACACACACACACACACACACACACACACACACACGCACACACACAGACACACACACACACAAACACACACACACACACAATTAGAGTATTGTATTCACATCAAACATCAGCACACACACACACACACACACACACACACACACACACACACACACACTCAGCCGTGAGATTTTGAAACACAGCTCAGACTACAGAAAATAAATGACACACACGGGCAGCCCAGCTCAACCTACAAAAACCTGCACTGTTTGTTAGCTGTGTGAGGTGCTTGTGTGTGTGTGTCAGGTCTGTGTGTGTCGGCGGGTACCTTCTCCAGTGGAGAGACATTGGAAAGGATCTGTGTGTGTGAGGTG
>NC_045161.1:17690744-17698244 GCF_900700415.2 Clupea harengus
GCATGTGTGTGTGTGTGCAAGTTTGTGTGTGTGTGTGTGTGCATGTGTGCGCGTGTGTGTGCGTGCGCATGTGTGCGCGTGTGTGTGCGTGCGTGTGTGTGTGCGTGTGTGTGCGTTGTGCGTGTGTGTGTGTCGTGTGTGTGTGTGTGTGTGGCCTCACCACAGCAGCTCGCTGGATGAGTTCTTGGACGAGCGTCTCCTCTCCAGCTTCCACTTCCTGCTGCCAGTTCTCTCAGGGTGGGGATTAAGCTCCTCCCACTTCTCTAGAGGGGAGGGAGCATTTCCTTCAACCAATCAGAAGACACAGTTAGCTAAGATCAGCCCTTACACCTGGCCCAACCAATCATAAGACACAGTTAGCTAAGATCAGCACTTAAACCTGGCCCAACCATTCAGAAGAATAAAAGTAAGTCATCTGTCATGCTGCTGTTATTAGTCTAGACAGTTGAAAGGTAGACCTTTCATGTGGTGTAGCAGAAGTGTATGACTGTGCGTCATCAATGGAACCAGCTATAGTTAAACTAAATGTCAGAGAGCAGTGAAAAACACAAGGGCCCCGGGACAGATCCATGAGGAACCCCCCACCTGACCTGTACCCAAGCTTGTCAACTCAAACCCACCTCTGCAGTCTCCCAGGGCAGTTATTAAAGACAGAAAAGACCTGACTGCAATCGGCCTGAATGTGGGAGGAATGAAGTGCAAATGCTAACCAATGCTAATCAATGCTAGCCAATATAATATTTCACATCACTGGCAAAGTCTGAACCGGTCTGACAAATCCATCAACATATGATTCAAATAAGACAATAAAACCTTTCTGGATCTGAATCTGTGTGCTTATCACACTGATTACGAGTTCAAAAAGCAGGGCCATAAATTACTCATATTTACCAGTTTTGTCCAAGTGAGTGTGTTTGTTAGTGTATAAGTGTGTGTGTGTGTGTGTGTGTGTACCTGATTCCCTCTCCTGTGTCCGTGAGGAGGTGCTGGTCTGCTCCACGTCCACCTGGATCAGCTCTGTCTCTACTGATCTCTTCCTGTGCAGTGTGACCTTTGACCCCTCGGCCCGCACAGACAGAGGGCTCTTCCTGTCCTTACTGTTCCTCCTCTCACCCGGCTCACTCAGGTCCAGCAGGTCCAGCGAGGAGGAGAGCACTGCAGGAGAGATAGAGAGATATAAAGACAGAGAGAGAGAGAGAGATAGGGAGAGAGAGAGGGGGAAAGGGAGAGGGAGAGGGAGAGGGAGAGGGAAGAGAGGGAGTTAAAAACCTGTTTATTGAACCAGTATTCAGACTTTTATATTACTGCACATAATACAGCAGAACATCCAACATTGACAACCTTTCAGATCCTCAGATTAAAAAGAAAACAACGATACAATGCCAGGCCATCTGTTTCACACACACACACACACACACACAAATACACACACGCACACACACACACGCGCACACACACACACGCACACACACAGCCTCATGCCAGGCCCTCTGTTTCACATTTTTGAAGTTTTACGAAACAATAGTAAACCCCACAAGATCGTTTATCAATATATAATAAATAATAATACATATATGTATTATTTATAATAAGCATATTCAATCTTAATTCAACCTTTCACCATTCCCCTAAAAACCTCTGCAGTGCCAGTTCACCCTCCACTCTCCTATATCCTTTTCCAAATAGACAGTTTTGCTGAACCCAATATAAAAAAATCAATAAACACACTTCTCTTTTCTTCTTCCCCTTTTATATAAGGCCCCCAACAAAAAGGGGATGAGAAAAGCTTCCCCCTAACCTTCCAAACAAGCCCTTCAAGAGCTCAAAAAGCTCCTGCAACCTCTCACAGAATACACACAGATGATCTACCATCTCCGCTCACAGAATACACACAGATGATCTACCATCTGCGCTCACAGAATACACACAGATGATCTACCATCTCTACTCACAGTATACACACAGATGATCCACTGTCTCCGCTCACAGTATACACACAGATGATCTACCATCTCCGCTCACAGTATACACACAGAAGATCCACCATCTCTACTCACAGTATACACAGAGATGATGCACCATATCCTCAAACCCACAGAATGGATTCAGTTGAGCCACATGTAGCTGTAGCCCGGTAACGAGCCGGTAGTACACGGCGCGTAAGGATGTGTCTATCTCTGGGGTTCTGTCTCCTGTTCCTTCTAGAGTTGCTTCTGTATTTGGACAATTCGCAATTCTGTCTGATGTCAGCTGCTGTAGTGTTCTGTGTTGTTTGTTCTTCTAGAGTTCTGTGTTGGCTGTTCCTCTAGAGTTCTGTGTTGTTTGTTCTTCTAGAGTTCTGTGTTGGCTGTTCCTCTAGAGTTCTGTGTTGGCTGTTCTTCTAGAGTTCTGTGTTGTTTGTTCTTCTAGAGTTCTGTGTTGGCTGTTCCTCTAGAGTTCTGTGTTGGCCGAGGGGCCACAGCCGGTGGAGAAAGGGGGCTGTGGCGGACAGGCTTGATCTTTGAGACGTGGAAGGTTTGATGTATCCGGCGAAGGCATGAAGGTAGTCTCAGCCGGACTGCGGAAGGACCGAGGACCCGTTCGACCAGATAAGGTCCGATGAACCGAGGGGCCAGCTTCCGGGAGTCTACCTTCAGCGGCAGGTCCTTGGTGGAGAGCCAGACTCTCTGCCCCCTCCGGTAGTGAGGTGCCTTGACTCTTCGTCGATCTGCCCCCCGCTTGACCTGGGAACCTGAGTGCAGCAACGCGGCCCGGGCTCGTCTCCAAGTGGATTTGCAGCGTCGGATGAAGGCCTGGACAGAGGGAACAGAGGCCTCTGACTCCTGGGAAGAAAACAGAGGTGGTTGGTAGCCCAATGAGCATTGGAATGGCGACAAACCAGTGGCAGCAACAGGTAGCGAGTTATGGGCATACTCAGCCCATGCCAAATGTCGACACCAAGAAGTTGGATTCTGGGATGACAGACACCTCAGGACCCGCAAAACTCTCTCCAGAAGACAGAGACAAACTGAGGGCCCCGATCTGACACAACATCACATGGAAGGCCATGAATCTTAAAAACGTGATTCATTACCAGAACAGCAGTCTCTTTGGCCCAGGGGAGCTTGGGCAGAGGGATAAAATGCACCGACTTTGAGAACCTGTCAACTATGGTAAGCACAGTTGTGTTACCATCAGAAGGAGGAAGTCCACTCACGAAATCCAGGGCGATGTGGGACCATGGTCGTTTGGGAACCGGCAGAGGTTGAAGGAGACCCACAGGTGGTTGGTTGGAGGTCTTATTACATGCGCAGGTAGAGCAGGCCGCAATGAAGGAGCGGACATCATCCACCATCTTGGGCCACCAGAAGCGTTGGCGAAGGCACGCCATCGTCCTCCTGATCCCAGCATGACACGCCAAGCTGGAAGAGTGACCCCACTGCAGGACTTCAGAGCGAACGGACCTCGGAACAAACAGACAGTTAGCAGGACAATCCTCCGGACTGGACTCCTTCTGCAGTGCCCTCTGGACCCTCCTCTCAATCCCCCAAGACACAGCCCCTACCAGACACCTAGTGGGCAGAATGGTTTCAGCCGCACGAGACACCTCAGGAGCACAGAACTGGCGGGAGAGAGCATCTGGCTTTCCGTTTTTGGAACCTGGGCGAAAAGACAGAGTGAAGTTAAAACGGTTAAAAAACAAGGACCACCTGGCCTGACGGGCATTTAGCCGTTTTGCAGACTTCATGTACTCCAAGTTCCTATGGTCTGTCCAGATGAGGAATGGGAGTTCTGCACCCTCCAGCCAGTGACGCCACTCCTGGAGAGCCATCTTCACAGCAAGGAGTTCTCGGTCTCCGACATCATAATTCCGTTCAGACGGAGACAGTCTATAGGAATAGAAGGCACAGGGGTGTACTTTACCATCCTTAGCTGACCTTTGAGACAGGACCGCTCCAATTCCACTATCCGAGGCATCCACCTCAACAATGAATTGGCGGGATGGATCAGGCGTGGTCAGAATAGGAGCAGAGGTAAAACGTAACTTCAGCTCCTGAAAGGCCTTCTCTGCTGACTCACCCCAGAGGAACCTTACCAATGAAGAGGTCAGAGAGGTCAGAGGAGCTGCTACTACACTGTAGTTGCGAATGAACCTCCTATAAAAATTGGCAAACCCCAAAAACCTCTGCAGGTCCTTTCGTGATTGTGGGGTGGGCCATTCCACTACAGCCTTAACCTTTTCTGGGTCCATGTCCAATCCACCCTCGTTGATGACAAACCCCAGGAAGGAAGTAGAGTGTTGGTGGAAGGCACACTTCTCTGCCTTAACAAATAGCTGATTCTCAAGCAGTCTTTGGAGAACTGAGCGGACATGTTGGATGTGTTCTGGGAGTGATCTGGAAAAAATCAAAATATCATCCAAATAAACAAAAACGAACCTGTTCACCACATCACGCAGCACATCATTGACAAGACCCTGGAAAACAGCTGGAGCCGTTGTCAAGCCAAAAGGAAGCACCAAATATTCGTAGTGGCCCGTGGGTGTATTGAAGGCCGTCTTCCACTCATCCCCCTCTTTGATGCGCACCAAGTGATAGGCATTACGCAGGTCCAGTTTGGTGAAGACAGTGGCACCCTGTAGTAACTCAAATGCCTCATTCATAAGAGGAAGTGGGTACCTGTTCTTGACTGTGATGTCATTTAACCCACGGTAGTCAATGCAGGGTCTAAGGGAGCCATCCTTCTTACTGACAAAAAAGAAGCCAGCCCCTGCCGGGGAAGAGGATGGGCAGATGATACCTGCAGCCAGGGAATCCCCAATGTACTTCTCCATAGCCAGTCGTTCAGGTGGAGATAAGGAGTACAGTCGACCTCGAGGTGGGCATGTTCCAGGGAGCAGGTTGATAGAGCAGTCGTAGGGTCGGTGAGGTGGCAGAGAGGTGGCTCTGGATTTGCTGAACACCGGTTTCAGGTCAAGATACTCCTCTGGAACCGAGGATCTGGAAAATCCTCAAGCGCCTCAGAAACAACAGACAGGGAATTAAAAGCAGACTTCATGCAGTGAGAAAGGCAGAATGGGCTCCAGCCCAAAATTGTGTTCTTGGCCCAATTGATGTGGGGGTTATGTTTCGTCAGCCACCTATGGCCAAGAACTAAGGGGTTCAAAGGAGAGTCGATGATATAGAAAACTACTTCATTGACGGGGCCCCTGCTTTTACAGTCAGGAAGTTGCTGGATGTCCGGCGCCGGGGACGAGGGCTCCAGTTTTTGGTCAACTGGGAGGGCTACGGTCCAGAGGAGCGCTCCTGGGTACCTTCTCGTCTGCTCCTGGATGATAAACTCATCCAGGATTTCCGCCGTCAGCACCCCAACCATCCCGCTCTGGCGCCAAGAGGCGCACGTTGAGGGGAGGGTACTGTCAGTATTTGGACTCTGTTTCTGTGTTGACATGTGTTTTTGTTGTGGTAGCCATGTGTCTGTGTTGTGGTAGCCATGTGCTACCATGTGCTCCGCCCCTTGTCCTGTCTTTGTTCTGTTTCCCACCTGTTCTGCTCCTCACCTGTGCCCAATGATTACCCTGCCTATTTAAGCCTGTCTTGCCTCATGTTCCCTGTCGGATTGTCGCAACTGTTGTGCTACCCTGTTCCGTGAGTTGTCTGTGTTTTTGTAGAAAATAACTTTGCCTGCTTAAGTCTCCTTGAAGGAATACTTTTTGAACTGTTAGCTTACAGAAGCTTTTTGTGTTTTTCGGCGTGGAAGCCTACAGTGGTCGTGTGCCCTGTTTTTGTGTTTGCCTTTTTTGATCGTCTGTGTTTTGTGGAATAAATCCTACTTTCATCGATCTGCGATTGGGTCCTCTTTTGAAATCCTGACACAGGACCTATCACAGGTGTGTGTGTGTTATCATTATTAGTAGGCCAGGACCTATCACAGGTGTGTGTGTGTGCTATCTTTATTAGTAGGCCAGGACCTATCACAGGTGTGTGTGTGTGTGTTATCTTTATTAGTAGGCCAGGGCCTATTACAGGTGTGTGTGTTATCTTTATTAGCAGGCCAACCATGAAAGCATAGAAATCGTGGAAACGTGTCTGTTACGGTCCGTTATGGTGAACGGTGAGTGCCACCACAACCACCAGAACCCTGGTGACCACATTCTCTCCATATTCACATGACATCAGGGTCAGTAACACTCTCTCTTTCTCTCTCTCCCTCTCTCTCTCTTTCTCTCCCTCTCTCGTTCTCTCGCTCTCTCTCCCTTTCTCTTTCCCTCTCTCTCTCTCTCTCTCTCTCTCTCGATTATCTCCCTCTCTCGTTCTCACTCTCTATCTTTCTCTCCCTTTATTCTTATCTCGCTCTCTCTCTCCTCCTCCCCATAGTCTCTCTCTCTGCAGTTACTCGGCTGTTGTTTAGTTGCACAGAAATTAATAGATCCTTCCACTGTAATCTGCTGCTAATTAGTGGTGTTTTCATGCAACTATATGCCTTTGCTCTTCAGAAGATAAACACAATTAGGAATCAAAGACAGCCCCTCTTCAGAGAGTCACGGGTGTCACACAGACGAGAGACAGGTGTCATACACACACACCCACGCACACACTCACTCGAACACGCACACGCACGCACACACGCACGCACACACGCACGCACACACACACACACTCACACACGATGCTCCTTTGGGTGTGTTGGTGTCATAGACTGCAGAATGTGTGTGGTGCGGTGCTAATTAATGGCGGCGGTGAGTGTAACACAGGAAGCTAATGAGTGGGGCTCTCATCAGGAGATGAAGACGGCTTATGGTGCTGAAGTGTTTACTCGTGTTCTCATTACTACGTCTCAGTGTTGTCACTTAGCTCTTCAAAACAAACATCAAAACATCTTCTTGCAACGCACACCTCCTCCGCCTCAGATCCACACACACACACACACACACACACACACTCACGCTCCCTCCAGATGGATTCCTCTCTGAGGGCACATACTGATGGAGATGGGGCAAAGAGAGAGAGAGTAACTGGTGCAATTAGAAGATTCTACAGTCTGTGTAGAAAGCATTCCCATGCTAGCAATTGGTCCATGGTCACAAAAGATTTCCTCTTTGTTCTGTGGGCATTCCATGAAGGTGTCGGCCATTTTGTTTTCTGAGTTGTTTGTGTTTTGTCGTTGTGCACTGGAGTGAAGCCAGTAACCTTTGAAGTTTGAAAGTGAGGAGGTCTGTCATTTAGAATAAATAGCTGCTGTTGTTGTGCACAGACTGCACACTGTGTGTGTGTGTGTGTGTGTGTGTGTGTGGGGAGGGGGTCTGTGTGAAGCCTGCTCTTACAGCAGACAACCTCAGGGCAGCAGCCTCGAGGGTACAGGCAGACTGGAAGAGGAGGTTTGTTACAATATGAACCTCTGGGGGAAACTGGGCACTGGGCTCTGTAAAGCGCCTTGAGACAAATTCATTTTTGTTGGCGCTATATAAATAAAATGTAATTCAATTGAATTGAACCTGGCACCGGCACTGGTACTGGCACT
>NC_045161.1:17703244-17705744 GCF_900700415.2 Clupea harengus
ACACACACACACACTAGAAAACGCGCTCCTAAGGAAAGCACACACACACAGATAGCTAAGGACCATGGATCATGTGTCAACATGAATCAATTAAATTGGAAGGCTTTCATCATGTGATTTATCGTTAAGGTTTGAATTCACCTTCCATTGGATATCATTTAAACTATGGAGGGGAGGTGCAGTGGTGTAATCTGAACTATGGAGGTGAAGTGCAGTGATGTATATAATGTAACCTATGGAGGGGAGGTGCAGTGATGTATATAATGTAACCTATGGAGGGGAGGTGCAGTGATGTATGTAATCTATGGAGGTGAAGTGCAGTGATGTATATAATGTAACCTATGGAGGGGAGGTGCAGTGATGTATATAATGTAACCTATGGAGGTGAAGTGCAGTGATGTATATAATGTAACCTATGGAGGGGAGGTGCAGTGATGTATATAATGTAACCTATGGAGGGGAGGTGCAGTGATGTATATAATGTAACCTATGGAGGTGAAGTGCAGTGGTGTAATCTGAACTATGGAGGGGAGGTGCAGTGATGTATATAATGTAATCTATGGAGGGGAGGTGCAGTGGTGTATATAATGTAACCTATGGAGGGGAGGTGCAGTGGTGTATATAATGTAACCTATGGAGGTGAAGTGCAGTGGTGTATATAATGTAACCTATGGAGGGGAGGTGCAGTGATGTATATAATGTAACCTATGGAGGGGAGGTGCAGTGACGTATGGCTGCACTGTTGTGCTACTATGAGACTGGAGAGTTAAGTAGCCAATGAGTGAGCAGAGATCCCAATTAAGATGAAGAGTGCAGGTGCAGCACAGCCACACGCTCACATACACACACACATACAGTACACACACACACCTTCTCTCGGTCACATACACACACACACACTCAGACGCACCCTCTCTCTCTCTCTCTCTCTCTCTCTCTCTCTCTCTCTCTGACATACACACACACTCACACAGAGCCTTCGTGCATGCAGCTGGTAAGACTGTCACACACACCTATCTTAAGACAGATCACTCAAAGACACACACACAAACACAAACACACACACACTTCTGCTAGAGCAGGTTGGATCATTACTCATCCTCTCAAATAACATCCTTCCTCCTCTCCCTCTGCGTCTCTCTCTTTCTTTCCCTCGATTTTTCTATCCTTTTCTCTCTTTCCCTCCCTCTCTCACACTGTCTCTCTCTCCCTCTCTCACTATGTCTCTCTATCCCTCTCTCCCTCTGTCTCTCTGTCCCTCTCTCACTCTGTCTCTCTCTGTCTCTATCCCTCTCTAACCCTGTCTCTCTCTCCCTCTCTCACTCTGTCTGTCCATCCCTCTCTCTCCCTCTCTCACCCCGTCTCTCTCCCTCTCTCACTATGTCTCTCTCTCCCTCTCTCCCTCTGTCTCTCTGTCCCTCTCTGTCTCTCTCTCTCACCCTGTCTTTCTCTCTAACCCTGTCTCTCTCTCTCTCACCCTCTCTTTCTCCCTCTCTCACCCTGTCTCTCTCTCCCTCTGTCTCTATCCCTCTCTCACTCTCTATCCATCCCTCTCTCACCCTGTCTCTCTCTCTCTCTCACCCTCTCCCCATCCCTCTCTCACCCTGTCTCTCTCTCCCTCTCTCACCCTGTCTCTCTCTCCCTCTCTCACCCTGTCTCTCTGTCCCTCTCTCACTCTATCTCTCTCTCTCTCTCACCCTGTCTCTCTCTCTCCCTCTGTCTCTATCCCTCTCTCACCCTGTCTCTCCATCCCTCTCTCATCCTGTCTCTCTCTCCCTCTCTCCCTCTGTCTCTCCATCTCTTTCTCCCTCCATCTCTCTATCCTTCCTAACACAGAACAACATGAGGACTGAGAGGCTGTGTGTGAGTTCACTGATGTGTGTGTAATTATCTCTGTGTCTGTGTAGTTTATCGGCCTCTGTGCTCTGTGCTCTGTGTAGTTTATCAGCCTCTGTGCTCTGTGCTCTGTGTAGTTTATCAGCCTCTGTGCTCTGTGCTCTGTGTAGTTTATCGGCCTCTGTGCTCTATGCTCTGTGTAGTTTATCAGCCTCTGTGCTCTGTGCCTGTGTAGTTTATCGGCCTCTGTGCTCTGTGCTCTGTGCTCTGTGCTCTGTGCCTGTGTAGTTTATCAGCCCCTGCGCTGTGTAGTTTATCAGCCTCTGCGCTGTGTAGTTTATCAGCCTCTGCGCTGTGTAGTTTATCAGCCTCTGTGCCTGTGTAGTTTATCAGCCTCTGTGCCTGTGTAGTTTATCAGCCTCTGTGCCTGTGTAGTTTATCAGCCTCTGCGCTGTGTAGTTTATCAGCCTCTGCGCTGTGTAGTTTATCAGCCTCTGTGCCTGTGTAGTTTATCAGCCTCTGTGCCTGTGTAGTTTATCAGCCTCTGTGCCTGTGTAGTTTATCAGCCTCTGCGCTGTGTAGTTTATCAGCCTCTGCGCTGTGTAGTTTATCAGCCTCTGTGCCTGTGTAGTTTATCAGCCTCTGTGCCTGTGTAGTTCCCTTC
>NC_045161.1:17713244-17720744 GCF_900700415.2 Clupea harengus
TGGGGTACGCGTACCACCAGGGGTACGCAAAGCGGTTCAGGGGGTATGCGGTAAGAAAATTTCCGCGATAACGGAAAACGGACGGAATTCGCGGTTTGTACCCTTTGAAACAGAATTGCAACTTTCAGACGGAAACATCATTTTGTGCATCAAAATCGCCCAAATTCCCCTGTATTTTGCCCTGTGTAACGGGACCGAGCGGTGTCACCGTGTGCTGGTGGGTCTGGCCAAAACTCAGAGGCAGAGTAGTTTTTAAAGAGCTTTACATTGAATTAAAGCAGGACAAAAAATATCGACATTACCAATAAGGTTTAACCCCAGTGAAGACAAAGAATATCATACAAATGTTGAAAACTCATCCACAGTACGCATCTGCTTAGCCTCACACACAAGAGGACAAAAATCAGCAGCTCTCACCTCTCTCTATCAGAGTAAAACCGAGCTTACGTAGCTGGAGATTGAATGTCTGAAAGGGTACGGGACTGTAAAAAGTTTGGGAACCACTGCTCTACTCCATACACTCTCTGAGCTGCTCCTCCTGAGCAGAGGCACTAATGGTTTGGCTCTCCACCTTGCCAGGGAGATTTTTTCTGCAGGATGAACCCTTAATTAGCTGGAATAGGATTTGGGGGGAAAAGAGGAGGATTTATGGCACTTGTGATAGCTTTGTGTCTGTGTGTGTGTGTGTGTGTGTGTGTGTGTGTGTGTGTATCCGGTGTGTGTCTGTGTGTGTGTGTGTGTGTGTGTGTGTGTGTGTATATTTTCTATGTGTTTTCTGTGTGTGTGTGTGTGTGTGTGTGTGTGTGTGTGTGTGAGTGTGTGTGTGTGTGTATGTCCATTCATCTGTGAGAGTATGTGTGAGTGTTTGTGTGAGTCTAGAGGGGAGAAATGCTGGTCTGATGGTGTGTTTGGCATCACTGTGTTCTCACTCACTGAGGCTTCCTCTGCCTCCACACCCAAACCTCCCTTCTCCACACACACACACACACACACACACACACACACACACACACACACACACACACACACACACACACACACACACACACACACACACACACACACACACTCACACACACACACACACACACACACACACACACACACACACACACACACACAAAGCTCCACCGCCTCCAGCTGCAGCAGCAGTGTGTGCAGCTTGTACCCAGCAGATCACTGGATAATTAAAATGTCAGACACACACACACACACACACACACACACACACACACACACACACACAGACACACACACACAGTCTCACACACACACACAGGTGCACTTTGGGCTGGTTCTCATATTGCTTAAATTACTGTTATTACTGCATGTTCTCTATACCATGTAGCTCCAGGCGCGCACACACACACACACACACACACACACACACACACACACACACACACACACACACACACACAGCCTTACACTCCCTCTCTCTCTCTCTCTCTCAGGGATGGACAGATGTTCCTGTTCATCTCTTTTTTAATTACTGTCACACCATCACTCCTGCGCTCTGCTGTTTATCAGATATAGATGTAACACACACACACACACACACACACTCACGCACGCACACACACACACACACACACACACACACACACACACACACACACACACACACATTCTGTTTATCAGAGACTTAGATGTAAGTCCAACTTCTTCCCTCGCTCCTTCTCTCTCTCTCTGTCTCTCTCTCCCTCTCCCTCTCTCATCTCTCCCTGTCTCTCTCTGTCTCTCTCTCCCTTTCTCTATCTCTCTCTCTTTCTCTCCCTCTCTCTCTCTTTCTCACTCTCTCTCCCTCTCTCATCTCTCCCTCTCTCTCTCTGTCTCTCTCTCCCTCTCCATCTCCCTCTCTCTCTTTTTACAGTTTTTTCCCATCATTTTCACACATTGTCCACTTTTTCAAAACTCTTCATACAATTCAATTCAATTTTATTTATATAGCGCCATAACAATACAATTGTCTCAAGGCGCTTTACAGAGCCCAGAGCCTGAACCCCCTTAGTGCAAGCACAATGGCAACAGGGGCAAGAAAAAACTCCCTGTTAGTCAGGAAGGAACCTTAAGCAGAACCACGGCACATAAAGGGGGACCCATTTGCTTGAGGTCGGCCGGGTGGAGATAGGAAGGGGGGGATGGGGGAGGGTTGGGCTTTACAGACACACACCTCACAGCATATCAGTTAACCTTTGGTGCAGAATGCACTACAACCAACAAAACACTTCATACTTCACCCAAAAGTGACTCATGCTGCCATAACTATAGCATATGCTCTCTCCCATTAAAGTACTTCATCACTCGCTATACAATGAACTAAAAAACACAAACTTGAAGCATGACAAAATGCATATACTATGTGTTGCTGTATTCTCTATTCTTGCACAGTTTATTGTTGCATTGCAAAAGAAAAAAGTATGACACCTCGTATATATTGTAATATAAAATAAAATACATTGAATATGAAATTCAGCTAAATGCCTCAAGACAGCTCCATGCTAAATTTTCTTTGGTATACTATATTACCAAAAAGTGTGCAGACACTTTTCTTTTCCTGTACAGCAAGTGAAAAAACAACTAATGAGACTACTACATACCACTAGAAGTGTCCTGCAGCCCTAATGCTGACGAAATGTTTATGAACTTCACATTTAAAGTACCGCAGCATTCTCCCTTTAGAAATAATCTTTAGCATATCTTTACCAACCCTAATATTGCCCATATTCCACAAATATTTCAAGGCAAGCTGTTGTCATGACACCAAGAACAAAATGTTTTGATCTGTTGGTTTGCACAATACTGTAGATACCACTTTTGACTGTAGCAAATTTGCTATGTGTGATCAGTGGTACAATGGTTAATGTTGTTGAATAACGAGTAGCTGACCTGGGTTCAATTCAAATGTCGGCAAAAATTGCTGTAGTTGCACAGAGTTTTTTGCTGGTGGTGAACATTGACTGAGACAGGTATCCATACATTTTGGAAGTAGAGGTCATTGAATTAATTTTGTATCTAAGCAATGGAAAACTATCCACAGCATAGTTCACATAGTCTACTGATATGCTGGATGTGTAAAGTGTTTTGAAAAAGTGTAGATGGTATTGAAACAAGTGTGAAAATGATTGGGAAAAACTGTAAATCTCTCTATCTCTCACATTGTAACTCTCTCTCGCTCTCTTCTCTTTAACTCTCCATCTCTGTAACCAGAGATGGGCAGTATTTCAATTACTTGTATTTGAAATACGTATTTCAATCACTTTGAGTATTTTGTAATTTGTATTTCATAGGGCTGATGAAAAATCGAACGTAATTTGTAACAAAATACTTTAGAGTGGAGTAATTTTGTATTTAAAATACTCAAAATACTTTCTCCAGTGTTTAGGCAGAAGGTGTTTTTCTGTCGGATTCTACCACTAGACCGTCTGATATGCCTCTGAATGTCATTGTCAAATCAGGCAACAGTCAGGCAAAAGTGGTGCTTCAAGTCAGTGAAAGTCAGTGTCTGAAGTGTGCAAGTGTGCGGTAATAGACGCGGCCTGTGACTTGATCAAAGCCGTATGACATCCTTATACGCAATTACGTATGACAAAAGCACGGTGGGGCGAGCCCTCCCGGAAGCCATAGAGATTGCTTTGAGAGCCCTGTTTTGTGAAAACATGAGAGTCACACAGCTGCTGCCTGCAAAAATATATACATACATAATCAATCAAGTTGTTGTCTCAATAGCTTTGCTTAGTTACACTGACATTCTGTGACTGTTCTTCCTTTTTGTGGGGTTCACCAGAGCTTTGTGTACATTATATAGCCCAAACCTGAATGCTCTGCTATACCAAACTGTGAGAAAATGGAAAATCCAGAAAAAGTATTTCCTATATTTTAAATACAAAATACATGTATTGTATTTTGTTACATTTTCTGGCACCAGTATTTTGTATTTTATTTTAATACATTTATTTGAGGGGTATTTTGTATTTTGTATCAAAATACATTTTGATGTATTTTTGCCCATCTCTGTCTGTAACTCTATCTCTCACCTCCTCTCTTTCTCTATCTCTCCCTATCCATCTCTCTCTTTAACTTTCCATCTCTCACCTCTTCTCTTCCTCTATCTCTGCCTCTCTCTTCCTCTCTATCTCTCCCTCTCTCTTTAACTCTCTATCTCTCACCTCTTCTCTTCCTCTATCTCTCCCTCTCTCTTCCTCCCTATCTCTCCCTCACTCTTTAACTCTCTATCTCTCACCTCTTCTCTTCCTCTATCTCTCCCTCTCTCTTCCTATATACATCAAATCCTTATTTTCTTTACCCCCCCCCCCCCCGTCTCTGTATCTCTCCATCTGTCCTCTTGAGAGAGTGTATTGGAGCCCTTCTCTGGATTATCCTCCGTCTGGCTGACAGATCAATGAACTAAACTCACCACTCATGACCAACACACACACACACACACACACACACACACACACACACACACACACACACACACACACACACAGACGCACACACGCACACACGCACACACGCGCACACACACACACACGCACACACGCACACACGCACACACACACACCGCATGGCTCATTGTTTCAGTAATCACCAACGTGCCTTTGCATTTCCTCCCAGGACAGAAATAGACCTCTCGCCCCCCCGAGAGCAGACCTTTCGGCATGTGCCCCCCCCCCCCCCCCCCCCACAACTCTGCATGTGCCCCCCCAACACACCTCTCTGCATGTGCCCCCCCCACAACTCTGCATGTGCCCCCCCAACACACCTCTCTGCATGTGCCCCCCCCACAACTCTGCATGTGCCCCCCCACACCTCTCTGCATGTGCCCCCCCCACCCCTCTGCATATGCCCCCCCCACCACACCTCTCTGCATGTGCCCCCCCCATCCCTCTGCATGTGCCCCCACCCACACCTCTGCATGTGCCCCCCCACCCCTCTGCATATGCCCCCCCACCACACCTCTCTGCATGTGCCCCCCCACCACACCTCTCTGCATGTGCCCCCCCCCCCCACCCCTCTGCATGTGCCCCACCCACCCCTCTGCATGTGCCCCCCCACACCTCTGCATGTGCCCTGCCCCCTCCCACTCTAGATCAGCCCCCCAATGTCAAAGAGGGGGTTTCCTCGGCGACCACATGCTCTTCAGTCCCACTGCCTTCACCCTCACCTCCAGCTCTTTTGTACGTCCCCCCCCTCTCTCCCTCTCTCTCTCCCTCTCTCCCTCTCTCTTCTCCCTCTGTCTCTCTCTCTCTCTCTCCTCCATGTTTCTCCTCTCTCTCTCTTTTCTCTCTGTCTCTCTCTGCTCTCCTCTCTCTCTCACTCTCCCCCCCTCTCTCCCCCCCCCCCCCTCTCTCCACCCCCCCCCCCCCACTCTCTGTGTTCTCATGAGTAAAGAGCCAGGAGATCTCATTAAAGTTCTACCTCTACCTTAGTTGTGTTCTCATAAGTAGAGAGCCAAGAGTGTGTGTGTGTGTGTGTGTGTGTGTATGTGTGTGTGTGTGTGTGTGTCATTAAATTTCTACCTCTACCTTATTTGTCACTGAGCTGAGCAGGTGCGTGGTCCAAAATAAAATGTGCCAACGATGCAAGGCACGGGTGTGTGTGTGTGTGCATCACCCTGCTAGAAGTGTATGTTAAAATAGATGGGGGAGTTCCATAAACTAATTAGCATGATAGATGAGCACACAATACACACACACACACACACACACATACACACACATACACACACAAAGACAGACAGACACACACACACACACACACACACACACCACGGCAGTGGACTGTGTGCTAATGTGTCTGGCGGGTAGAATTAAGATGGATTAAAAGTGGCCTCTGTTTTAAAACTGCTTTTATATGCTTAACTCTAATAGAATAGCTTGTATGGATGTATATATACAGTATATATATATATATATATATATATATACATACAATTATATACAGTACATATACATATACGTATCTTATATTTCATTCTGACCTTTTTCTGGGGAAATCCATTGGAAAGAAACTGGGACTTTTGTGAATGAGAAAGATACTTAATTGGACTTCTCTGATTCCTCCCAACTTTATTCTTTAGTGAAACAGAAACACACACACAAACACGCACACACATGCAGACTGACAGAAACGCCCACACACACACACAGACACAAAGTCTCTTCTGTTCTCTTTTTGCTTGCTCTGCTCTTTTCTTTTGGCCACTGCATCCTGCCTCTCTCCTCTCCTCCCTCTCTCTCCTCTTTCTCCCATCCACTCCTCTCCTCCCTCTCTCTCTTCCTCTCTTTCTCTCTCTGTTCTCCTCTCCTCTCTGTCTCCTCCCTTACTCTTCTCTCTCTCATCCCTCTCTTTTATCCATTCCTCTCCTCCCTCTCGCCTCTCTCTCTCCTCCCTGTCTCCTCTTTCTCTCATCCACTCCTCTCTCCTCCCTCTCTCTCTCTCTCTCCTCTCTCTCTCACGCCTCCCTTTCTCTCTGTCTCCTCTCTCATCCCTCTCTCCTCTCTCTCTCATCCACTTCTCTCTCCTCTCTTCCTCCCTCCATCTTTCTCTCCCACTCTCCTTTCTTCTCTCTCCCTCCCTCCATCTCTTCTGTAACCTGGTTACCTCGCCATAGAAATGGCATCACATTCTCAACAGAGACCTCTCTCGCCTTCTGTCCTAGATCTGCATCCTGCTCTCAATACACACACACACACACACACACACACTGACGTTCTCGCTTTATCTCTCTCTCTCTCACACACACACTTCTGTCACTCAACATATGCAGAAACAAGTACACATGTGCCAGACGCTATTGTGCAGTGTGTGTTTCGTAGGTGTTCATGTGTGTGCGTGCATGTGTGTATATTGGTGTGTATGTGTATTTGAATATGTGTGGGAGAAGCTGTGTGTGAGTGTGTGCATATGTGTGTGTTTGTGTGTTTGTGTTTTTGTATGTGTGTGTTTGTGTTTGTGTATTTGTATGTCTGTGTGTGTGTGTGTGTGTGTGTGGGTTTTGTGCTGACGTCTGCACTGCACTCTCTTGGCTGACCTCCCTGTGCTGGTTCTCTCCCAGCAGCCTGTCTACTGCTTCCTCTCAGAGCTGAGACACAGCAGCTGCTCCTCTCTGTCTCTGTGTGTGTGTGTGTGTGTGTGTGTGTGTGTGTGTGTGTGTGTGTGTGTGTGTGTGTGTGTGTGTGTGTGTGTGTATTCTACATGTGTATATGTTTGGAGGGGCGGGGGGGGGGCAGTATATGATGTATGCGCTGATGTATCACTCATGTATGGTTCTATAGTGTGCGAGTGATGTATGGTTCTGTATGGTCCTGTGTGTCTGTGTGTGTGTGTGTGTGTGTGTGTGTGTGTGTGTGTGTGTGTGTGTGTGTGTGTAAAGGGTGTGATTTGTGGAAGAATCCGAGGTGGGATGGTTTAAAACTTTTTTTTCCATGACAATAAACCATGAACCACAGGAGACTATGAAGCCTGTAAGGCTCCTACAGCGTGTGCGCTAGC
>NC_045161.1:17730744-17735744 GCF_900700415.2 Clupea harengus
TTGATTATTTGGCAGAAATATAGGACCTACAACCCCACACAAAATAAGCAAAACCAAACATATTAATGACAATACACTCACACACACACACACACCTAGACTACAGGCCTTAAAGCGTAAAGAGGCTAGTGGACCGGATAGAATACAGGCCTTAAAGCCTAAAGAGGCTAGTGGACCAGATAGACTACAGGCCTTAAAGCCTAAAGAGGCTAGTGAACCAAATGGAAATGCTGAAATATGCTAATCTCGAGAACCTGTTCTGTCTCCACTGGAGGAGGGTCTACAGCAGAACCTAGATGTTCTGCCAGCCCTGGGTTTTAACATCAAACAAACTGTAAAATGTTACATTCCAGAAAAGAACCAGATGTAATAATAATAGTAATAATAATGATAACAATTTCACCCTTGGCAGAACAAAAACTGAAAATGTGACAGAAAAATCATTGCAACTGGAAACTTCAGCCTGGCCGTGAATTCATTGAAAGAGGAAGCAGAAAGGCCTTTGTATGCCGTTACAAAATCTATTCAATTTGAAATTCCCATTAGATTTTGGCTCCAAATATTTCAGTCAGTAATTGAACCGATGTCATTATATGGCAACAAAGTGTGAGGTCCTTTGATAAACTCGACAGCGTACGCAGGGTAGAATCAGGCCGAGACCCTCAGAAAAAGATAGAAAAAAAGAGCCATCAGATTCTGGCAACATTTAAAAACAAGTGACCCCACATCTGATCAATTAAAAGCCCATAAGAACCATGAACTGAACACTGAAGAGTCCCCTCAGTCAGCTGTCGTCCTTAAGAACCATGAACTGAACACTGAAGACCTCAGTCAGCTGTCGTCCTTGAGAACCATGAACTTAACACTGAAGACCTCAGTCAGCTGTCGTCCTTAAGAACCATGAACTGAACACTGAAGAGAGTCCCCTCAGTCAGCAGGCCCTGAGGCTCTACCAGGAAACTAACTAAACTAATATGACTAATTAGCCTGGGTGCCAGACGAACGTAGCCCCGCCCACAACATTTGAGGTCTGGAAGTTCGGTCTGGCACTGCTCCGTTGGGGAGAAATTATCCAAGATCAAAAATTGTAACGTAATCAACCACGTCACCAAAGAGCGCTTGGGTTGAATTCATTTTCAACAAACATGGCTGCCGCTGGAGAGCTGAGATGTGTAGATAGAGATGTTTTAGAAGACATCGACAGCGCATTCATTTTGAAAGAGGAACAGAGAAACGTGATCAAGGCATATGTCGATCGAAAAGATGTTTTTGCTGTCCTTCCTACGGGATTCGGTAAAAGTTGAATTTATCGGCTGGCCCCGATGATGACTACGTTGCTCTGATTGGTTGTAGGTCTATCCAATTGGGCGAAGTATCAGTATCAGTATCAGTATCAGACTCATATTCTGACTAGAATTATGAGTATGACATCGTCAGGCTAATGACTAATAGGAAAACAGAGAAAACTAAATATTTGACAACAGTAAATGACAAGTTACAGGCTCTGTAGTCACAGTGTGGGAGTGTTAGTGTACTTATGGTGTGTAACAGTATTGTGTTAGTGTACTTATGGAGTGTAACAGTATTGTATTAGTGTACTTATGGTGTGTATCAGTATTGTGTAAGTGTATTTATGGAGTGTATCAGTATTGTGTTAGTGTACTTATGGTGTGTAACAGTATTGTGTTAGTGTACTTATGGTGTGTAACAGTATTGTGTTAGTGTACTTACTGTGGGGAAATTAATCATTTATTCCCTCCTGAGATGTGTGTAAACCTGGTGACCAACTACAACAAACGTCTGACGTCTGTGCTTGCCAACAAGGGTTACTCCACCAAGTACTACATCATGTTTTGCTAAGGGATCAAATACTTATTTCCCGCGGTCAAATGCAAATCAATTCATAACTGTTATAAAATGCAGTTTTCTGGATGTTTCTGTTGATATTCTGTCTCTCACTGTTAAAATAGACCTACCATTACAATTATAGATCACACATTTCTTTGCAAGTGGGCAAACGTGCAAAATCAGCAGGGGGTCAAATACTTATTTTCCCCACTGTATGGTGTGTAACAGTACAGTTTTGTAACAGTTTTCTTCCATTTCATTTCATGTTCTATTGTTCCTGTCAATGTTTTAGCAACACAATGTAAAATGTGTCTACATGCCAATAAAGCATTGAAGCCTGAATTGAGAGACAATGAGGATGAGAGTGAGAGAGAGAAAGAGAGAGAGAGAGAGAGAATGAGGGTGAGAGAGAGAGAGAGAGAGAGAGAGAGAGACAATGAGTGTGTGATAAAAGATTTAAAAAATCACCAGGGTTAGACTGTGTTCTGACACTGTGTACATTTACATTTACATTTAATCATTTAGCAGACGCTTTTGTCCAAAGCGACGTACAAGGGAGAGATGCTAAAATACCTGAGCACAAAATTCCAAATTGGCATCTTAAAACTATTCAACTTAGTTCTGAGTGTAGGTTACTAACCTGACATCTGGACTCAAGGACTCATAACCCCAATTTTTTAATCTGGAGACAAATTCGACCCAAGTAATTAAAGTGGAATTTGTGTGAACAGTAACCTGGGGAAGATAGAGTCCTAAGCCTCCTTATGAAGCACAATCCCCTGAGCAAATGTCAAATTGGATTCTTACCAAATTACCGCACATATTTACATCCTACACACCCTACTCAGGACACATGCGATCCAAAACAAAACTAAAATGTATGCATGCTTTATTGACTTTAAACAAGGTTTTGATTCTATTTGGCATTCAGGTTTATTATACAAAGTTGAAGAAAGTGGTGTAGGGGGCAAAATCTATGACCTGATAAAATCTAATTATTCGGGAAGTAAGTGGGCAATAAAGATTGGAAGCAAAAGAACAAAATTCCTCCCATAGGGCCGTGGGGTGAGACAAGGCGGCTGCCTAAGCTTATTTAACATTTATATAAACAAATTGGCAAGAATTATAGAAAAATCAACAGCGCCTGGCCTTACCCTACACGACTCGGAAACCAAACTCCTGCTCTATGCTGATGACCTGGTTCTGTTGTCACCCACTGAACAGGGAGCGTGTGTGTGTGTGTGTGTGTGTGTGTGTGTGTGTGTGTGTGTGTGTGTGTGTGTGTGTGTGTGTGTGTGTGTGTGTGTGAGGGACAGCACATAATTTACATTTGTTCATGTTCATTCAACTCAAATGCTTTAGCAATACTGTAGAATGTTATGGTCATGCCAGTAGAGCTTCTTTTGAATCTGAATTTGAATAGAGAGAGAGAGACAGTGAGGATGAGAGAGAGAAAGAGACAATGAGGATGAGAGAGAGAGAGAAAAAGAGTGTGTGTGAGAGAGAGAGAGAGAGAGACAGTGAGTGCGAGTGTGTGAGAGACAGTGAGCGCGAGTGTGTGTGAGAGAGCGAGTGTGTGTGAGAGACCGAGTGTGAGGGACACACTAGAGGATGAAATTGGGGACAGAGATGAAGAGTAGCTGCTGCAGCTGTGACGCTAATGTTTAGCCACTCACTCACCAGTACAGACATTACTATGAAGAAATCAAATACACAGCACCAGGAAACACACATCACACACACACACACACACACACACACACACACACACACACAAACACACACACACACACACAACACTCTCTCTCACACACCACACACACACAACACTCCCCCCCCCCCCCACACACACACACGACATACACACACTCTCTCTCTCACACACACACACACACACACACACACACACACACACACAGGCTTGCACACTGAAACACACACACTGGGGTTGAGACTATTGTCGTGTCAAATATATTTATTGTGACGCATCTTATTCCAGAGGTGACGCTGATTAAAGTCCAGAAGCTTCTCATAAATATAATCATCCATGTAGCCAACAAGTACAGACACTGGACAAATACAAACAATACAATACAATACACACAGAAACAGAATACACACACAGAAACACAAAACACACAGAAACACAAAACATACAATATAATACTCACAGAAACACAACACACACAACACAACACACACAGAAACATAATACACACAGAAACACAAAACAAACAATATAATACACACAGAAACATGTCCCCTTCCACCATTCCCTCCCCCCACCCCCCTCCCATTTCAGTTGTTTTCTTCTTCGAGATGAGAGACTAGAGGTTGGAAAACGTTCTCAAAATCTTTAAACTCGTCCTTCAGAATGAAAGTAATTCTGGAGTCAGCTAACTCTGTTTCTCGCCGTAATAAGTCCCAATCCAAGGACATGCTGCTGGGCCACCTTACAGTGCCTCAGATACTCAGATAAAATTACTAAAAGTATTTTAATTGTCTTTTGGGACATGAAGTAAGTTTAATGTTTAACGAGTCACACTTTTCACACAGAGGTGAGATTTCTGGAACTATATATGTAACTTTGCCCTTCAGCTAGGTCACCAATGCGGAAAGGAACATGTGTGGATGTATTTCAGACTCTCCCAAATATGATGAAGTGTATCTGGATCTGAAATTTTCCCTCTGTGCTTTTATGTTATCTGTAGTTGGATGACAAATGTCTTGTCATGTATCATATAGCTGGGATATTATATGGTCTATACTATTATATGGCAAACAGTCTTCAACCATCTAGTTTATCAGGCTTTGCATTCTCCAAAATGGGAAGATGTACTCTTACATTGTTCCTAATCTCAGAGTATCAAAATATATAATTCTTTGGCAAGCACCTTACAAATATGCATATACTCATTAATGCACCTTATACATATGCATATACTCATTAATGCACCTTATACATACGTATATACGTAAGCGCCCTTCACATTCCAGGAGCAGAAGATTATATCTTCCCTCTTTCCTGCCTCATCCTGCATTATAATGGCAGATAAAGACTTGATGACATCATTATTATCTCTTGGTTTCGTCCATCCAGTACTGAGTACATGCACAATGGCACTCCCTCACCCCCCCCCTCTACCCAGGAT
>NC_045161.1:17745744-17758244 GCF_900700415.2 Clupea harengus
GTCTTAATCTTCGTGTGTCAGTGTATTGTGATCCCCTTTTCGACCCGAGGAGACATTGCTACAAAGACAGTTTTGGTTTAAAATAGAATGAAATCATTGTCAGCTCGTGCTACGGAGTTTTGCCGTACTTTGCATCCGAGACAGGGGCGTGAGGGCAGGTGAGACGAAGGCAGCGCGAGCTCAGTAGCTCCACGGAGGCTAGCCCCTCGTGATCAGACTTGCTCTGAAGTGCACAGGTATGGCTTGTGAACTTCTAAACTATTGTTGTCATTACAGTATATCTCCCATATTAGCTTTCCCCTGTACTGTCAGGAAACATCTGGCCAGGGAACACTGTGATGGACACAGACTCGTGCCTTCAGGCAGCCCCCCCCCCCCCCCCCGCCTGGCGGCTCTATCGCTCGCGGCGCTGTTTGCTCTGCTATCCGTCGCTCTCGGACGGGACCTGCTCAGAGCCTCCGGATGAGCCAGTACTTGTGTAAACACAAACGCGTACGATATATGGTACCGTTTCTCGTCAACATTTGTATAGTCTAACAATGACAGCTTTAAAAGTAGCAAAAATGTCGTTTACTTAAAATAAACAATTTGGTACGGAGCACTAGACCGTAGGATAATTGAGCCTTACCTGCGAATGGCCCTGGTACATATTGAGCTCAAGTCGGAGCGCTGACGTCCGATGGTCGTAGTGTGTTAGTCGAACACTTGTGATGAGTTGCGTGCTGAGCCAGGGGTGCTCATATGTGCGAAGTGTTCAGGACCTGCTCAGGAAAACGGTAGCGTGCGTCTGTTAGCGGGGTGAAAAGTGTGGCGGGTCTGGCAGGCGAGGGAGGAGGGAGTGGAGCTGTCCTTCCCCCCGGGTGCTGAAATCAGGAGTTCCGTCGATTTTCTTCACCGGCGGCTTGCGGAGGTGAGCAAAGGAGCCGCGAGCCCAGGCTCGTTAAGAGGAGTCCTGAAATCTTGGCGTGACTGCCTGAAACCTCAGTGCGCTCTGGCTAGGGTGACTGCCGTCGGACTTGTCGTTTAGAGAGGAATTAGTCCCCCGAATCAGCTCTGAGCAGAAGAATCTGACCCGCCGCCGATCTCGCATACAGTTGTTTTAATGCTTCAAGAGTTCCTCCTCTTCTTTTATCGCGCGCCTCCCCAGTCTGCCGCTCCACTACCCGTAACCCAGCCCCCCTGCTCTCGCGCGCTGTGGGGGCCGCCTCCTTCCCTCACGTGCTTGCCCAACCAAAGGAGACACGAACTCAACACGCGAAGCTATGGGGTCATGTGTCCAGTCATGTCAAAGCTCCGGTTCGAGAGACAAAACAGTAGACATTGCGCTGCAAAACGGGACCTTATTGCTGGTGGCTGTGATGTTTATATGAGGGTTTAAATCACACGCGCATAATAATTTTATGACACCTCCCACCCCACTCAGAACAACTGAAAGCCTGATATCTGCGCGGAAAGCGGTACTCTTTGAATGTGTTACATAACGGAATGTTTCCTTCAAGGTATAGCGGATGACATAACGAGCCCAGTTAAAAAAGCGATCGAACTCTGAGCAAGAGGCGGCAAAAACAACTGGCCCAATTAAGTCGCGCGCTGCAGGAAAGAGTGGTAATGGCCCGATGGCACGGAAGAGGCGGTTTGAGATAACGAGCCTTACGTAAATCACCACTTCAAGCATATGCTCTCAGCGCTTCAGTGGACTCTTATTGTAGTGGTGCTAGAAGACGTCTACACCAGGACCAGGGAGGTGTACACAATTACCACACACTTTATAGCCGCTGTATGAAGCCAACCTCTCAATGTCCACACATGTAGCAGAGAACAGCTGTTTCTCATTTGAGTTTTGATTATCATCTCTAGCGTCTCACACACTCACCTGAAGTGTCTCACACACTGACGTGAGTGTCTCACACTCACCTGAAGCGTCTCACACACTCGCCTGAAGCGTCTCTCACACTGACCAGGGCGCACACACCCTCTGACCTGAGAGAAAGCCCAGTACACACACACACACACACACACACACACACACACACACACACACACTCCCCATCCTGAGAGAGATGCCAGTGCACACACACACACACACACACACACACACACACACACACACACACACACACACACACACACACACACACTCCCCATCCTGAGAGAGATGCCAGTGCACACACACACACACACACACACACACACACACACACACACACCGTCCTGAGAGAGAGCACAGTACACACACAGTGCAGACACACTCTGACCTGAGGCACACCCACAGACAGGTGTTGTGCAGCCGCGGGGCAGAGAGAGATGAAACGCTGGCCTCTCCTCCCTTCTCCTGTCCTCTCTTCTCCTCCCCCTCCGGCCCTTTCATCCTGGAATAAAAGAGTGGCGGAGCTCAGCTGGCCTCTACATGGACCACAGAACAGCCCGGCTCATCTCTCTGAGCTGGTCTTTACACAGAACACAGACATGGCCAGCAGAGCTGATAGGGCAGTAGAGCTGATAGAGCTGATGGAGCTGTAGAGCTGTAGAGCTGATAGGGCAGTAGAACTGATACACTGTAAACCCAAACAGTTCTACTAACTTATTAACATTATGTATTCAGTACTTAAAACCTGGTATTTAGTTGACCCAACTTTAAATGTATTAGTTTTCTGAGAAAGTGAAGACGTTTTAATTGTATTGGAATGTATTTGTTTGAGTAAACATTGCCTGATAACTCATATTTTTTTAGTTTCATTCAAACGTGACGTCTGACGTCATCAACGTCGTTGCAGGACTAGTTCAGAACAGAATCAGAGATCTTGTGATGAGAGACGGAGACAGCAGACTTAATAATTGTATAGTATCAGTTAGACTTCTATAAGCATGTTCCTCCTGTAGAAGAGGAGTCGACCAACTTCGTAGGGTGACCATATTTGAGTTTGTGAAAAAGAGGACACTTCGTCGCGGGGAGGGGCGTGGTAGTGTGTACAAGCATACAGATGACCCCGCCCCCGCCCCCTCCCCCCGCGACGGAATTTTGACACCTTTTCCGCATGCAGATGTCATGTGCTGTTGTAAACAATGCAACTAGTGGAAGCGGCACGGTGCTCAGTGTTGCCAGATTGGAAAAAGTATCGTATTAAATGCTCAAAATGATCGTCTTTGGAGGATAATTATCGTGCATCTGGCAACACTGAGAGGCCGGTCGACCAATGACAGTTCTCGCTACAGTTAGCGCTTGTGCTAGAAGGTGGAACGTAAAGGAGATACCCTTTCCTAAACTTGTAAGGGCGTAAAAACTAGTTTGTGAAGGACCCAGAGAAACACAAATATCCGACGAGGCAAAATCCTGGACGATTTTGAATCACTGCCGGACGCATGTCCGGGTAAAAGAGGACGTCTGGTCACCCCACCAAAGGAGATATTTTTGTAATCCTGTCGCTGCTAAGCGTCCTTATCTGGTAAGTAAACAGTGTTTTTTAGGTGTTTGTTGCGACAAAATTGCGGGAGCAAGTGAAATTTTGATAAGAAGTGGCGAATTTCCCTCTTTGTAATTATTATTGAGTAATCACGTTTTGGCTGTCAAGTAGCAAGTTCAGTTGCACGACTGTTGGCGCTGGCGGCTAGGAAGCTAAATAGCTAGTTAGTGGGTTATTGTTCATGTGCAAAGTAAATATATACAAATATATGTTCATGTGCAAAGTAAACAACAATCAATTGTTAATGTTGAAAACAACTCATGTTCTACAGAAACACCATATAATTCATATCAGCATGCTAAGGTTATATGTAACTTTTTAGCAGCTAGCTAGCTAGCTTCTATGTGTTTTAATGGATCTGATGGATAAAAGTGTTAGCAGCAAGCTATGATGTAGACATAAAAGAAGAGGAGTCAACCAAAGGAGATATTATTGTGTACAGGCATCACGGACTGGCAAGACAGCAGAGGTGCTACGGGTGATCCTCGAGGCTTATGACCTTCAGGTATGTCTAGGATTAACTGCACAACAGTGATGAAACTTTAATATTGGTTGATACTATGTATTATTAATTGCCAGTTTTTTTGTAAGTGTTTCCATTGAAACTCTCCTGGTAATTGTATTGATGGTGTTTTGCAGGAGGAAGAGAAGCCATATTTTGATGATGCTCCTGTTGCTCTCCTTACATCTGGTCCCGACCCCTTCAGCTGCGAGAACATCTTTGAATTGGGTGCAGAAGATTTCTGAGGCATTTATGTGGTTGTTTGGCCTGACATATGCTTTCAATTTAGAATATCCCCAAAAACTCACGCACACCTTCTCATACAGAACCTTTTTATGTGTCTGGATGACAACAAACCTCTGAAAACCGTCCTTACTCACCTTAAAAAATTATTTGTTGAAATAAACGATTTGTTGTTGACTTGTTAACTTTGTAACGCTGTTCTTTAAAGCTTTGATGTAATCTTTTATTTTGTCAGTTGTTTCACAAGAAATATAAATGATGTGATACCTCTTAAGTTTTTCTCATCTCACTCTTTTTAATAGAAATCTTACATAGATTTGAATGTTTCTTGTAGAGTAACTTTCAGTTTAAAGTCAGTTTGTAAACAGAATCAGAAAATCAGTATATGTGGTCAATACTTGAAAATAAGTAGTGCTCACTTGAAAAAAGTTAGCTATTTAAGTATTACCTACTCAGAATAATCAAGCGGAGTTAACTTAAAAAAAGTAAGCTTATTAGGTATTATTTACTGAGAATAATTAAGTTGAACTCTTTCACCAATATTAAGTGCACTGAACTTGATTTTTAAGGCTTAAAACTTAATTTTATTTTGTGTTGTTGAGTGAAAATTATTTAGTACATAGAGGTTAAAAGATTTAAGTATAAAAATATTTGAATATAAGTTCAGAGAACTTAAAAATTAGGAAAACGATAACAAAATAAATCAGTATAGCCGATGTATCGTTTTTAAGTTAAGTTTACTTAAAAATAATAATATATGTACTCAAATTTTATTATGTAATCGGTTACATCAAAAGTTTTAAGTACTCTGAACTTGTTCAGGTTTACAGTGTAGGGCAACAGAACTGATAGGGCAATAGAACTGATAGGGCAGTAGAATGCCATGATTTAGTGCTATTTCCCATCTCGACCACTTTGCTCCTCTGATGAGCATCGTTGCCTTCTATCAGCATGTTTTCATTCGTGGAACCACGATGGTGGAATGACCTACCTTCTGTACGTTTCTGTACTGTACTGTACAAAACAGTCATTTTTCATGTCAAACATTATTTTTGTTGTTTCGGAACTGTCCCACACACAAATGTCATGTTGTCCCAGACACTATTTTCCTCTCCTGGGGACAGCAGGGCATGGTTGATGTCAGGTGCCAAGGTTCTGGGGCCCTGAGGTTTTGAGGCCCATGGGGTTCATGGACAGACCGTTAAGGAGCAGATCTGGTCTCTGGTCTCTGAGACTATACATGTACGCCTCTGCCCTGCAGAGCAGAGGAGGTGAGCTGCGAGGGAGAGGAGGCCCTCCTAAAGGAGAGGAGGTATCAGAGAGAGTAGTTTGCAGAGGGAGTGGAGGTGTGTGAGGGAGGAGTTGAGGGTTGAGAGGGAGGGAGGTGTGTGAGGGAGGAGTAGAGGTCTGAGAGAGGTCTAATTGTGTAGTGATGGATTGCTGGAGGTTCTGGTGTACCGTGTGTGTGTGTGTGTGTGTGTGTGTGTGTGTGTGATGGAGGGTTCCACTGATGAGCTTCTCCAATATTTATCATAGGAGGAAAGAATAGGAACGCTGGCATCTGGGGGGCATCCATCACCACGGAAACAGAACCCAGTGTGCCTCAGTAGCAAATGAATGGGAGCAGATTAAAAATGTACAGACGGGTCATTTGGGCTCACGTCAGGGTCCGGCTCCATCAGGCCAGGGCTGGACAGGACCAGCAGAGCCTTAGAGAGCATGAAGGAGTGTGTGTGGGTTTGTGCATGTGTGTGTGTTAATGTGTGTGTGTGTGTATTTGTGTTAAAGTATGTGTGAGCTGTCTGTGCCATAGCTGTGGTCTGGAGTGAGTTAGTCTGTGCCATAGCTGTGGTCTGGAGCCTGGCTGCCTCAGTCTGAGTCCAGCCCTCTGGGGATGAGTGTACCTGCTGAAATAGCAGCCCTAAATATGGCCACATGTCTGCTCAGGCTGCCACCACCCCCCCACACTCCTGGCGGTGGCCACTCCTACTCTATTCTTGAGTTTGGAGTGTGTGTGGGGGGGGTGGGGGACCCTACAGCCGTTACAGCAGCACTTCCCTCCAAACACAAACATATACATATACAGACATGTCACACACACACACAAACACACACACACACACACACACACAATGAGTGTCTCTCTCACTCAGACACACACACACACACGCATTGAGTTTCTTTCTCACTTAAACACACACACACACACACACACACACACCACACACACACACACACACACACACACACACACACACACAATAAGTCTCTCTCTCACTCAGACACACACACACACACACACACACACAATAAGTCTCTCTCTCACTCAGACACACACACACACAAAAAGTCTCTCTCTCACTCAGACACACACACACACACACGCACACACAATGAGTCTCTCTCTCACTCAGACACACACACACACTATGAGTCTGTCTCTCACTCAGACAAATACACACACACACACACACACACACACACACACACGACGAGTCTCTTTCTTACTCAGACACACACACACACACACACACTGTGTTTTCCTGACCAAGCCATAGCTTCAAAGAACAGAGGACAGAGACAAGGTGTGTATGTGTGTGTGCATGTGCGCATGAAAAGGATTCTTTGGAGCTGTCACTTGCATTTATGTGTGTGGTGTGTGTGAAACGCAGGCTTTGGAGTTGTTACTTGTATGTGTGTGTGCGTGTGTGTAAAATAGATTTTTTGTAGTAGTTGCGTGCGTGTGTGTGCACGTGCATGTGAAATGGATTCTTTGGAGCTATTACGTGTATGTGTGTGTATGTGTATGTGAATCTGTGTGCGTGAGTGTGTGTGTGTGTGTGTGTGTATATGTGTGTGTGTATGTGTGCGAGTATGTGTGCGAGTGTGTGTGTTTGTGTGTGTGTGTATGTGTGTGTGTGTGTTTGTGTTTGTGTGCACGAGTGCCTGTGTGTGTGTGTGCATGTAATGGATTTCTTGGAGCTGTTTCTTATTTATTTTCTCTCCTCTGCTCCCCTCTCCTCCCCTCTCTTCATATATCCTCCTCTCCTCTCCTCTCCTCTTCTCTTCTATTCTCTTCTATTCTCTTCTCCTTCTCCCCTCCACTCCTCTCCACTCTTCTCAATTCCTCTTCTCTTCTCCTCTCTCCTCCCTTCTCTTCCTCTCCTCTCCTACACTACTCCTCCCCTCTCTTTTTCTCCCCTATCCTCTTTACCTCTCCTCCTCTCCTCTCCTCTTTTCTCCTCTCCCCTTCCCTCTTCTTCTCTTCTTCCCTTCTACTCTATCCTCCCCTCTTGTCCTCTCCTCTCCTTTTCTCTCCTCTCCTCTCTTCTCCTCTTCTCTTCTCTCCCCTCCTCTCTCCTCTCCCTTCTGCTTCTTTTGTCCTTTTCCTAGAGATGTCACGCAGTGGTGCTGCACAGGGAGAGCAGGGTGATGTCATGCTGAACTCTGAAGCAGCAGTTGATGTAGTCAAACTATCTGACAGTACTGCTCCTTCCCTTCTCTCCTCTCCTCTCCCCTCCTCTCTCTTCTGTGCTTCTTGCTCTCTCTCCCCTCTTCTCTGCTTCTTTTGTCTTGCACATTGGAAATGTAGCTTCTCTTTGCTGGGCCAGAGCCTTGTCTACAAAGCACAGGACTCTTTAAATATTAACTGCTTCTCTGCTTCATTACTGAGATGCGTACAGAGAAGGACATCCATTATTAATGTTCCTAAAAACTTCATTCACACACACAGCCAGCTTCTCTTCCACATGTACATCTTACCCATGTACAATTAGGAGTTATTATATAGGCGGAAACCACACCGATATCCCTATAGTATAATATTGTGATGTAATTAGCCCTATAGTATAATATGGTGATATAATTAGCCCTATATTTTAATATGGTGATGTAATTAGTACTATATTATAATATGGTGAGGATACTGATGTAATTAGCCCTATATTATAATGTACTGATGTTATTAGTCCTATATTATAATATGGTGATGTAATTAGTACTATATTATAATATGGTGAGGATACTGATGTTATTGGCCCAGTATTATAATCCTGTAATGATGCACTTCTCACTTTACTACATCATAACATATTAATGATACTGGTTAGATGGTCCAGTACTGTGTTATAATTAAAATGTTAATATTGTTATGGGGCGACAGTGGTACAGGAGGTAAAGAAGTCGTTTAGTAATCAGAAGGTTGCTAGTTCGATTCCCTGTCGAAGCGTCCTTGAGCAAGACACTGAACCCCTAATTGCTCCTGATGTGCAGTGTGCCATCAGTGTAAATGTAAAATGTGTATACATTGTAAGTCGCACATATGTAAGTCGCTTTGGATAAAAGCGTCTGCTAAATGACTAAATGTAATGTAAATGTATTGTATTCATGTATCATACTAATGTAATGAATATTATTATATCATATTACTTTAATTCTGCTCTGAATGTAATGCTGTTCTGACAGCAATGATCCGACTGCAATGTTCCGAATGTAAATATCCGACTGCAGTGTTCTGACTGTAATGTTATTCTGAATCTAATGTTGTTATCACTGTAATGTTTGCCTGTAATGTTCCGAATGGAATGTTCTGACTGCAATGTTCTGACTCTAATGTTGTTCTTACTGTAATGTTCTGACTGTTATTTTCTGACTGTAATGTTCTGAGAGTAATGTTGTTCTCACTGCAATGTTCTGACTGTTATTTTCTGACTGTAATGTTCTGAGAGTAATGTTGTTCTCACTGCAATGTTCTGACTGTTATTTTCTGACTGTAAAGTTGTTCTGACTGTAATGATCTGACTGCAATGTTCTGACCGTAATGTTGTTCTGACTTTAATGTTGTTCTGACTGTGAAATTGTTCTGACTGTAATGTTGTAAGACTGTTATAATGTTGTAGCCCTAACACTGTAACAGCTCACAAAACATCAGCCTCACTGATGACATCACCAGCATCTACCAGCATCTCCTTCATCCCTCACATCAGCTTCAGTAATGACATCATCAGCCTCTCTTTCATGTCAGCTTCAATAATTATACCACAAGCCTCTCTTGCATATCAGCTTCAGTAATGATATCATCAGCCTCTTTCATATCAGCTTTAGTAATGGCATCATCAGCCCTTTCATATCAGCTTCAGTAATGACATCACAAGCCTCTCTTTCATATCATCTCTTAAGAATACCCCCCCTCCCCTCGCCCAGCTGTGAGTGAGGGAGATAGAAACACACACACACACACACACACACACACTGGGTGAGGGAGATAGAAACTCGCTTTTAATAAGAAACTGGAAACTCTAATAAGGCACTTCAGTCTTTGGGGATTTGAGAGCTCATGATCTCATTTTTGATGTTTCACACACACAGACACACACACACACTCTCTCTGACTCTCTCTTATTCACACACAGCTCCTCAACCACACTGCACACACAGATTATCAGAAATCCTAATCTGCCAGTGAATTGTAGTGTGACTGAAGGTCACCGTTGCCTGATTAGTGTGTCTGCGGTTCACTTTCACAGGTTGAGTGTGTCCAAACATGTAAAAAAAAGCAAATCCAGTGTAGACAGCCTGTCCTCTCTGCCAACCTCACACTATGAAAGCCTTCTACCATAGCTGCAGCATGTGTTTATATATATATATACTGCGTGTTTGTGTGTGTGCAGATGTGTGTTTTTGTCTGTGTTCATGTGTTTGTGTGCATATGTGTGTGACAGTGCTCCGTGACTGGAGAACCCCACTGTTCTGACAACAGGGAGTCCATTGGGGGGCGTGTCCTTGAGGATAACTTAAACAGCGGCTGCGTCTCTGTCGGGTTGGGGGGCAGCTCTGATGGGCGGGGCTCTGAATGGCGTGTGCCCCCCCCCCCAAGAGTCCAGAGTGCATACATTATCTGGAACTTTCTCGCAGTGTTCTTAGCACTGAGGCACTTCCTGTAGTTTTTTCCCTTGAGGCACTTCCTGGAGTTTCTCCACTGAGGCACTTCCTGGAGTTTCTCCAAGGCCAGCATGTCTTGGTGAAAACAACCCACTCCAGGGAGGCACTGGCCCACGGCAGATACACAGATTGGCAAGAGCAGCAGCAGCAGCTTCTTCTGTGGTGCGGCGTCCGGGTTCTGCCCCAGTGCATGTACCGGGGTAATGGAATCTATAAGCACACTTAAGTTTGAAGAAGGGACCGGAGAGTTGAAGTCAGGTTTCTGTAGTTTATTTCCGGCGTGGAGACCCCCTCTCAGCTTGGTGCTCAGAGCAAGGCCTATACATTTCAGTCAGGTAGAATACAATAGGAGAGGGGATGACCACACCCTTTAGGTGAGAGGAAGGGGGAGACAGTGGGGTGAGGGGTTCACCTATGGGGGGAGGGGGTGATACCATGGCACAAAGGGTCTTAGCAGGAAGGAGCCTATCTGGGGGGGGGGAAGGGTTCACAAGCCACTTGTTCAGGTCTCAGTGAAACAGACAGAGTACACATCCAAAATGAGTTGCAGATACAACATAAGGAGTTAATGTCTTACAACAACAGAATAGCAATATTTCCAGTTCCATCAGTCCCCTATATGAGCATTTATATGCTCACACAATAACCACCATGCAACAGCCAATCAGAGCAGGAAACATCAATATATGTTAAAGATACAAATGATACAGAACAACAGTAGAATAGCTATTTTGCAGTTCCATCAGTCCCCTATATGAGCATTTATATGCTCACACAAGAACCACCATGCAACAACAAATCAGGCCAGGAAAACATCAATATGCGGTTCCATCAGTCCCCTATATGAGCATTTCTATGCTCACACAAGAATTATCATGTAAACACCCAGAACCCATATGCAGAGTCCTTCTGCCATGTATGTGAGTATTCTGGGTGGGTAGTCTCTATCATGACAAGAAGTGCTGAATCAGGAACACCAAGCATGTGGATGGCCGGTTGAAGAGTACAGGTGTCCTTTGTGGTCATAGGGTTGTCAATAGTCCTTTAGTTAAGGGTGAGTGTGTGTATCTCTGGGGAAAGGTGGACAGTCCATCACCTCAGCCTGAGCCCACCGCTCCAGGAGGCCAAAAAGCCCCAGGACACACAGACAGGGAGGTGTTAGATGCGGTGTGTTGGTGGCAGCTGATGCGGTTTCCCCTCACTCCCGTTGGTCAGGGGAGGGGTAATCTTCTCCTCTGAATGGACGTGAAGTGTTGGGTGACCTCAGGGTCTGAATTCTTGGCTGTGGGTACTTATCAAATCTCACATGAGAAACCAACAGTATGAGGGGTTAACAGAACATTCAAGCATTAACGCATTTGACTGTGAGAGAGGGGGAGGGGGGATGTTTGGTAACAGGAATGTGCAAGAGTACTTGACAATAATCAAGGCACACGGCTTGGGCAAACTTACAGGGATAAGGGTGGAACAAACAAAGACAAAAGGCACAACTTCGACAAAATAAAAGGATAACATAAAATTGTGTAAGCACTAAAGGCACAAACTTCAACAAAATAAAAGGATAACATAAAATAGTGTAAGCACTGTCAGTAGATAAGTCACAAAGAGCTTTCAACTCCCCCTATATGATAGCTTGGATGCTATCACCATTGAAAAGTATATACAGGGTAAAGCAAAGCATTGTCAGACCTAAATCATACCAGACAATAAACAAAACAAAGTCAGTGGTCAAAAGTATGTCCTGGTATATTCTCACTCAGTCGGTGAGTGGAATTGAGTCGTGTTAAGTCCATTCATACAGCGGCTGCCCAGCCAATACACACATACACACACTCGTTCGCTCAGGACACGCGTTGACTGACTCGAGGGGACACAAAGACAAGATAAATTAATTTAGGTTACACACGTATGCAACACACAACACAAAGAGTTAGCAGATGTCTGCCTCCTCACTATTCAATGGTGTGATTTGACTATCAGACAGCGGCCGGTCACTTGAACAACGAGCATGGGGATGCTTTTTATTTAAAAGGGGCTTCCCAACCTATCGTGGGCCCAGCTAATGTGAATCATTTCTTTTACGTTTCTCCGAAAAGGCATCTTATTTCCATGTACCTTAAACATAAACACCCAGGACGAAGACTTTGTTCCATTAATATGCTTACAATTACTCGTAATTGTAACACAACATACAATGATCTTATCTCAGAGTAATAAATCATGTAGGCCCATCTTATAAGTCTTCACTCCTGCTAACTGGCTAAAGTTTGATCATTTCAGCCATGGCCAGATAGTGCTGTTTGAGCATGCGCAGTCGCTACTGATAGTCAAAGTTGCCCATTTAAGAACACAGA
>NC_045161.1:17763244-17765744 GCF_900700415.2 Clupea harengus
ATGGGATATAATAGCGGCATGCGCGTGTTATCGGCTACCTTCGCGTTGTCATGTTAATCTATAAATAGACTTAACATATCGATTTTTTTAACAGACTGGCCGTTAACCGGTGAAGCTACGCTAGAGGACCTAGTGTACATATAGGCTAGTGTACATATAGGCTAGTGTACACATAGGCTAGTGTGTGTAGTTAGTGCAGTGAATCTGTGCATGCATGTGTATGCATATGTGTGTGTGTGTGCGTGTGTGCTCTAATGTTTGCTCCTCTGCGTAACCTGCAGGAATGTTGTGCCCCCACCCCCTTGCATTGTTGAGTCTTGCTTTAATCCCTTCAGCTTCAGTCATTATTAACAGGGAGCTGCCAGGTTAAGTGCGGCCAACTCTGAAAATGAACCCTCTTAACCCCAGAAGACTGACTCACAGGTGAACTTGACAAGCTTTTAAAGTGGCACAGATGAGGACCCTCATGTCTCCCATCAGGACTGCCCACAGCCCGCCTCCAACAGACACTCTGGTCCAGCGAGCATTATGGGAATGTCACTTCATCAGCAGGGGTAGCTGGGCAACAGTGAGGGTTCATCAGCAGGGGTAGCTGGGCAACAGTGAGGGTTCATCAGGGTTCATCAGCAAGGGTAACTGGGCAAACAGTGAAGGGTTCATTGTGGGTCAGTGGGTTTGAGGAGGGACACATCTGCTGCCGGGGGATTTACGGTGGAGGAGAGATGGTGTTAAACGCCTTACGGTGGAGGAGCGATGGTGTTAAACTCCTTGGGGTGGAGGAGAGATGGTTTTAAACAAAAAAAAGATGGTGTCTGCCAAGTTATCTAAGAGGAACTGGCTATTACCTGATCTATCATACAGGGGTAGGGTTCTATCATACAGGGGTAGGGTTCTATCCAACAGGGGTAGGGTTCTGCTAAGTTATCTAAGTGTAACTGGCTATTACCTGAGCTATCCTACAGGGGTAGGGTTCTGGCCTCCATACTGTGGCAAAAACTTGCTACTCTGGAGCCCCCTCTGACACTGGCCAGTACAGAGAACCCAACTTGTTCTACAACTCATTTCTGAAGACGAGGATCCTGTCATCTGCCAGTGTCCGGAATTGTCTGACAAAGGCAGGGTTCTCTGTGCTGGCCCGTGTGAGGGCTGGGTTCTCTGTGCTGGCCCGTGTGAGTGGGCTGGGTTCTCTGTGCTGGCCCGTGTGAGAGGGCTGGGTTCTCTGTGCTGGCCCGTGTGAGAGGGCTGGGTTCTCTGTGCTGGCCGTGTGAGAGGGCTGGGCATCTGTGCTGGACCGTGTTACAGGGCTGGGTTCTCTGTGCGGGCCCAGGAGACGGGCATCCAATCCCTGCGGCGGGGAGAGGGTGCTGGAGGAGGTGGTCTCAGTGTGTGTGTGTGTGTGTGTGTGTGTGTGTGTGTGTGTGTGTGTGTGTGTGAGGTGGACTGTGGAGGTGGTCTCAGTGTGTGTGTGAGGTGGACTGGGGAGGTGGTCTTGTCTCCTTTGTAACATTGGAAGCAAGTCTTTTCAGGACCTTAGTAAAAAGGCTTTTTACATGCTGTGTGTGAAGGTCAATCATCAGACTGTACTCAGAGGAGACGCAGTGTCAGAAGGGCCAGGATTCAGAGGTCCTTAAAGGTCTTTTTATAAACCTCAAATTATAAAGCGTACGGCTGATTAACAGTGGAGGCTTGTTCCCAGGGCGATAGCTGCAAACAGACACGTGGCACTCCTGAATCCAGCAGCTGGATTTTTTTAGCCTTTTTTAGGGCTCAGCCAAAATGGCCATTTGGAAAACCAGGAAGAGTAAGATAATGGTGGCAGGTCGAATTTAAATCAAACATGCTTACTATAAATTGGTCGGTGGTACTGTGTGGTTTTGCACTATTTCCAGTGAGGCTGGGGAGGAAGTAGTTTTAAAGTAGTAGTCGGTGTGTGTGTGTGTGTGTGTGTGTGTGTGTGTGAGTGTGTGTGTGTGTGTGTGTGTGTGTGTGTGTGTGTGTGTGTGTGTGTGTGTGAGGCTGGGGAGGATGGGTGAGTAGTTTTTAAGATATGAAGTAGATGTCTGGAACATGGGTTTTGAATCTGAGAATGTAGTACATGTGGATCACATAAGTTTGCAGTAATGTAAAGATTTGAATAATTAATAAAGGAGTGTTAACCCTCTCTCCCTCTCTCCTTGTATCTCTCTCCCTCTCTCCTTATCTCTCTCCTAATCTTTCTCTCTCTTGATCTTACTCAGTGTGTGTGTGTAGGTGTGTGTGTGTGTGTGTGTGTGTGTTTGTGTGTATGTGTTTCTAATTCAACTTCTGTTCAACATAATATTGATTGTAATATGTAAAGAGTGTGCGCCCTCTGTAGGTCAAAGGTGGCAAAGTTATAAAGGTGAGCGGAACCAAGGGTTAGAACCTAGAACCAAGGCCAGAGGAGGGTTCCTGTGCCTAGCGCACCATTATCACCTGTACATGTGAACGCTCCTGTATATCAAGCAGATTGGAACCACAG
>NC_045161.1:17768244-17833244 GCF_900700415.2 Clupea harengus
TCACAGTGTGTGTATGTGTGCGGGGGTGTCCCTGTGGTGTTAGCTGTAGTAGTAGTGTTGAAGCTCTAGTAGTGTTATAGCAGTAGTAGTAGTGTTGTAGTTGTAGCAGTAATAGTGTTGTAGCAGTAGTAGTGTTGTAGTTGTAGCTGTAGTAGTATTATTGTAGCAGTAGTAGTGTTGTAGCTGTAGTAGTGTTGTAGTAGTAGTAGTGTTGTAGCTGTAGTAGTGTTGTAGTTGTAGCAGTAGTAGTGTTGTAGCAGTAGTAGTGTTGTAGTTGTAGCAGTAGTAGTGTTGTAGCAGTAGTAGTGTTGTAGTTGTAGCAGTAGTAGTGTTGTAGTTGTAGCAGTAGTAGTGTTGTAGCTGTAGTAGTGTTGTAGCTGTAGTAGTGTTGTAGTAGTAGTAGTGTTGTAGCTGTAGTAGTGTTGTAGCAGTAGTAGTGTTGTAGCAGTAGTAGTGTTGTAGTTGTAGCAGTAGTAGTGTTGTAGCTGTAGTAGTATTATTGTAGCAGTAGTAGTGTTGTAGTTGTAGCAGTAGTAGTGTTGTAGTTGTAGTAGTGTTGTAGTTGTAGCAGTAGTAGTGTTGTAGCTGTAGTAGTATTATTGTAACAGTAGTAGTGTTGTAGTTGTAGTAGTAGTAGTGTTGTAGTTGTAGCAGTAGTAGTGTTGTAGTTGTAGCAGTAGTAGTGTTGTAGCTGTAGTAGTGTTGTAGTTGTAGCAGTAGTAGTGTTGTAGTTGTAGCAGTAGTAGTGTTGTAGCAGTAGTAGTGTTGTAGTTGTAGCAGTGTTGTAGCAGTAGTAGTGTTGTGGTTGTAGTAGTGTTGTAGCAGTAGTAGTGTTGTAGTTGTAGCAGTAGTAGTGTTGTAGTTGTAGCAGTAGTAGTGTTGTAGCTGTAGTAGTGTTGTAGCAGTAGTAGTGTTGTAGTTGTAGCAGTGTTGTAGCAGTAGTAGTGTTGTAGTTGTAGTAGTGTTGTAGCAGTAGTAGTGTTGTAGTTGTAGCAGTAGTAGTGTTGTAGTTGTAGCAGTAGTAGTGTTGTAGTTGTAGTAGTGTTGTAGTTGTAGCAGTAGTAGTGTTGTAGCTGTAGTAGTATTATTGTAACAGTAGTAGTGTTGTAGTTGTAGTAGTAGTAGTGTTGTAGTTGTAGCAGTAGTAGTGTTGTAGCTGTAGTAGTGTTGTAGTTGTAGCAGTAGTAGTGTTGTAGTTGTAGCAGTAGTAGTGTTGTAGCTGTAGCAGTGTTGTAGCAGTAGTAGTGTTGTAGTTGTAGTAGTTGTAGCAGCAATTTCTAATTGCCTACCACGGGTGGCTGAGATGGATTTGGTTCTGACGCGTGTAGGAAAGATGAGAAGTAGAGGTGAGTCCAGTTGGTCCCTTTGACCGTTTATTGTAGAATGGTGGATAACAAGTTGTTGGAAATAAAATAAAAGATATTAAACTAAAGAGTCTTTCGTAAAGCACATGGTTCCTTTGCAAACGTCCTGGCACACGCTCAAAAAACTGTTGCCTTCCTCAGCCACGCCCAGATGCTCTGGCTGCTGGATTTTAAGGCCTTTCCCCCTTGGGCTCCACCTTCAGCCTCTCAGGTAAAGTTCAGGTGTCCTCTAGATGGGGGTAAAACACCTACGGCCATAGTGTCACTCATCCATTCTTACACACACACACACACTTGCACATACTAATAAAGAGAGATAACATAAGAATCAACATAAAGGTTAATTTGGCTCCTACATACCGGCCCCTAATTGTGTTTGTAGAGGCAAAGACAATTATTTACATTACAAAGGAGCCATTTCTATTCGCAGTTTAGGTATTTTCAATCATTAGGCAATCTTATAATGATCTCAAAATATAAACTCAAAGTGAATAAATTCACTTATCTTGAACTCTTTCGGCGTTCATGGTTTTACCTTACAGTCATCACCCTCGAGCAGTAAGCAGATTTTGGACACTGGCCTCTCCAGTACACTCGTCTTAGTTTGTAGCTTCACCACATGGACATGGCCTCTGGCATCAGGCTTGGCCTCTAAGACTCTTCCCAGTAGCCAGGAACTGCGAAGAGCGTTGCTATCTGCTATTAGTACAATGTCGCCTGGGACGAAGTTTCTTCTGGTTCTTGACCACTTTTGTCTTTCCTGGAGGAGAGGGAGGTATTCTAGCAGCCATCTCTTCCAGAATAGCTCGGCTATATACTGGACCTGTCTCCAGCGTCTTCTGTGGTAAAGGTCAGAACTTGAAAAGACTCCAGGGGGCAGAAGTGGGTTAGTTCTGTACAGAAGTATGTGATTTGGAGTTAGGGCTTCTAAATCTTGTGGGTCATCAGATACTTTTGTTATAGGCCGGCTGTTGAGAATTGCCTCAACTTCACAGAAAACAGTGGTTAGGCCTTCATCATCTAAAGTTTGCTGCTTCAATACTGAACATAGGACATGCCTTACCATTCGGATGAGGCGTTCCCAGAACCCACCATGGTGAGAGGCATTGGGGGATTGAAGCTCCACTGAACTCCCTCCTTCCTTAGAGTTTGTTGGATCTTTCTGTGTTCGATGGCTTGAAGTGCTTCTCTCAGCTCTCTTTCTGCACCTACAAGGTTAGTGCCATAATCGGATCTCATGTGTTGTGCTGGGCCTCTTCGACACAAAAAACGTCTGATGGCATTGATGCACGAGTCTGTGGTTAAAGAACAGGCCACCTCCAGATGTACTGCTCGGCTGGTCATGCAGGTAAAGATGACGCCATACCTTTTCAGCATGCTCCTGCCCCTTCTCACCTCAAAAGGGCCGAAGTAGTAAAGACCAACGTTCGTGAATGGTGGCAAGTCTGTGACAAGTCTTTCACCTGGCAGATCAGCCATCTTTTGTTCACCAGGTTTTCCTCTGTTCTTTCTGCAAGTCACACAGTGAGAGAGAACCTTCCGTGCAGCAGTGTTTGCATTTACAATCCAGTATGTTTTTCGTACCTGGGATAGCATATGGTTCCTTCCTCCATGTCCAGTTTGAGCATGGATGTGGCGCAGGATCAGAGTGGACACGTGGTGGTCTTTGGCCAGAATGGCAGGGTGTTTCCTTTTCTCTGGCATTGCTGATCTCCTCAGACGCCCACCCACTCTGAGAATGCCACCATCCAGCATCGGATCCAGTCTGTAGATGCTGCTGCCTTTTCTCACACAGGATGCTCCCTCTTGCAGCATGCTGATTTCCTGTGGGAAACTTTGTCTTCGCACATAAGTAAGTATTGCATTTTCTGCTCCTTTTAGATCTTCAACTGTTATTGATTCTTTCATGCTAATCTTGACGGACCTGGTGTTTATTCTGGTTGCCCTTTGATACTTACAGTCATCCTTTGAGTCCTTTCTTTTCTGCACCAAGTGCCTCAATGCATCCTTCACTTTCATTATCCATGCAACAGCTACTCTCAACTTCAGCCAATCTGAAAAGTAATTGAGTAACTTGTCTGTGGGGCTTTCCTCACATGTCTGCATGATGGAATTAACTGTTACAGATTTTCTGACCTCTGGGTCATCCGTACAAAGCTGACTCCTGTCTATTGGTTCATTTGGCCAATCCTCTTCTGATGACCAGAGGAACTCTGGTCCACAGATCCATCTTTGATTCCTCATGAAGCTCTCTGCACTCACACCTCTAGAGCAGTTGTTAGGCATTGTCACCTTATCAGCTTTAAAAAGTAAGTTAATGCAGTAGTGACCCTCTATCACTTTAACAGATTCATTGGCAATGTTCAAGAACTTCTTGTCATCTACTGACATTTCACTCTTTTCATCATAGACTCTCTCATTGAAATCAGTGTTGTATTGACTCACCAGAAGTTCTTGCAGGTTAACCAGGGAGATCCTATTAGCAGTCACTGTGGCCTTGTCCACACCTTTACTGCATCCTCCCAATGGACCATTGACTACCCATCCTAGTAGGGTTCTTACAGCATAGGGCCCATCTTCTTGTGAGTTGATCACCTGCCAGGGTTCCATCAAATTTGCTGCATTCATGCCAATGAGTAAATCAATGCCAGAGTCTATTTGGAGTAATTGGACTTCACTGATATAAGGCCATTTCCTTAAATCCGCCTGTGTTGGGATGTCGTCCTTTGTCACCGGCATAGACCTTTGAGTGAAGACTTCAGGTAAAGGAAGGAAGTTGTTGCCTTCGAGTTCGCTCACTTCTAGACCTGACACCAACGTGCTCTTGACAGGCCGTTCTTGTGACATTGTTTTTAGCAAAACAGTTGTTGGTTTCCCCTCCAGGCTCAATTTCTGCGCCAGCCTCTCCGTGCAGAATGTTGCTGAACTCCCCGGATCGAGAAAAGCATACGTTTGAATGATCCTGTTGCCTTTCACAGACTTCACTTGAACAGGTAAGATTGAAAGTGCACATTTAGAGTTCCCGGCCCCATTATGCCGACAAACATTGGACTTCACCTCTTTGATGTTCTCTGGTGGCTCTGCTGACTTTATGGTCTCACCTTTGACCTGAAAGTTGATGTGAAGCACACTGGGATGCATTCGGTTGCAGATGTTGCATGACAGACGCCCTGCATGGCAGTCTTTGCTTCTGTGTCCTGTACGCAAGCATCCAAAACAGAGTGCCTTTTCCTGTAAAAGATTCAACTTTTCCCTGTGTGTTTTCTTCTTGAAGTCAGAGCAGTGCTCTAGACTGTGAGCACCATCACAGCAGAGGCATGGGGATTTGACATCACTGTCCATATTTGAGGTCACTGGAGTAGTTACTGCTGCCACATTAGCTGCATAACTAACCTTGGCCTAAACATGGGCTTGCTTACCTCGGGCCTTTTACTCCTACTTGCAACTGACTCTTGGATATCTCCAAATACTGGGTTGGAACATATCTTTGCCTGTTTCTCAATGAACTGTACAAGATCTGCAAATGTAATCTTGCTGTTGCCATCCAGTTTCTCCTGAGCTTTAGTCCTCCACTTATCCCTAAACTTGAAGGGTAATTTCATGACTAAGGCTTTCAAGGTAGAGGCAACATTCAGTTCCTCCATGTAATCCAGCTTTGTCATGGCATTACAGCATCCTTTCAGAAACAAAGCATACTCATTCAAGGCCTTTGGGTCTTCAGGCTTCAGGATAGGCCAACTAAGAGCTTTCTCAATGTAAGCGGTGGAAATGTTATACTCATTGCCGAAATGTTCATGCAATAAGCGTTTGGCTCTGAGATAACCCTGATCTCCATCCATATGCTGACAGCTTTTTACTAGATCCCTAGCTTGGCCCTTTGTATATTGTTCAAGGTAAAACAATCTGTCTTGTCCATTGTCTGTTTTACTCTCAATGTTATGTTCAAAGGAGTTCATAAATGACCTAAACTCTAAGATATCTCCATCAAAGACAGTAACCCTTTTAGGTGGCAATGTAGATAATTGCTGCTGTCTAAGAAGCATAGACGTGATTTCGTTTTGTCTATTCAAGATCGCAATTAGATTACTGGGAGCTACATTGTCCTGTAACGACCTGACCTGCTCTTGTTCAGGCAGCATAGGACCTGCCTGGGAGATTACAAGATCATCAACCAGCGGTCTGTATTCTGTACTGAGCTCAACTTTGTCAGAGTGATCAATGGCTTTCTCCTTAATAGGTTTCAAAACAGCATTACCTCGAGTTGCACGATCTGCCTGCAGATTCAATGCAGACTGTGACCTTTGAGCTGGACCTACGACCTCTGGGGTTTCCTGGAGTAACCAATGTCCTATATGGTCACCCAGTTCACCTTGTCTGCTGCTTGCTTGAAACAAAGGTACGTGTTTCGCTCTATCCTTTGGTCGAACAATCCTTTCTTCAAGCATGTTGGTTGTGAGAGCCACTTGTTGCAGTGTGTCCATGTTAGCGAGTTCCAGGTTCCTTTCCTCGAAGTACGCGTTCATGCCATCAGCTGGGGTAGAAGCCACTTGCTCCTCAGCACCAGCATACACTGCAAGCTTGGCATTTGTAGCAGACAATTCAGCCTCAAAATTCAAAGTCTCCATTTGCCTTCTAATTTCTTCTCTTTCCTTGGATAAAAGTTGTTCTTTTTCTTCTAAAGCATGCCTTTCTTTCATAGTAGCAGCCTTGGCTAAAAGTGCTGCCCTCTCAGCCTGTGCTACCAGACGAGCTGAAGATGAACTTGATCTTGAACTTTTAGATCCCCTATTAACTGAAGAGATGCTGTCCTTGGGACTAATTTCATCTTCCTTCTCTGTTGGAGGTGCAACTACAGGACAAGATTTAATCCATTTATCAGCCCCTGTCCTAAACTCCTCAATAACAATCCTCTTCGGTTCATACCACTGTCCTGTGTCTGTAACACATTCATCCTTTGACAGAAGCTCTTGATATTGTTTGTGCAATTCATCAAACTCCTCCAACACCTCTGTATATTTTTGTAGGTTCTCCTTTACTTGCTCCAGGTTTGCTGGATCAGACATGAGTTCCCTCATCTTATTCATTTTGCGAGTCAAAGCAGCCAATTTATTCTTTCTAACTTGTTTTGCTTCTTTCTTCTTATTTTCTAACTCAAACATTTCTTTTTGCTTTTCAGAGTCAACAGAAGTAACCGCATGGTCCGCCATATTGGAAACTGAACCTCTTTTCTCAACTTGACAAACTTAAAAGTCCTTTTTCTTCAAAAATATAACTCAATAATCCACAAAAATGATTCTTCTTAAAACAATAAACAAGATTCCTTTCAAAGTTTTTTCGTAAACATACCGATTGCTGCGGATTCACTTGGATTCAACCTTCCACTCACAGAGTGGCACATGCCCTTGAATTCACAATCCCTTTGTTCCAGTATCCAATGCTGCTTTCTTCAAAGTACATCCATCCAAGGTAGTTTTTTGACTAAATGTAGCAGCAATTTCTAATTGCCTACCACGGGTGGCTGAGACGGATTTGGTTCTGACGCGTGTAGGAAAGATGAGAAGTAGAGGTGAGTCCAGTTGGTCCCTTTGACCGTTTATTGTAGAATGGTGGATAACAAGTTGTTGGAAATAAAATAAAAGATATTAAACTAAAGAGTCTTTCGTAAAGCACATGGTTCCTTTGCAAACGTCCTGGCACACGCTCAAAAAACTGTTGCCTTCCTCAGCCACGCCCAGATGCTCTGGCTGCTGGATTTTAAGGCCTTTCCCCCTTGGGCTCCACCTTCAGCTTCTCAGGTAAAGTTCAGGTGTCCTCTAGATGGGGGTAAAACACCTACGGCAATAGTGTCACTCATCCATTCTTACACACACACACACTTGCACATACTAATAAAGAGAGATAACATAAGAATCAACATAAAGGTTAATTTGGCTCCTACAGTAGTGTTGTAGCTGTAGTAGTATTATTGTAGCAGTAGTAGTGTTGTAGTTGTAGCAGTAGTAGTGTTGTAGCAGTAGTACTGCTGTAGTTGTAGCAGTAGTAGTGTTGTAGCTGTAGTAGTGTTGTAGCTGTAGTAGTATTATTGTAGCAGTAGTAGTGTTGTAGCAGTAGTAGTGTTGTAGTAGTAGTAGTGTTGTAGCTGTAGTAGTATTATTGTAGCAGTAGTAGTGTTGTAGTTGTAGTAGTAGTAGTGTTGTAGTTGTAGTAGTAGTAGTGTTGTAGCTGTAGTAGTGTTGTAGTAGTAGTAGTGTTGTAGTTGTAGCAGTAGTAGTGTTGTAGCTGTAGTAGTGTTGTAGCAGTAGTAGTGTTGTAGTTGTAGCAGTGTTGTAGCAGTAGTAGTGTTGTAGTTGTAGTAGTAGTAGTGTTGTAGTTGTAGCAGTAGTAGTGTTGTAGCAGCAGTAGTGTTGTAGTTGTAGCAGTAGTAGTGTTGTAGTTGTAGCAGTAGTAGTGTTGTAGTTGTAGCAGTAGTAGTGTTGTAGCTGTAGTAGTGTTGTAGCAGTAGTAGTGCTGTAGCAATAGTAGTGTTGTAGTTGTAGCAGTAGTAGTGTTGTAGCTGTAGTAGTGCTGTAGCAATAGTAGTGTTGTAGTTGTTGCAGTAGTAGTGCTGTAGCAGTAGTAGTGTTGTAGTTGTAGCAGTAGTAGTGTTGTAGCAGTAGTAGTGTTGTAGCTGAACATTTCAGAAGCTTGTGTCTGTTCCCTGAGCTGGTGCCTGGTGATGAGTGAGCTTCTGTAAGCATTTTAGAAACTTCAAACGTCAAACGCCAGCTTCTGCAGAACAGATAACAGACTGATTTCTTGTCTAGCTGCTTTAAAGCGTGGTGGGCCATCTGTCTCTTAGCCCTCACAGTGGCCCAGTTTAAAGCTGACGTCAGTGAAATGACAAACCAGGAAAGAAATAAACAAGCCTGTGCCGTCTTCGGTAAGCTCTACGCTGACCAGGGGCGGCTCGTCCATAAGGGCGATTGGGGCGACGCACTGCCTAGGGGAAAAAAAAATAAAAAATCCTTATGTATAAACGCAATATTCTTGTAAGTCGCGTAAATTACATGTAAATTTAAATGTAATCATTTTTTTTCTGTCGGATTCTACCACTTGACCGTCTGATCTGCCTCTGTATGTCATTGTCGAATCAGGTAACAGTCGTTCAGTCAGCCTAAAGTCGTGCTTCAAATGGCCCCACCCCTTCTGGGGCGATTTGGGGCAAAATTAAAATCGCCCCAGACCTCTCCCATTGACTCCCATGTTAAATCCATTTTTTTCACAAAACAGAGCTCTCAATGCATTCTCTATGGCTTCCGGGAGGGCTCGCCTATTCTGTCATATTCTGTCAAGATGGCTGCCCTGTCCAGTGCAAGAACTCGATTCGCTCTTTGACAGAAACTCCTTTTTAGTCGGCGTACTAATGAAGATAAATTGACAACAAAACAATTAGGACTTCCTAGACCAAATGTATCCATTCAACAGGTTTCTACAAAGGGAGGGAAATCCTACATCCAAGAATTGGAACGAAAGAAAATCGCGGTCGTGAAGTGGCTAATGCGGTCTGTATTTCATATACCACTGTCACTTTTCATAGGTTTTACAGTGTGTTTCACAGTTCGCTTCTTGCACTAACACTGAATAATTTTTTATGTGATGACTTATTTTGCTTTTGTAAGCCAATACTTTCAAGATCAGTCAATAAATATTGTTGGTTTTGACTTATGTTACCCCTTCTTTATGATGTTACTGGACATATCATGTGTCCTGTTAAGCTATGTTACATCATACAACATTTGAGACACGTGGATAATGAAAAAGTGGGATAATTTAATGTGGAGCCACATCATGTTTGCTTATGAAGGCTCCTGGATGCAACTTTCTTCCATAGCTTTCCACCTGTAACTTGCTACTCTAGCTATGTAGCAAGAGGGGACATATTACTGTTGTGTGCATGCCAATAGTGGACAAAAAGGTAGTGCTGTATGAGTTAATCAGCTAACTTAATGTAGCTACTGAATGGGTCGCCTTAATCGTTATAAAAAAAATTGCCCCCCCTGATCATTTTTTCAGGAGCCGCCACTGAAGCTGACAGCCAGCTAAACTCTTCCTACAAATCACGACTCTGAAGATATACGTAGTCCACAGGTTTAATGATAGTAGATAGGAAGTGTAAAACTGAAATTTACAAAAGACATAGACAAATCAATTCTAGCATAAACATATACTCATTGCATACAGTTACGATAGGCTAAATAAACATATATTGTATCTCACAAAATTCACAACAAAGGATAAAACATACCAACGATGCCTTGTTAAGGTCCAGATGTATGCAGGTTAGCTGTAGATAACACGAACATTAAATAATACGCTTGAATTGGCTGATTAACTGTGTCGTGAGTTTAGTTTGTTTGTCCTTATTTATAGTTATATACGGGTCACGCAAATTGACAGTTAAGGCTTAGTTCGTACAATGACAACTTGAAATGAAAACACTTATTGAAGTGCACGAACCACAACGGAAACACAATAGAATGTTAAACTGACATTGTAACAAAACATCTATCTTTGCACCTCCCAACCAGACACACCGTAACAAAACACTCCCCGCCTGACGTGGATACACGTCACCCCAAAATCCATGCACAGTCCGTTTACCCTGCCTCTGGAGGCAGAGGGAGCACTACTTCAGTGCCCGGCCCAACAAAGAGGCTAGTCCCATCTGGTTTAACGGTCTTCACCTCTACCTGGCACACTTTACTGTCCTTGCCAGGGATGGCCTGTGTTATCAGTCCAAGAGGCCATACATTCCTGCGTGCTTGGCTGATCTTAAACACTTCCAGACCCAAGGCTTTTTTTTTACTATGTTAGGTAGTCTGCCATGCCTGGTATTTTTGTATATTTCACCTAACTAAAAACCATGAGGCAAAAGTGGCATTTATGATTATATTCTAGAACACCTCAGCAATAATAAAATGAGAGTAAAAGGAATGTAGTAAAAAACGTTTTTTATTAAAATGAAATCTAAAGACACTAAAATTAAATCTAGTTTTAGAGGTGCCCAGACTTTGTACAAAAACACATTGTTAATATTTTGGAAGTTTTCTTCTTTACTCTGAGCCCTGTAAACATAGGTGTTTGCCCCACATAGGTGAGTTTATCATTCAGAAAGTGTGTGTGGTTTCAATACTCATTTTAAGTAATATACAATGTAACACTTTCCTTCACTTAGACCACTATGCATATTGATGAGAAAGGTGTGAACATTCTGGGACACCTCGGTCAAGAACAATGGCCATGATGTAATGGGCCTGGAATGTCTTTGTTCCTACAGGTTTACTTGACACATCACGACCCAATAGTGATCACTGAATTACCATCTCCTTATCATATGAATAGTTGTCATTTGCTAATGGGAGGGTCGAAACCTCACTCAGAGGCTGAAATTTGCAAGGGATTCGTAATATTGTCCTTACAAAGTGATTATTTATATTTTAGTTTCAAACTTTACATATTTTAAAAGAAAAGGGTTCGAGGTTGCTGTGGGTGTTAGTTTTATGTTTCTAGGACAAAAACTCGCAGAGATTTTTAAATATATTAATCAAAATACCAAAAAGTCCCCCACGGGGCCCCGTGGGGCTTGAAGAGTTAAGGAGAACAACACTTCCTGGCTGAATGTTTGGCTGGCTGGACTGCCACTTGTTGTGCGCCTGTAGTGTTGGGAGGAATTGCTTCCTCCAGCGGTCCCAGAAGGTGTTTGACAGGTGCTGAACCTGTTGCCACTGGGACTTGTAGAGGTTGGCAACTCCGAACTCACCGTCAGGAGCTGGAAGAATGTTTGACTTTTGCGTGAGAAGAGATGCTGGCGTGAGTATGAGTGGGTCATTAGGGTCCGTTGTCATTGGAACAAGTGGCCTGGCATTGATGATCACTGCTGCTTCTGCCATGAAAGTCACCAGCACCTTAATGGAGAGAGCCACCTGGACACCGTGCATCCAAGGTGGTCGGCCTCACAGGTGGGCTGGTCCGCAGGACACGCTGGGGGCTGACCAGTGTCTTGGACGCTGTTAAAGTTCTCTTTCACATGGAACCCGTCGGGGCGTGGAGCAAAGAGAGTAGAGCGTTTCAGCTCTGTGGTGTTCGTGTGAAACGTGCTGATTGTCAGTGGTTTGTGGTCATTGCCTAGGCACACATTCCCGACAATGACCCGCCTCAAGTCCAACTTCTGTGCATAGGGCAGGTTGTGAGAGCCATTCACCTGTTTGCGGACTTTATGCGCTCTGATAATGTCCTGTCCTAAGAGAAGCATGGTGGGGGCTTGGGGGTCGATGTCTGGGATGAGGTGTGCCACTGACCTTAGATGAGCATGATGGAGAGCCACTTCGGGGGTTGGAATTTCCTCTCTGTTGTTCGGGATGTTGTTGCATTCTATGAGGCTTGGCAACGGTATGCAAACAGTTTCATCAAAGGATTCCACTTCGTAGCCATTGGCTCTTCTGCTTGCTGATTGCTCCACTCCAGCACATGTTCTCAGTGTGTATGGAGCATTTGGACTTTGGTCGTTGAACACATCGAAGAACTGTGAGTGTGCCAGTGACATGTTGCCCTGCTCGTTCAGGAATGCACACTGTTTCACTGCTTTTTCTCTGTGGCCAGCCGGATACACTTTGACGAGGCATGTCTTCGAGCAGGAGCGGTCTGTGAGCTCGCCACCGCAGACTTTAGTACATTTGTGGTTGACATGAGACTGTGGTGGAGCTCCCTCCTGCTCCCCGCCGTGCTCAGAAGCAGGGCTGACCTCTTGTTTCCAGGGTGAAGGTCCAGGGTGAAATGCTGTGTTGTGCCTGTCGCTCTCACTTTCAGAATACTGGACTTTAATTTTGAAGTTCTTTGGTAGAGGGTGTGGCTTTAGCTGTGGAGGTGATATGTTGTGGCTAGGGGTCGGCGTCGTCTTTGATGGTGTGCACATCAAGACATATGCAACAGCTTTAAGTGCCTCTGCTTCAGCAATGGCTGCCTCTCTTTTATGCCTAAGCCTAAGTAATTCCAACTTCAGTTTAGCTTCCTCTTCAAAGTAGGGCAGACGTGCCTTTGCTGCTTCGGCTCTTGCTCTAGCTTGGACTGCCGCAGACCTTATGGATGATGCGCTGGATCTCACTGAGCACTGAGCTTCCGAGCGTGTATTTAAAGATGTGCGTCCACTGGTTGCCCTTGGCGACATGCCGGTTAGCTGTTAGCTTGCGCTGCGTTATCTTGCCTGTTGAAAGCTCGTTGTTTTACTATGCCGTCTTCGGTAAGCTCTACGCTGACAGCCAGCTAAACTCTTCCTACAAATCACGACTCTGAAGATATACGTAGTCCACAGGTTTAATGATAGTAGATAGGAAGTGTAAAACTGAAATTTACAAAAGACATAGACAAATCAATTCTAGCATAAACATATAGTCATTGCATACATTTACGATAGGTTAAATAAACATATATTGTATCTCACAAAATTCACAACAAAGGATAAAACATACCAACGATGCCTTGTTAAGGTCCAGATGTATGCAGGTTAGCTGTAGATAACACGAACATTAAATGATACGCTTGAATTGGCTGAACTGATTAGTTCGTTTGTCTTATTTATAGTTATAAATGGGTCACGCGAATTGACAGTTAAGGCTTAGTTTGTAAAATGACAACTTGAAATAAAAACACTTGCACGAACCATAACGGAAACACAATAGAATGTTAAACATTGTGACAAAACATCTATTCTCGCACCTCCCAACCAGACACATCGTAACAAAACAAAGCCACACACAGGCCACAGCGCCAGACACAGATTGACCCCTCTCCCTACGCTCCAAATAGAGTCTCAGATGGCTCTGTGTGTGTGTGAGTGTGTGAATGTGTGTGTGAGTGTTGTGTGTATGTGTGTTACAGGAGAGCTCTGATGAATTCATGGTTTTTATGTGACATTCTGACATCAAAGGCAGCAGACTGCCTCACACACAACCCTCTCAGCTGCTCTGTCCTCTACACACAACCCATTCACTCACACCTGCCCACACACACACACACACACACACACACACACACACACACACACACACACACACACACACACACACACACACACACACACAAACATGCACACACATGCAGACACATACACACACACACAATCCCAGACACATTGTAGTGGCATATATCCAAGGTTCTGTTTAAACAGCGCTTATCATCTTCAATGTAGATCACTTCTTTGTTCCCTTACCCTAATCCTAACCCAATGTGCCTAATCTTAACCCTAACCAAAGGTGGTGCCTTACCTTAACCCTTACCCTAACCCAAGGTGGTCCAAAACAATGATCTTGAAGCAAAGTCCAAAGCTTCCTGTCAGACTGGAGGATATGGCTGGGGGGAGTGAGGTGAGAGAATTTAGCTTCCTGACAGCTTGGTGTATGAAGCTATTTCTGAGTCTGGTGGTGCGGCAACGGAGGCTCCTATACCTTCTTCCAGAGGGTAGGAGGCTGAACAGACTGTTTGCGGGGTGGCTGGTGTCACTCGCAATCGAGGTAACATTCTGGGTGAGATGGGTGGTGTATGTGTCTTGCAAGGAAGGGAGTGGGGCACCTATGTGTGTGTATGTGTGTGTGCAGTGGCGGCTCCTGAAAAAATTGTCAAGGGGTGCAATTTTTCTGATAATGATTAAGGCGACCTATTCAGAAGGGACATTAAGCAAGACAATTGTATCAATTTGTTGTTAGCTGATTAACTCATACAGCAGTACCTTTTTGTCCACTAGATGGCAGCACAAAACAGAAAGGTTTCCGCTCTAGCTACATAAGTTACAGGTGGAAAGCTATGAAAGAAAGTTGCATCCAGGAGCCTTCATAAGCAAAAATGATGTGGCTCCACAATAAATTATCCCACTTATTCATTATTCACATTACCCAAATGTTGTATGATGCAAAAAAGCTTAACTAGCTGAGATCCTACTAGTCGGCCCTAAAACAAAAAGAGAAATGCTGTTTAATAATCTGGGGAAATTAACTCCCTTGATTTAATCGGAGGTCGAAGACTTGTAGTCTTGGTATTATTTTAGATTCAGATTTAAGCTTCAAGTCTCACATTAACAAGGTGACGAAAACATAATTTTTCCACCTTAAAAACATAGCTAAAGTCCTGCCATTTATAAATCAAAAACATGCTGAAAAACTGATTCATGCCTTTATTTCAAGCTGGCTTGATTATTGTAATGCAATCCTTACTGGCCTCCCAAAAAAAACAACTGAGAGACTTCAGCTCATTCAAAACTCTGCAGCTCGGCTATTAACCAGAACCAAGAGAGAGCACATTAGTCCAGTTTTAGCTGCTCTGCACTGGCTTCCAGTAACTTTTAGAATTTACTCTAAGGTCCTTCTCCTTATATACAAAGCCCTTAATGGGCTAGGACCAAGTTACATTGCAAACTCCCTAGTCAAATACTTGCCTTTAAGAACACTGCGATCATCGAATGCTGGTTTATTGGAGGTTCCCAGCAACAGCCGTAAGAAAATCGGGGACGCAGCATTTGTCAATTACGCCCCAGTGCTATGGAACATACTGCCTATAGACATCAGGAAAGAAAACTAAAAACGTACCTCTTCACATTAGCCTTTAACTAGCTACCACTTCGCACTATATACAGTATATATATATATATATAAATACTTTTAATTTAATTTAAATACTTTGATCTACTTGTGATATTAAGGGGTTAGATTAAATATATCTCTGCAGTTTTATTTTCTATCTTATGCTATGCATTTTATGTATTCAATTTTATAATTGTAATAATTATTATCATCATATTATTATTTTTTTATTTTTGCACTATATCTGAGTTTTTATGTTTCTTTGATGTCTATTTTTATGTGCATGTAATTTCTTTGTGCACGTTATGTATTTGCTGTAAAGCACTTTGAGCTGCATTCTTTTGCATGAAAGGTGCTATATAAATAAAGTTTTATTATTATTATTATTATTATTATTATTATTATTAACAGGACACATAATATGTCCAGTAACAACATAAAGAAAGGGGCAACATATAGGTCAATACCAACAATATTTATTGACTGATCTTGAAAGTATTGGCTTACAAAAGCATGCATGGAGAGAACAATCACACTGAAACCTATGAAAAGTGACAGTGGTATAGAGATACAGAAATACAGACCGCGTTAGCCACTTCACTAGCCTGCTAGCCACGATTTTCTTTCGTACCAATTCGGATCCCCACCCCTTGTAGAAACCTGTTGAATGGATACATTTGGTCTAGGAGATCCTATTTGTTTTGTTGCCAATTTATCTTGAGTAGTACGTCGACTAAAAGGAGTTTCTTTCAAAGAGAAAATGTGACTTGATTGAAGCCACCACCTGTGCTTTTCGCAGTTACGTATGACGAAAGCACATTAATGCCAGCCCTCCCGGAACCCATACAGATTGCATTGAAAGCCCTGTAATGTGAAAAAAATGATTTCACATGTGTATGTGTGTGTGTGTGTGTGTATGTGTTTGCAATATGAATGCCTGAACGTCAGGAATCTCTCTCTCTCTCTCTGTCTCTCTCTGTCTCTCTCTCTGATGGTTATACCTTGGCATTGCTCTAAAAGTCCAGGGCATTACATCACTTCCTGTCTCTCCATTCTGATAGATGACCTCCACGTTGCCCTCACTGACTGTGTCACACACTGTTACGACCCAGCTCGTAGGGAAGCAACATAATGAGAACACGGAAGCAAAAACTTAATTTAAACAGTGTATTTATTAGTTTAGAAGGGGGAAAAGGTAGGTGGAGTGCAAGGTGCTTGTCCTGCCACCAGGTAAGCAGTTGCAGTGTGTGTGAGAGAGAGAGAGAGAGAGGCGGGGGGGGGGGGGGGGGTTCTTAAAGGCAGCTGGCACCTGCAGGTAATCAAAAGTGATTTCAGGTGACAGCCAAAGCATCTGAAACGAAGGCAAGCAGTGAGCACACAAAACAACAACTACCAGGCCCGTAACACAAACACACACACACAAACACACATAGACACACACGCTCATGCACACACATCCACACCACTCATGCACACATATACACCACGCACACGCACACACACACACACACAGACACACACACACACAGTGGGGGTTGCCCCTGCAGTGAGCTGGGTTCCAGAAGTCATCATTTCCTGGCTCAGATCCAGGATATGACATCACACAGAATGAAGGGGGCAAAAGAGGGGGAAGAGAGAGGTGGAAGAGAGGGATGAAGGAGAAGAATAAAGGAGAGGTGAAAAAGAGGGATGAAGGAGAAGACAGAGAGGTGAAAGAGAGGGATGAAGGAGAAGAATAAAGGAGAGGTGAAGGAGAGGGATGAAGGAGAAGACAGAGAGGTGGAAGAGAGGGATGGAGGAGAAGATAAAGGACATGGATGGAAGAGAGGGATGGAGGAGAAGAAAAAAGGACAGGGATGGAAGAAGGGAATGATAAAACAGTGAGGGAGGTGAGGGAGAGAGGGATGAGAGAAAAGAGCAGGTGAAAGGGAGGAGAGAAGAAGTAAAAGGATGGCGTTCCCAATATAGGATGGGATACACCGCCGCGAGGTGTGTCCTCTCTTTACGAAAGCAACCCCTTTCCCTCAGCCTGGGGTAGATCTCTTCACATACACACACACACACCACTCATGCACACATACACACACACACACACACACACACACACACACCACTCATGCACACATATACACACCACACACACACACACACACACACACACACACCACTCATGCACACATATACACCACACACACACACACACACACACACACACACACACAACCACACACACACACACACACACACACACACACACACACACACCACTCATGCACACATATACACCACGCACACAAACACACACACAGACACACACACACAGTGGGGGTTGCCCCTGCGGTGAGTTCGGGTTCCAGAAGTCATCATTTGCTGGCTCAGATCCAGGATATGACATCACACAGAATGAAGGGGGCAAAAGAGGTGGAAGAGAGGGATGAAGAAGAAGACAGAGAGGTGGAAGAGAGGGATGAATGAAGAGAGAGAGGTGGAGGAGAGGGATGAATGAAGACAGAGAGGTGAAAGAGAGGGATGAATGAAGACAGAGAGGTGGAGGAGAGGGATGAATGAAGACAGAGAGGTGAAAGAGAGGGATGAATGAAGAGAGAGAGGTGGAGGAGAGGGATGAATGAAGACAGAGAGGTGAAAGAGAGGGATGAATGAAGACAGAGAGGTGGAGGAGAGGGATGAATGAAGACAGAGAGGTGGAAGAGAGGGATGAAGGAGAAGACAGAGAGGTGAAAGAGAGGGATGAATGAAGAGAGAGAGGTGGAGGAGAGGGATGAATGAAGACAGAGAGGTGGAAGAGAGGGATGAATGAAGACAGAGAGGTGGAGGAGAGGGATGAATGAAGACAGAGAGGTGGAAGAGAGGGATGAAGGAGAAGACAGAGAGGTGAAAGAGAGGGATGAATGAAGAGAGAGAGGTGGAGGAGAGGGATGAATGAAGACAGAGAGGTGGAAGAGAGGGATGAATGAAGACAGAGAGGTGAAAGAGAGGGATGAAGGAGAAGACAGAGAGGTGAAAGAGAGGGATGGAGGAGATTGTTACGACCCTGGCGGGTCTAAGCCCCGCCCCAGGATATTTGCATATCTGTTCTGTCTCTGTTTCATTAGCAGGTAATGGGAAGCAGGTGTACCCCAGGTGTAACCCATGATTGGTTGGGCTACAAAAGCCCTGATCAGATGGCAGTCGGGAGAGCGTTGGGTTGGTCGTTGGATTTGGATAGAGATTGGATTTGGAGTGTCGTTGGTTTTGGAGTGTCGTTGGTTTTGGATTATCGTCGTCGTTTGTTTATATTACCATTTACCTGACTTTACATTACATCTTTTGTTTCTCTTCACAACACTGATCTTCACCACACGTTTGCTATAATTATTAGATAACTATATAAACTTGTAAATCATTAATAAATATATTATTATTATTATAAATATCCTAAATTCTGCGTGGCCTCCCCTTCTTGTTTCGTGCCTTGAGCTGGCTGGAATAAAGGAGAGGTGAAAGAGAGGGATGAATGAAGACAGGGGTTAAAGAGAGGGATGGAGGAGAACAATAAAGGAGAGGTGAAAGAGAGGGATGAATGAAGACAGAGGTGAAAGAGAGGGATGGAGAACAATAAAAGAGAGGGATGGAAGAAGGGATGAAGGAGAAGAATAAAGGAGAGGTGATACAAGGTATCTACATCTAGGTCTGACTTTGTGTGTGCTGGTCCTTTAGTTTGATTTTAAAAATGCATCGTAGACCTGTACTAAAATATAACTCTGATATGCTGCCTCGTGTTCCTTTTCACAAGCTCCCATTTGCAACACACATGTACATTCACACAGACACACAGACACACACACACACACACACACACACACACACACACACACACACACACACACACACACACACACACACACACTGGAGTACCGGCCCTCAGAAATCAGAGACCCTCTAATGATTTCCCATTATGTGAAAGAGATCCACATCCCCTGTGCTTGTCAGGGTTGGTGGGAGATGGATGTCTGGCCATTGTCATGGAGAGCTGCATTTCATAGCCACTTCTCTCCCACTGCCCATTAACAAACACACACACTCTCTCTCCCACACAGACACACACTCTTTCTCTCACACACACTCTCTCTCCCACACACACACACACACACTCATTAACACCTGCACTGTAATCAGGAACATGAGAGCCATTTCCCATCTCTCATCTTACAGACAGCTCTCAGTTTAACAGCCATCCACTCCATTGCACCAGACGCTTGACGTGTGTGTGTGTGTGTGCAATTATGTGTGTGTGTGTGTGTGTGTGTGTGTGTGTGTGTGTGTGTGTGTGTGTGTGTGTGTGTGTGCACTTGTGGATGCTATACTCAGGCTGGCCTGAGGCAGAGCAGAGTTAGGGAGGGTTCCTGTGCTTCTCTGCCCACTTCCCAAACTCAGGTTATGTAATGTGCAGTTCAGCGATCGGTCTGGAGATGATAGATTGCATCTAATGAAGCAAGGTCAGGGAGGAGAACAGCTTCCCCTTCCAGCACTGCCACTTGCCTCAGAGAAATACACACGCATGCACACCTATATGCAAGCACACACACACACATACACACACACCTTTATAGAAACAACACATGCACACACACACACACACACACACACACACACACACACACACACACACACACATACACACACCCATATATGTAAACGCATGCACGCACGCACACACTCACCCACACACCTTTATACAAACACACACACACACCAAACTAATAAACAGAATCATAGACACACCCAAATAGAAACATTCCTGCACACACACATACACAACATGAACAAACACACACACACACACACACACACACACACACACACACATACACAACATGAACATCCACACAAAAATGAACACACACAACTCAGACACACCTCCGGAGCACAGTACCCAACACACATCTCAACTGTGACGCTCTTCTACCGATGATTCAGAAAAGCCCAAGACTGATGTCAAGACTGATGTCAGATGGTCTGTGTGTTGTGTGTCTGTGGTGTATGTGTCTCTTGCCCGTCTTTATCTGGTTTGTGTGTGTCTCTTGCCTGTTTTTATCTGGTGTGTGTGTCTCCTACCTGTCTTTATATGGTGTGTGTGTCTCCAGTGTGTTTCTCTGGTGTGCGTGTCTGGTGTGTGTGTCTCCTGCCTCTATTTATCTGGTGTGTGTCTCCTGCCTCTGTTTATCTGGTGTGTGTGTCTGGTGTGTTTCTCGGGTGTGTGTGTTTAGTGTGTGTCTGGTGTGTGTGTCTGGTGTGTGTCTCCAAAGTGTTTCTCTGGTGTGTGATTGTTATGTGTGTCTCTTTGTCTGGTTCAATTTGATTCAATTCAATTCAACTTATATAACGGCAAAACTATCAAATGGTTTCAAGGCGCTTTACACTGCCCAGGGTTTGAACCTCCCTGCAGCACAAAAATGACAGGGGCAAGGAAAAACTCCCTGTAAACAGAAAGCATCCGGACAGAAAAGCATTGTAGTAGTCTAATTGTGACGCAATAAAAGCATGGATTTGTTTTTCTGCATTTTGGAGGGATAGAACTTGACAATATTTTCGACATGAAAAAAATTATGTCTTTGAGATTTGTTTTATGTGTGAGTCAGGTCAGAGGTCTTGGTTGATATTTACACAGAGATTTGTGATGCTAGTGCAGTGGATGTTAATGAGATCGAGCCATCGAGTGTGGGTAGATGGCTGGATAATGTCATTCTCGATTGATTAGGGCCTACAAGCATAGCCTCAGTTTTATCTGAATTAAAGAGCAGGAAGTCGTTTTTTACGTCTTTCAGGCAAGCTTCTAACTTAGGTAGTTGTACAATTTCATCAGGTTTCATGGATAGGTAAAGTCGGGTGTCATCAGCATAGCAGTGGAAGTCAATGCCATGCTTCCTTATAACAGCACCTTAGGGTAGCATGTACTAAGAGAAGAGCAAGGGTTCAAGCACAGAGCCTTGGATAACTCCTGACATACTATATTGTGATTGGGTGGCTTATTATGGACATGAACAAACTGGATGGTCAGAAAGGTAAGACCTAAACCAGGACAGTGCACAGCTTTTGATACCAACATGATACCTCCTGACCTGCCCTCATCATTTAAACCCTCCTTACCCGCCCACATAATTTAAACCTTCCTTACCTGCCCATATCATTTAAACCCTCCTTACCTGCTCTCCTTACCTGCCCTCGTCATTTAAACCCTCCTTACCTGCTCTCCTTACCTGCCCTCGTCATTTAAACCCTCCCTACCTGTCCTCCTTACCTGCCCTCTTCATTTAAACGCTCCTTACCTGCCCACGTCATTTAACCCTCCTTATCTGTCCAGTAAGTCACACACTCCAGTGTAGCAAAGTATCCCACCTCCTCCCCATTCTCCTCCTTTTCAGTAATAGCTCTAAACTCACACCCCTTATCCATAGGGGAGGTAAGCGGACATCACACACACACCACCCCTGCTATAGGCCTCCCAGGACCATGGCCAGTTACCAAGCTAAACAGGCTTCTCCTCTGGGTTCTAACCCAATCATTCCAATGGGCATATAGGCTTCTTCTCAGCGCTCTAAATCAAGCATTCCAATGGGCATATAGGCTTCTTCTCAGAGCTCTAAATCAAGCATTCCAATGGGCAAAGCAGTGGAATATCAATTAGTGCTGTTGTTTGACTAATGGATTACCCCTCTAAATAATAGACAAACTTTTCATGGACTTTCTCCAAGACATCAGTCATGCAGTTCCATTAGAACAGACTCTTCCTCTGTGAAATCCAATCTTGTTTTCTGCATTAAAAAAACAGATATCATCCACATATTCTCCATTATTCTCACATATCACACAGACAACCCCTCATCACACACACACACACACACACACACACACACACACACACACACACACACACACACACACACACACACACACACACACACACACACACACACTGTGTGGCATCACGATGGGCCAGCTAGCAGAGAGGGGTGGTGTTCCTGTGGAGGTCTGGCTGCCACACCACAAGATGGCTGCCATTTGCACTACATCTCCCAGAATGCAGCAGGACCCAACCAGGTGTAGGTGCTTAAGGCACCTGATTGAAGGAGCGTTTAAGACAGGTGGTGCCTGTTGTGTGAGGGAGAGCCACAAGAGCGAACTGAGAGCGAACTGACGTGTGTGTGAAGCGCTTGCGGAAGCGCATCCGGAAGGGGGAAGGCTAGCCCCAAGCCGGGAAAGGACCTGGACGGACGAATGGAGAACCGACAAGGAAAGTAACCTGAAGTTTATGTTTACTGTACAACCCTGAAGGAAAAGGGACAAGGAACATTTTGTGGTGGACTTTTGAGTTGGGTGTGAAGAACCTCCCTTTGCCTTTGTTTGATTATTATTATTATTGACCAAGGTCTTAATTATTATTATTATTATTATTATTATTAAAAGAGAACAATTGATTTTACGTTTGTGTTGGAGTTTGACTTTTGTGTTTGTGGGAAGAGATACCCCAGTTGTACCTGTTTGTGTTGAGTTTTCTGAATTAAAACCGTCTTTTAACCTCCCCTGCCGACTGATTCCTCAGTTTACTACATGCCCACCCTGCAACCTGTTACAACACGCACACACACACACACACACACACACCACACACACAACCCCTTATCACACACACAACACACACACATGTTATAGGCCTGGTATTTGTTGCTTTGTGTTATTGATTGTTTACCTCTGTTTCAGATATCTTGGGTCTCACCTGTGATTACATGCAGGTGCCAGATGCCTTTTAAGATCTGGCCACACCCCTCTCTCTTTCTCACACACTGCAGCTGCTTACCTGGCAGCGGGACATGAAGTAGCAGGAAGTGAACCCTAACCCTAACCCCGACCTGTTCTGACCCCGACCCTAACCCTAACAGTGTGTGTAAAATCATTGCCAGTACTCATGTCACCCTCTTTTGCCTCCCCCCTCTTCTTTTTTTCTTCTTCTTCCTCTTCTCCTTCTTCTTCTCCTTTTCTTGATCTGCCTAGTCTGATAAAGAAACAATGGGACAAATAAATGGGACATAAACAGTTGGTTCGGAAGAACAAAAGTAAACGCTCTGTGCCCATGCCTGGATGCACAAAAGGGCTTAAAAAACATTCTCACTTCAAAACAGTGTGAGTGTGAGTGTGCATATGTGTGTGTGTGTGTGTGTGTGTGATGAATTTTGATCTGCAGCATTGAGGACTTCGCTAATAAAACACTCCTCCTGAAAAGACTTCATTTTGTGCACATGATGGATCCAGCAAGGCAAGCATCCTGACGCATGCAGGAGTCTCTCTCTCTCTCTCTCCCACTCTCCCTCTGTCCCTCTCTCTCTGTCTCTCTTCCTCTCTGTCTCTCCTTCACTCTCTCTCTCCCTCCCACTGTCTGTCTCACTGTCCCTGTAGTTCTCTCCCTCCATACTCTCCATCTATCCCCACATGCAGCTGCCGCACTCTATTAACAAACAGAACGTGAAATAAGAAACACATTAGTATTCTTCTTCACATAATCAAAACATGAAATAAGAAACACATTAGCATTCTTCTTCACATAATCCAAACATGAAATAAGAAACACATTAGCATTCTTCTTCACATAATCAAAACGTGAAATAAGAAACACATTTGTATTCTTCACAAAATCCTAGCTATAAGCTACTATCAATACAGTTAATATACTCTATTACAGTAGATGACACACACACACACACACACAGAGTCTCTCTCGTTCACATGCATACTCACATACATACACACGCACACCAGCTCTCTTACACACACACACATTGTGTTTCAATCTTTCTGCCTGGTTCCCACACATAATAACACATAATAAAGTTCTATAGAATATATGAAAACACAACCCAGTAAAGCTGTATAGCTATGTGTAGTTTGTGTCACATACCAACGAAGTCTCCACTCATTTTAATCAATTTGAGCTCAGCACCCCTAAGTCAATACCTTACGTACACGTACACGTACACACACACGCACACACAAACACACATACTGTACACACACATACGTACACACACACACAAACACACACACACACATGTACAGACACACACACACACACACACACACACACACACACACACACACACACACACACACACACACACACACATCCCACACTAGCCTCAGAGTAGCTTTCCACCTCTGACATCACAGGAGGACCCCTCCCACCCATCCTCGAAATCTCTATGGTAACAGCCGTGCCCTTTAACCCACCCACCAAAGATCCAGGCCCTCAGAGGACTTACTCATCCACAGTGATTCTGAAATGGGCTGAGATCTTGTGTGTGTCGGCGTGTGTGTGTGTGTGTGTGCATGTGTGTGTGCGTGTTCTGAAACAGACCAGGGCCTGTTGTGTTTGTGTGTTTGTGTGCGTGTGTGTTTTGAAAAAAGACAGACATCTGGTATGTGTGAAGTGTGTGTGTGTGTGTGTGTTCTGAAACAGACCAGGGCCTGCCTGGGGTGTTTATGTGTGTGCGTGTGTGTGTGTGTGTTTGTGACTCTTCCCTTTCATCTTCTCCTCAGGGTCAGATGAGAGCTTCAGAACTCAGTCAACATCAGCACTTTTAATAATAGATCACCCGCACACACACACACTCTTTTCAGAATGCACTGTTCACTTCCCAGCATTCTAGCCAACAAGACAGAGGTCCTGGTCCTCCTGTGACTTCATCAGAGATGTGGTATATATATATATCTATGGTAACCTTATCAGAGATGTGGTATATATATATCTATGGTAACTTTATCAGAGATGTGATATATATTTATATATATATATATATACAGTGGGGAAAATAAGTATTTGAACCCCTGCCGATTTAGCATTTTTGGCCACTTGCAAAGAAATGTGTGATCCATAATTGTAATGGTAGGTGTATTTTAACAGTGAGAAATAGAATATCAACAAACAAATCCAGAAAACTGCATTTTATAACATTTATGACTTTATTTGTATTTGATGCAGAAAATAAGTATTTGAACCCCCAAGCAAACAGCAAGAATTCTGGCTCCCAATGACCAGTTATCTGCCCAAGAAGCACACAGATTAGTCCTCATTAGGCCTAACAAGGTACACCTGATCTCAACTGGTGACTTGTATAAAAGAAACCTGTCCAAAGAATCATACTTCACACCTTCAACCTCACCACCATGGGCAAGACCAAAGAGTTGACCAAGGACGTCAGAGATAAGATTGTAGACCTGCACAAGGCTGGAATGGGTTACAAAACCATCGGCAAGCAGCTTGGTGAGAAGCAGACAACTATTGGTGCGATTATTCGTAAATGGAAGCAACACCAAACAACTGTCCATCGCTCTAGGTCTGGGGCTCCATGCAAGATATCCCCTCGTGCGGTATCGGTGATCATCCGAAAGGTGCAGAATAACCCCAGAACTACACAGGGGGAGCTTGTGAATGATCTCAAGGCAGCTGGGACCACAGTCACCAAGAAAACCATTGGCAACACACTACGCCGTAATGGTTTGAAGTACTGCAGAACTCGCAAGGTCCCCCTGCTCAAGGAAGCACATGTACAGGGCCGTCTGAAGTTTGCCAATGAACACTTGAATGATTCTAAGGTGGATTGGGAGACAGGATGCGGTCAGATGAGACCAAAATCAAGCTCTTTGGCATCAACTCGACTTGCCGCGTTTAGAGGGGGAAGAATGCTGAATATGACACCATCCCCACCGTCAAGCATGGAGGTGGAAACATTATGCTTTGTGGCTGTTTCTCTGCCAAGGGTACAGGACGACTCCACTGCATCAAGGGGACTATGGATGGGGCCATGTAATGTGGAATATTGGGCTTGAACCTCATTCCCTCATTCCCTCCCATTGAAAACGCAACCTTAAGGATTTGGAGAGGATCTGCAAAGAGGAGTGGACCAAAATCCCTCCTGAGATGTGTGTAAACCTGGTGACCAACTACAAGAAAAGTCTGACGTCTGTGCTCGCCAACAAGGGTTATTCCACCAAGTACTAAGTCATGTTTTGCTAGGGGTTCAAATACTTATTTTCTGCATCAAATGCAAATAAAGTCATAAATGTTATAAAATGCAGTTTTCAGGATTTTTCTCACTGTTAAAATACACCTACTATTACAATTATAGATCACACATTTCTTTGCAAGTGGCCAAACTTGGGAAATCGGCAGGGGTTCAAATACTTATTTTCCCCACTGTATCTATGGTAACAACAGAAGCTGTCCAACTGCGACCACACCAACATTAGCATGATGCACTGCTTAGCCTAACTAGTTTGAGGTAGTTGGCTATCACTGCATTCTCAAAATGTAAGCTAGCCAGCCAGCTAGACACTGCCCAGCCACATCAGTTCATTGCAAAATAAACGTAGTTTACCAAATTCAGAAGTCTGCATTTAAAATGTTTTTAAGCTGCATGGTAAATCATGAGAAAAACACAGACAACTGCCTGTGTCACCCGCCTATCATGCTCAAATTACGGCATATATTTGGCATTTATAAACTGTTTGAAACATAAAACCTTTCATGTAACTTAGTAAGACCCTTTTGTGAAATGATCCAATGGGCACTCAGTGATGTTGGGCATTCGGGCGTGGCAAGACCTAATTTATGAAAGACTACTGTCCAGTCAACCTTGAGATATTTTCACAAAATGCATTTAGAACTCCCAGGGAAGACATGTATCTGGTCATAGACCAAAATGACGAGGTCAAAGCCTATTGTCCAATAAACTTCAATCTTTTCTGCATTTAGATTAATTCCAGCTGCAATAGGATCCCATTGACGCCCGCCATCACTACAGTCCTATTAGCCATGCTTCCACAGCATATCATGCTCAAGCGAGTGTGTGTGTATGTGTGTGTTTGTGTGTGTGTGCTTCCACAGCATATCATGCTCAAGCGAGTGTGTGTGTGTGTGTGTGTGTGTGTGTGTGTGTGTGCTTCCACAGCATATCATGCTCAAGCGAGTGTGTGTGTGTGTGTGTGTGTGTGTGTGTGCTTCCACAGCATATCATGCTCAAGCGAGTGTGTGTGTGTGTGTGTGTGTGCTTCCACAGCATATCATGGTCAAGCGAGTGTGTCTGTGTGTGTGTGTGTGTGTGTGTGTGTGTGTGTGTGTTTGTGTGTGTGCGTGTGTGAGTGTGTGTGCTTCCACAGCATATCATGCTCAAGCAAATGTCCACACAAAATTAGATTAGGTTAATCAAACAAGCAGCGCTGCAATGCTGACATAAGGTCTGTGTGTGTGTGTGTGTGTGTGTGTGTGTATAGCAGGCAGTCTGTGTTGTGTGTAAGTAAGGGATGGCTCCTCGTTACAAAAGCCTTCGTTTGACTCCTAACATGGCCTGTATTGACTGCAGGTGAGTTATGAGCAGCTTAGCGTTTCTCATTTCTGACAGCGTGTGCAGAGAGTCGATAGCAGAGGCCTGGAGAGCCCCAGCAGGCAACACCACACACACCACACACACACACACACACACACACACACACACACACAGACACACACACATACACTGCTCTCTAACACCCATATCCCAACCTATAACACCACACACACAGACACACACACACACACACACACTGCTCTCTAACTCCCATATCCCAGAGAGTCGATAGCAGAGGCCTGGAGAGCAGCAGTGAAAATGGGCTTCAGATTAGGGCTTCAGATTAGGGCTTCATCCACTTCTGGCCAGTCACTGCTCCTGGTGTGTACACACACACACACACACACACACACACATACACTGCTCTCTAACACCCATATCCCAACCTATAACACCACACACACAGACACACACACACACACACACACTGCTCTCTAACTCCCATATCCCAGAGAGTCGATAGCAGAGGCCTGGAGAGCAGCAGTGAAAATGGGCTTCAGATTAGGGCTTCAGATTAGGGCTTCATCCACTTCTGGCCAGTCACTGCTCCTGGTGTGTACACACACACACACACACACACACACACACACACACACACACACACACACACACACACACACACACACACACACACACTACTCTCTAACACCCATATCCCAACCTATAACACCACACACATACACACACACTGTTCTCTATCAACCATATCCCAACCCATATCCCCACACACACCTAATCTATAACATCACACACAGATCAGCTACACACAGTTCAGCTACACACACCGATCAGCTTCACACACAGATCAGTTACACACACCAATCAGCTTCACACACAGATCACTGGATTGGCTCACTCAGCTTTAGCTCTCTCACAGATTAAATGTTTGTTCACTGTAGGAGTGTAAAAAGCAAACAGATGTTTGACACAAACTCGTGTCTGTCTAACTCTGAGGGACCAGTCCTGTCTGTCTGACTCTGAGGGACCAGTCCTGTCTGACTGACTCTGAGGGACCAGTCCTGTCTGTCTGACTCTGAGGGACCAGTCCTGTCTGTCTGTCTGTCTGTCTGCCTGACTCTGAGGGACCAGTCCTGTCTGTCTGTCTGTCTGTCTGTCTGACTCTGAGGGACCAGTCCTGTCTGTCTGTCTGTCTGTCTGTCTGTCTGTCTTACTCTGAGGGACCAGTCCTGTCTGTCTGTCTGTCTGTCTGTCTGACTCTGAGGGACCAGTCCTGTCTGTCTGTCTGTCTGTCTGTCTGACTCTGAGGGACCAGTCCTGTCTGTCTGTCTGTCTGTCTGTCTGTCTCTGAGGGACCAGTCCTGTCTGTCTGTCTGTCTGTCTGTCTGTCTGTCTGACTCTGAGGGACCAGTCCTGTCTGTCTGTCTGTCTGTCTGTCTCTGAGGGAACAGTCCTGTCTGTCTGTCTGTCTCTGAGGGACCAGTCCTGTCTGTCTGACTCTGAGGGAACAGTCCTGTCTGTCTGTCTGTCTGTCTGTCTGTCTGTCTGTCTGACTCTGAGGGACCAGTCCTGTCTGTCTGTCTGTCTGTCTGTCTGTCTGTCTGACTCTGAGGGACCAGTCCTGTCTGTCTGTCTGTCTGTCTGTCTGACTCTGAGGGACCAGTCCTGTCTGTCTGTCTGTCTGTCTGTCTGACTCTGAGGGAACAGTCCTGTCTGTCTGTCTTCAGTTTCCTCAGTACAGTATAACATCTCCAGAGCTGGAGTATGTGTGGTGTGCTGGTAAAATCCAGGGTTTTGTGTGTGTGTGTGTGTGTGTGTGTGTGTGTGTGTGTGGTGTGCTGGTTAAATCCAGGTAACGAGCTGTCTAAAGGACCTGTCCCAGAATGCATCTGCTGCTCATAATGGGCTTTCATGCTCCTTCGGCGGGCTGCTTTCACACACAATTACCTGTTCAGCTCCATTTCCACCCAACATTAAGGCTAATTCCGGCATAAATATCCCTTGGGGGGGTAGAGGGTATGGCATCAGAGAAAGCCAAGCAGACTAATCCAGGACCTGCAGTCAGCAGGTGAACCGGCCTGATGGTGACATTTGGAAAGAGAGAGCAGGAAAAGAATTCAAACGAATGATGAGTGAATGACTGTTCATCTCATATCTGATTCACACGAATGATGAGTGAATGACTCTTCATCTCCTATCTGATTCAAATCAAACAAATGATGACACACACACACACACACACACACACACACACACACACACACACACACACACACAGACATACACTCCATATCCAGCAGAGGTCTATAAGCAGTGGAGAGGACTTGTGTTGTGGGTTAGGGTTAGTGTTAGGGCTGCTGTCTGGGGTACCATCTGGTGTGGGGTACTATCTTGTGTGGGGTACCGTCTTCTGCTGTGGTGTCATTCTTCTGAGGCGCAGTGCCTGACTTTCTCCTCACTAAGCGCATATGATGATTGAAAGGAATTATTTTATCCCAATTATCGGAGACTCAGTCAAAGTGATGAACAACCAAGGATCCAGGTTTATTCTTTCAATGATGCGCACCAGAGGAGGAGAGAGAGTTAGATTTCACTGAGTGTAGTTCCACCTATGTCTCTTTCACTGTCTGTCTTTTGGAAAGCCACAGAATTTAAACTGTTGGCATGCAAGGGGGGGGGGAGGGGGGGGGGTGGATCCCTAAATGCTAATTATTACTTGGGAGTCACCGGGTCTCGGACCCCATTTGTTCACAGAGAACACAGAGGTGTCATGATCAAAGGCTCAAGATCTCTACATGAGGCTGAGGAAAGCTCAGAGACATGGTCAGATTCAGAATACACATGAGAAGCTTTCCACTTCTCATGTTTTCCAAATAACACTAAAAATGACCACTAGGAATGAGATATATTGAATTATTGACTATGGAATATATTTATTAAACAAACTCTCAAATGCCGGTCCTTTCATGATGCAGACCTAGGGTTAGGGTGGCATCTAACGCCTCCCCACACCGTGCACTGTAATATCACGGGCCAAATATAGAACAGTCAGTCCAATGTAAATATATAAATAAGCACACAGAGGCTGTGTCTATGTAAATATATAAATAACCACACCAAGACTGTTTATGTAAATATATAAATAAGCACACAAAGACTGGGTTTATGGAGGATAAGAATAGCTGGGGAGTAGCAGAGGTGGCCACACACACACCCCCCCCCCCCCCCCCACACACACACACACACACACACACACACACACACACACACACACACACACACACACACACACCGTGCGTGGCAGAGGAGGCGACTACACTGGTTAACAACTGAGCTGTGAGTGCCTGAGTGTTCCTACACTGTAGTGATTATTGAGGTGACTACACACTGAGCTGTGTGTGTCTGAGTCTTCCTACACTGTAGTGATTATTGAGGCGACTACCATTGAGCTGTGTGTGTCTGAGTCTTCCTACACTGTAGTGATTATTGAGGCTACTACCATTGAGCTGTGTGTGTCTGAGTCTTCCTACACTGTAGTGATTATTGAGGCAACTACACACTGAGCTTTTGCCTTAGTGATTATTGAGCTCTTAGAGTTATCTGCAGCCCTGTGGGGGCCCCATTGCATTCTGGTCCTTGGAAAGGTGCAATGATGAGATACATTCAGATGAGATCAATTCAATTCAATGATTCAATTTAATTCATATCAACTTTTGACTCTACTGTACCTTCTGACTAATGACCGGATCTAAACCATTAGGCATTGCTCCAAGAATTTGTCATATTTTAAGTTTAAATGATGAACAAAGCATTAAAACAGTGTTTATGAGCAAAGAGTGCGGTTTTCAAAGTAAGTATTATGTGCTGGTAGTGCAACTGCTAAACCAAAGTGCTAATAACACAGAAGTCATAGGTTGGGTACCCAGGAAGGAGACATGCTGATGAAAATGTGTATCTGTACCGCACTGTCAGTCACTTTGGATGCTGTTGTCTACTAAACTAATGAATGGTGAAAAGTAGGGGGATATGATGTGAATGGATCCCAAAGAGTGCTCTGACTATGATTTGTGTGAAGTCAAGGGATGTTCTGTGAGGTGCCAATCACCACAAGTTATCCAGTCTGCACAGAAGGGGCAACCTTCTGAACAAATGGAAATGTGGTTTCTAACTCTAACAGGGAAACCACAAAAACAGTTATTTGGTGTTTGTGGTTTGCCTGTTAATAACAGATATGGATCTCCACTGAACACCGATATGGATCTCCACTGAACACCGATATGGCTCTCCACTGAACACCGATATGGATCTCCATTGAACACCGATATGGATCTCCATTGAACACCGATATGGATCTCCATTGAACACCGATATGGATCTCCATTGAACACCGATATGGATCTCCACTGAACATCGATATGGATCTCCATTGAACACCAGATATGGATCTCCATTGAACACCAGATATGGATCTCCACTGAACACCGATATGGCTCTCCACTGAACACTAGAGCAGGAATGAGAGGAGGGACTCAGTGTATCCATCCTGCTTCCTCTGCTCTGTTTGTCACTGGGGTAGTGATGACAAAGACCATGAGCTGGGCTTTAAGCACTCCATTCTCTTGTAATGAGCGCCCTCTAGTGGTAAGTACCCTGAGCTACCACTTGTGCATCTGACATGTAGTGGATTTTCAAGTGATGTGATGATGTCTTCCCTTTAAAGTGTGTTTCACCAGACCCTGTGCACTGTACAAACCCAGGAACCCGCATAATGCTATGTGCAGAATACGGCTGTTTGAAATTAAGGACCTGCATTATATATGTATGTGTTTGTAGCTGACAATCAGCATCAGTGTCATGGAGGTTAACACATCTGCACGTCACCTCTCTCTCTCTACCCACAGTTCTAAGAAGCAGAGAAAAACACTCAAACACAATGTTTCCCTCAAGTAACCGCATAACTAGCATGCTGCTTAGCATAATTAGCATACTCAAAGAATCCATTTTTGGTGATGCAGAGAAGAGACGGCTTGAGAGGGGGTGTTAAATATAGTGACAAAGATTTTAGGATAGCCAACTCACTCCGCTTCAGCCCTCTCTGATAGGGCGCTCCGTAGAGCTTTAAGCATCTCTGTCTGATGAGCACAGTGACGCTTACATGCCTCAAGCCCCAGGCTCAGAAGAGTCCCGCTCCACGGTAGGAGAGGAGCAGAATCATCCTCCCTTTTCTTACACACACTCTCTTCGTTCTGTCCTGGAATGTGATAGACATAGGCCGAGAGTCTACATATAGGCATCTCACACAACAGAGTTTCATCTCATCTTCCTCTTAATCTCCTCTTCTTCTTCACATGACGGCATTATGCAGTTTCAACTGATCGAGGTCACATTTCAGCAATGCCTATGAAATGCTCCTTTCTTTGTCGGCTCCTTTGGGCCGAGTTGCCCATAACTTGTCCAATGCCACTCCCCATTCTCATGGCCATGTGATCCAATGCCACTCATATCCTCTGCCTCATGAAGTCCTAAAGGCTAGTCTCCCTCTATTTCTTTATGTCTATGAAATACAAATCCTGATGCCCCCAGTGAACGTCATGTAAATGTAAATATGAAAGTCCTCCTGAAATCCACCTCTTGCATATTGTACTTTGAACTCATGTCTTTTACCTGAGTCACTTTTATAGTACACCTCGAAGGGAGGAGGACTCTGAAAATAGGTGTATGTAAAGATTAGGAATGGGTTTATAGTTTAGGCTAAATTCTGGCAATAGCAGTTGCGGAATGAGAAATGTGTGAGTCTGTTTTGTTTCTCACTCTGAAGGCAGACGGGTAAGTATCTGCCTATCGCGGGCTGTGTGAGCCAGCAGAAGAGGATGGAATATGTTGGCTCACTGTGCTGCTGTCTGTGGCGCGGAGAGTAAACGGAGCTGGTTGCCATCGGTGACGCGTCCTTCTCAACCAAACTCCTCCCAGATGTCCAGCCCCTCACCTTTGATTGGCTATAGCGTACTTGATGATTGTAAACTCCCACATTGTACGGGTGATTCCCCTGTCAATCTCAAGCAGAATTCTATTTAGGGTAGGTTGATTAGCGGATCAACTGGAAGACTCGTCAAGATTAACATTACCTTTGGAGCTGGGAATTTGTGGTGCAACTGTTGGGATTTTATATTCTTTCGCTATATACATTTGTGTTACAACAGTGATCAGTCTTCTAGTTAATTGCATTTGCATTTTCGAAACCAGTCTGAAGATTTCCGAAACGATGTCTTCTGACGAAGACAGAGCCAAGGAGATTCTGAAAGGTTTTAAATTGTATCCTTCTCTGGTGATGTGAACTGATGGGCTTGTTTGCTACCTTTAGCAAGCAAGCTAGCTAATTACATTTAGCTAGCTTGGTTGCAGTAAGTTTGCTTACTAAGATACTTAGCTAAGTTAGCTAGGTAGGCAACCTGGAGTAGTTACCTTGCAGGATATGCTACATTTCTAACATTGTCGCGAAAACGTTGTATTCGTGGCTACAGTAACACTCTGATGATGGCCAAATATTCTCCAGATTATTTTTACAAAATTGTTGGTGGCCAGCCTTTCTTTTTGGTTAGCAAGCTAGCTGACATCGTTTTGCTAGCTGGCTAACGTCATCTAAGTTCCAACTGACCTGTTAACGTTAGTATCTTAATATTGAGAATAATTCGTGTTCGTTGGCAAGGTGATTTGTAATGGTGTTTTACAACTTTTCCATTTAATTGCCACATAATGCACGCTAGCTTCACTGTCAGTAAATGTTGGCGAGTTAGTTTGTCTTGGTGGCTGACTCCATATCAAAGCGTTTAACATTAAGCTACTCAGAATAAAATAACCAGGCGTTGGCTTGTTAATGTTTATTAATCAGATGAACTTAAGAGTATAACTTGGCCGTTTTGGGTGTACATCTAGACCGGCTTGATGGATGCTCCAGTTAACCTGGTTTACTGCCAATTTATGCCAAATTGGCTATTCTGCTGTAACTTGTCTGCACGGTTTGTGTGTCTGTGAATGTGCAAATGTTCAGTATTAAGGTAGAGGAGAGTGCATCTGGACCATCTGTTCTCTGTATTAATGTAGAAACTCATGAGACTTCATTCTAACCGTTATGGTGTGCAGCAAACTTAGCCATACAGATGCACGGCTGTGTACACCAACTTTGGCCGCTTGTTTATTGTTTTTATTTATTTATGCATAATATGCCACATTGGTTACTCGTTGAAGCCAGCACTTAAGAGAGTATTCAACTCTTCTAGACACACCGCTTGGCACGCGTTTACATAACGTTGCCTCCTGGTCCTAAAATAGGATCGGTAATGCTCGCTAGAATAATCGCACCTGCAGGCTCTCTGCTCACGTGGCTCTCAGGTGCGCTTCCTGACTTATTTTTGCGTGACTGCCTATTTTATCCTGACATATTGGGCCTGAATAGCAGCCCGGGGGTCTTTCTGACCACGGATTCGTGGCTTGCCATCTTAAGGTACTGTGTTGAGCTGGTGACCTTCCCACAGGACCCAAGGATGAGTTTTCCCTTACGGGTAATTCTTAAATCCTTGATTTGCAAGGCCAGGGATTTGCTGCCTTATGCTGCTGCCGCCATCCCTTCTAACAGGACCTGAGCCCTATAGACTGCGTCCCCTTTTCAGCCTGATACACGAGCAGACTAACCTCTTCATTTGGTGTGTAAAGACATAAAGATGTCGTTTGTGCTCTTGTCTGTGTCTGTGTGTCTGTCCATGTGTGCGCACACACTCAGCCTTCCACTGTCTGGAGGTACTGTTAAGCTGATCCTGAGCACCAGATGGACGTGGGCATGCTGTACTTCCTCTGCTCTGGGTTGGCTGAGACACACCAGCTGCCCTACAGTCCACCGAGTCCACCCAGCACCTCCCATAAGATCAGTAATCCGCCTTCACTGTGGCAGAAGGCTCTGGTGTTTTTGTTTTAGAAATGAGAACTGAAGTATGATTAGAAACCAGGCAAGGACCAGACTGAGTGCTGTAGACTTGTGTGTGTGTGTGTGTGTGTGTGTGTGTGTGTGTGTGTGTGTGAGAGGGGTTGGGGGTTAGAAGGGCTCTGCGTCAGGTGTTTCTGAATGGATCAAGGAACCCCATCCCCCCCGCCCCCCGTGTGGGTGTCACCACTCTGTGACCTGGCTGTCTTATGTAAGCTGATAAACATAGCAGCTTCTAGAAGCAGCATCACCTGCTCACGACACCAGGTGACCTCGGTGACATGGGGACTCCTTTGAGGGGGAGGGGGTTGTTGGGTAATACTGGAGGGGGGGGGGGCTGTTGGGTAATACTGGCGAAAGGGTGGTGTTGGACTCTTGTGTTTGGTGCTATAGCCACTTTTCCACCGTAGGAACTTGCAGGCCGTTTTAAGGATGTAGGCACCGTTGTGCGTTTATTTTTTTATCGCAGTAACCGGCCCTGTAGATTCTCTTTGAGGGCCATTTCCGGGGTAAGTGTACCCCTGAGTGGGGCGGGGCTCGACACTCACTGGTTAAAAAGTGACGTGAGTGGAAGACAAAAACAAGCAGCATTGTTTAAACCAGCAAGATTTATGTAATAAAGACAGCTAAATGAAGGATTGCTTAGCTTGGTGTGCTGTGTTGGATGACCAGCCCGGGTGGGGAGGTGTCCTGTGTGTTGGGATGTTCTAGCTGTGAGTTGTTTTGAGCGTTGGGCTGGAGTTGCTAGAGAAGGTGCTGTAAGCACTGTTCCTGTTTAAGTACAATAAGAACAGGAACCCTAACCCAGTCCTTGTAGTCTGTTTAGCCCTTCATGGCTCTCTTGTTCTCTATTGGACCTGCCAGACCTAGGCCTCTATCCCTGTGTTTCGGTTCTAAGTGAAACCTCTGATTGCTGGTGTGAAAGCTCTTTTGTATGGGCTGCCATCTAGAGGCACAAAGTGGAGCTGTTTTGAATGTGTCTGTGTTGCTCCGGTCTCCCCAGTAGCTGGTCATGCTCATGGGACAGCAGATTAAAAGGTGATGTACACAGAGTTCTCCCTAGAGTAGTACACACACACACCCACTCACCAAGGAGGAGAATGGAGGCGACTGTTTTTCAATTTTTTTAAAGGATGCTGCTGCTGACTGCGTTTTTTGTGTTTTTACGTTTTAAAGTGGAGTGCATTCAGTCGGTTGACTAAAAGTATCTGAGAATAGTTGGGTTTTAAGTCTAGGTTTGAAACTGGCTGGTTGGGAGCACCTTTGAGGTCATCAGGACGTTTTAAGGATGCTGTTGAACCACTGCTGCTCCTCAGAGCACACATAAACACACCCCAGAACACAACACGACACACCGCGCTCCAGAGGCTAGGCTCTGCTCTTTGAGGTGGTGGAGCTGAAAAAAGGTGTGGCGATGAAGCGGCCTGTCTGTTGTGAGCGTAACTGTCTGTTGTGGCAGGCTGTGCCTGGACCAATGGGTGACCTGTGAAATATGAATGTGCTTCCTGCGAAGGAGCTGTCCCACTGGGTCTAATTAAACAAACTTGTTTCAGTGTTTGTGGGTAAAAGGGTCTTTTCCCTCGTGTGTGTGTGTGTGCGTGTGTGTGTCTCTCTCACCAGGGCACTCAGCAGGAGTGATCCCACAGACATCTGTCAGCACTAATATAAAATTCAGCCTCAACACACACGCACACACTTAAACACATGCTGAATAGATATGGCATAAACAATGTCACACAAGTACTAAAGATTACACACACACACACAAATATAAACTAATACATAAACACCACTTCCACAGCGACATGGCATTGGGTTTGGAGTGATTGCTGACTATTCTAGGTGCTTGCTGAGTGTTGCTGACTCTTCTAGGTGCTTGCTGAAGGGATGAGTGGGTGAAGAACATCTGAAGCTGCTATAAAATATGTTTCTGAAAGAGGGCGGGGTCTTCATACAGGTGTTGACCAAGCTTCTGAAAGAGGGCGGGGTCTTCATACAGGTGGTGACCAAGCTTCTGAAAGAGGGCGGGGTCTTGATACAGGTGGTGACCAAGCTTCTGAAAGAGGGCGGGGTCTTCATACAAGTAATGATGTTCCTGTGGGTGTGACCAGCTTCTACTCCAACTCTGTAGACAACCACAGCTTCTACATAATATACTCGGTACACAACCAAAGCTTCTACTCCAACTCGGTAGACCACAACAGCTTCTCTCCTATCAAAACTGTAGACAACCACAGCTTCTACATAATATACTCGGTACACAACCAAAACTTCTACTCCAACTCGGTAGACCACAACAGCTTCTCTCCTATCAAAACTGTAGACAACCACAGCTTCTACTTAATATACTCGGTACACAACCGAAGCTTCTACTCCAACTTTGTAAAGGGCTTCTGTGATCACTGAGCCCTGTGATTTCCTCCATAAAAGCCCTTCATGAGCTCTGGGCTCTCATTCAGGCAGTGCTGTATCATTTGATTTGATTTCCTGTGGACATTTATGATGTCATGGGTCCCATATCCAGATGATCTGTTGCTTAAGCTCAGTCACCCACCCTTGAATACTCATGCACACACTCCTCAGTCAGTTGACCACTCTTGAAGGCTGCAGCTAACACTACACACACACACACACACACACACACAGATGGGCTGTGGAGATGAGGGTCATGTGTGTGTGACACTGAGTGTCTGGGCTTGTCAGGTGGCTTTGTTTGGTGTTCAGATGGGTGTCTCACAAGACCACCTGCACAAGCACCATGACCCCCCCCCCCCCCCCCACACACACGCACACACACAAACACACACTCACATGGTTACTTCAGTAGTGCGCAAGGCTGTTTTCAAACATGAGGTTGTGTGTGTGTGTGTATATGTTTGTGTGTGTTTTGGGTGTGCTCCTTAACCTGCTGGCAGAAATTGGATGAACTTGAGGGATGCAGAGACGGGAAAGGTGCTGTGGCAGGGGACTGACGACCTGTCAGTGCCAGGAGTGGAGCATGAAGGTAACACACACACAAACACAAATACATAATCACACACACACATATACACGTATCAACATACACACACACTCATACATACACACACGTTATATGGTGCTGGTGTTGTAGATCCTGATGTGTTGTGTGTGTTCCTCTCATACATACACACACACGCAAATGCACTACAGTGTAAATTATTTATATACTGCCCTATGCTAATCCCAGTTCTATTTTGTAAAACATTTATCTTTTATTTTTCCTGCTATTTGTTTTATCTTGCTATTTTGTTCATATGTTTTATGTCCTTTGCACCAACCACACCAAGTTAATTTCCTCTGTGTAAATATACGTACTTGGCCAATAAAAATTATTTTGATTCGGATTCTGATGGTGCTGGTGTTGTAGATCCTGATTGTGTTGTGTGTTCCTCTGCAGCTCGTGTCCCTAAGAAGATCCTGAAATGTAAAGCTGTGTCCAGAGAGCTCAACTTCTCATCCTCAGAAAAGCTGGAGAAGTTTCGTCTGGAACAGAAAGTTTTCTTCAAGGGCCAGTGTCTGGAAGGTGTGCGCGCACACACACACACACAGTGTCTGGAAGGTACACACACACACACACACACACACACACACACACACACACACAGTGTCTGGAAGGTGCCCATCCGTCCCTTCACTATCAGTTCCAGAGCAGAGCAGTTTGACTTCCAGCTGAGCTGCTGTAGGATGTTGGGCAACTGGACACTGTTATATGTCCAACATATGAACCAGTCAGAGCTGTTATATGTCCAGCATATGAACCAGTCAAGCGTATGAGCCAGTCAGAGCTGTTTGGACATGAGTGGTCCTGCTGTAATATGTAATGAAATGAATGACTTGTGTTGTGTTTCTGCAGAGTGGTTCTTTGAGTTCGGCTTTGTGATCCCCAACTCCACAAACACATGGCAGTCTTTAATAGAGGCTGCGCCAGAGTCGCAGATGATGCCGGCCAACGTCTTAACGTAAGATGCACACACACACACACACACACACACACACACACACGCTCACTCGTCTTGGTCTTAACGTAAGACACACACACACACACACACACACACATATGCTCACACCTCTTGGTTTTAACGTCAGACACAAATACTCACTCCTCTTCCTTAGTCTGTGTCTGTTTGTCTGTATGCATTGGGGGGAGTTCCCTGGATCTCCCCCGTGTGTGTCTGTGTGTGTCTGTCTCTCTCTGTGTGTGTGTGAATGAGTGTCACTATGAAAATGAGTATCCTGTTCAAAGCTCTGCTAGTGCACCCTCCTCTGCAGGGGTGATGGGATGATAAATGCTGTAATGGAGGTGTGTGTGACTATTCATGAGTGCTAATGGATCGTCCTCTTGTTTCTCACCTCCAGCGGGAACGTTATTATAGAGACCAAGTTCTTCGACGACGAGCTGCACGTCAGCACCTCACGAGTACGGCTGTTCTACGTCTGAGGCCCCCCCCCCCACACACACACACACACACCGGTGAGAACCGCCGGAGGTGGAGCTGAGTAGCTGCAAGACTGATGCCACTGAGGTCCCCAAACGAACGTTTGTGTTTTCCTGGTCCTGTGCCTGCCCAGACACCAGGGGGCAGCACCACACTCCACACAACCCCAGCAGCCTCCAGCCACCTAAAGACTTGTTGTAAAAATGAGCACGGTCGCTCATGGCAACCTGACCATGTAAATGATTTTATATGTACGTCGCTGGCCCCACCCATCTCCCTCCTACCTGACAGCTCTCCCCACACCTCTGCCCCAGTCTGTCTGAAATGTTTGCTTCCTGTTGGTGTGGTTGCTCATGTCATCATTGTATTATTTTGTTGATTTGTTTCATTGTTTTTTTTTTAGCTAAACTGTAAAATAGGCGGTTTTAAATACTAAATGTTATTATGAATTAAAAATTCATGTACATTTGCCTTGCCTGTTGTGTTTGTATATTGAAACCGTATAAAATGAGATCTGATTTCTGTCCTTGGTAGGCCCTGAATGTACTATTATATGTTAACTGATGTACACTAAACACATGTTGTCATACCTACTCTCCATCATAGATGCTGAGTGTAGAGAGGGGAGAGGGGGGGCATACAGACAGAAGATGATGAAGATGTGCTGGAAGACCAAGCCCAGACCCGGACAGTCAGTCAGACATGTACGCTGACATGACCCCATCTCTATGGCGACCACGCTGTGCCTTACGCTGACCTCACCCAATCTGTATAGCGACCACCTTTTGCCTTACCCTGACATGACCCAATCTCTATGGCGACCACCCCAACTTGGATGTAGAATGGGTTTATCCCGAAAGCATGTGTGAGTCTGAAGTCGTGCCATATGGTGTCAGTATGGTATTCACTAAGGGAAGGGGCTGTATATTCGTGCAGCAGGTTGCCTTCGAATACACACTGGGGTTCCATTCTCCTTTGTACTGTAGCAAACCATTATCCATATAATGAATATCGCAGTACAAAGGACATGTAACCCCAGTGTGTTATCGAAGGCAAAATGTATCATGATGTTATGAAATGTGTCCATGCACGTGAGCCAATGAAGCGATATTCATTATACAGATCATGGTTTGCTACAGTACAAAGGAGAATGTAACCCCAGTGTGTATTCGGAGGCAAATTGTATCATGATGTTACGAAATGTGTCCATGCACGCGAGCCAATGAAGCAATATTCATTATACATATCATGGTTTGAGTCGGCAGTCCTGCGCTGACAGTGCGTTTCGACACTACATTTCCCAAGAAGCGTAGCGTGAGCTCTGTCAGTATTTGCAGCGACCTTGGATTTCCAGAGCAAGCATGGCGAGTAAGGAGCCTAACGTGAGTATTTCAGATGGTTTACACAAGATAGATCAGTTACCTGTCCTCGGAGATGTCATGTTAAAGACCTAAGACAAGTACATGCTGTGTGTTCAATGTAGACTACGTGGTCGATAAGAAGCAATGCTCTCACTTTTTGTGTGCATTGGCGTTTAGCTAACAAGCAGCCAGCTACCGGCAGATACACCACCAATAGCCAATCGACCAAATGCTAACCTAAAGTTAGCAAGCTATAGGTAGAGGTTAATTTTGGATTTTGTGCTTACTGCTTGGATGTATTTATTTATATTTTCCCATCTGATGTATTAGACGATGTGTTCTTTTGGTAGAATTTGTCTAGCTAACGGTGTCATAACACGGCATGTTTCCTGTTGGACAGGTCGTGTTGTAGTCAAGCCTTGTAGCTAACGGTATCAACTTTGACTGTCTTCCACTGTGGTAGTGTTAGCGCTTGGAAGCTTAACCATGATAGGCAGCGGTCCTGTCATGCCGGTTTGATCCAAGCAAGCCCCGTACTCCTGCTAATTGAGTTCTACTCAGCAAATGACAGAGCCAACGTGTTAGCTTCCTTATGTCATTGGCCTTAGATGCAGTCAATGTCATTGGCAGATACGTCACATAATGTTAACTTTTTTACGTGAAACGATCGCCTCATTGTTCCACTTTGACCTAGAGGCAGTGTTCAGAAAAATATGACCGGAATGATGACATACTTTTGGAAAAGGCTTTAGAAACTTCCAGATAATGTCAGGTTAGCAGGAACCATAATTAACTTGACCACAAGATGGCGCAGTGGCGCACTTGTACGCGAGTCGAGTGTGTGTCTGAGACGTTTCTGTGTGTTTGTGTGTCCCTGTCTGACTGTAGCGGTTCGTCCAGCACCTGCGGGACTTGGCAGGCCGCATGTCTGCCGGCCCCCGCGGCGCCGGAACAGGTCTTAAGCTGCTGCTGGGGGCGGGAGCAGTGGCCTACGGCATCAAGGAGGCCACCTACACAGGTATGCCTGCCACGCACACACACACATACACTCCTACACTGTAGGAGAGTGAGTGTTCGAGAGATGGTTCTAATACTCTATCTGCCTGGGTGGCAAGAAGTTAGCTGGTGGATTCTGAATCCTCCCAGCCATTCATATTTTTTGCCAGCCACTATTTTGTGATCACACTTTAAAGTTTTGGTGCCCAGACTGCCCACAATAAAGTTGTTTGTCTTGCTGCTGCCTGAAGCTTGTTGCCAACAGTGGGAGCAAAACAATGACTGACTAGCATACTCTCACTAGCCTACTCTAGCCCTAACCCTAGCCTAGTGTAAAACACTTTCTGACTAGCCTACTCTCATCGAAAACTAGCCAGTCACGTAATTCCCCACTGTTGGCTTTTCTCCACTTCTCATTGAAAAATCACCTTTTCTCCACACACACACACAAACACACACAAGCAGCCGCTGTAATCTGTGAGAGATGGTCTTTATACTCCACCTGACTGGGTGGTTAGTTAATCTGTGAGAGATGGTCTTTATACTCTACCTGACTGGGTAGGTAGTTAATCTGTGAGATGGTCTTTATACTCCACTTGACTGGGTAGTTAGTTAATCTGTGAGAGATGGTCTTTATGCTCTACCTGACTGGGTAGTTAGTTAATCTGTGAGAGATGGTTTTTATACTCTACCTGACTGGGTAGGTAGTTAATCTGTGAGATATGGTCTTTATACTCCACTTGACTGGGTAGGTAGTTAATCTGTGAGAGATGGACTTAATTATCTACCTGACTGGGTAGTTAGTTAATCTGTGAGAGCTGGTCTTTATTCTCTAGCTGACTGGGTTGTTAGTTAATCTGTGAGAGATGGTCTTTATTCTCTACCTGACTGGGTAGGTAGTTAATCTGTGAAAGATGGTCTTTATACTCTGACTGGGTCGGTACCCTAACCTGGTGAACATTCACACGTACACAGCCACTGTGAGCTCCAGTCCGTTACAGGCCAGTACAGTTTTACAGCTAACACTGTGTGTGTGTGTGTGTGTGTGTTTGTGTGTTTGTGTGTGTGTGTGTGTGTGTGTGTGTGTGTGTGTGTGTGTGTGTGTGTGTGTGTACGCACGCACGCGCAGTGGAGGGTGGTCAGAGGGCCATTGTCTTCAACAGAATCGGAGGGATGCAGATGGATACTGTTCTCTCTGAAGGTCTTCATTTCAGGTACGTTACACAAACACACACACGCACACACACTCTGTCCACACAACCCAACACACACAAACTCTGTCCACACAACCCATCACACACACACACACACACACACACACACTTGGTTGGCTGTGCTAGATTGATGTGTGTTGGTTGTGTTTTAGGATACCCTGGTTCCAGTACCCCATCATCTATGACATCAGAGCCCGACCCAGGAAGATCTCCTCCCTTACAGGAAGCAAAGGTGCAGTAGGATGCTGGGGGGGGGGGGGGTTGTCGTCCTGAATGTAAGGGGTTAGATTAGCTTAAATGTGCTTCTGTTGACCCCAGCATCACATGGCCTGCCTGGCTGGTGACCTCAGCAAGGGTTAAGTGCAGCCAGGAAACAGGCCTGGAGGGGGGGGGGGGTGAAGCGAAGCAGAGAGACAGAGATCGGGAGCAAGAGGAGCTGACAGAGGAGCTAACAAGGCTTAGACACAGTGACTGTTTGCTTTTGGTTGGTCTGTAGTGCCAGTGTGTGTGTGTGTGTGTGTGTGTGTGTGTGTGTGTGTGTCTGTGTAGACCTGCAGATGGTGAATATTGCCCTGAGAGTGTTGTCCCGTCCAGTGGCGTCCAACCTGCCCTTTATGTATCAGCACCTGGGCAAGGACTACGACGAGCGCGTGCTGCCCTCCATCGTCAACGAGGTGCTCAAGAGTGTGGTGGCCAAGTTCAACGCCTCCCAGCTCATCACTCAGAGAGCACAGGTCAGCAAGTGTGTGTGTGGGACTGAGAGACTGCTGCCACTACTGTGTGGTGTGTGTGTGTGTGTGTGAGCGACTCAGAGACCGAGAGACTTCTGCCACTATTGTGTGTGTGTGTGTGTGTGTGTGAGAGACTGCTGCCACTATAAGGAGTTTGTGTGTGTGTGTGTGTGTGTGTGTGTGTGTGTGTGTGTGTGTGTGTGTGTGTGTGTGTGTGTGTGTGTGTGTGTGTGTGTGTGTGTGTGTGTGTGTGTGTGTGTGTGTGTGTGTGTGTGTGTGTGTGTGTGTGTAGGTGTCGCTGCTGATTCGGCGGGAGCTGTTTGAGAGAGCCAAAGACTTCAACATCATCCTGGACGACGTGGCCATCACAGAGCTGAGCTTCAGCAAAGAGTACACTGCCGCCGTGGAGGCCAAACAAGTCGGTATGTGTGTCTGTCTGTCTGTCTGTCTGTCTGTGAGTGTCTGTGAGAGAGTGTGTGTGTGTGTGTGTTTGTCTTCACTGTCCAGTCACTTGTGTGTATGCTGAATGAATGAGTGTGAGACTCTGCTAATGTGTGTGTGTGTGTGTGACCTGTGCTAATGTGTGTGTGTGTGACTTGTGCTAATGTGTGTGTGTGTGTGTGCCCCCAGCCCAGCAAGAGGCTCAGAGGGCCCAGTTCTATGTGGAGAAGGCCTTGCAGGACCAGAGACAGAAGATCATCCAAGCAGAGGGAGAGGCCGAGGCTGCCAAGATGGTCAGAGACCACAACACTACACACACACACACACCAACACGTGTGCATACATGCACATGCACGCACGCACAAATCACACACTCCAATGCGCTTGATAAATACATATAACACACAAATGTGTGTGTGTGTGTGTGTGTTTGTGTCAGGGGCTGCATGTCCATTTTCTGAGGTTAAATACCCATTTTGCTACTGGGCTCGACCTAAAGTTGCGGAGTGTAGTTCACTTTTACACCACTGTCGTAAATACAAATTGTGCTTCGAGACCCCCCTAATGAGCAGTGTACACATGTATTTGTTGACAAGCTGAAGGATATGGGGGTTGTGTGTGTGTGTGCTACAAATACGACTCTGCATAGTTTTATTAATTGTGACATCACAGATGAACACTAACTTGACCAAAAGAATAACAATAAAAGAATGACAATTTTAGTTAGACTGAACTACCGCTCGTGTTTTCAGCCTATATGGCCTACCTTGTTTTCTAAGTGTTTGAATATGGAGTATGTGCAATCTGATAAAATGTTGTTGGTGACATCATAAAGGCACATATTGTGCATGATGTTCATTGGACAGTATGATTTATTACAAGCTAGCCGAGTTAGGTTTTCAAGGTTGCACATTTCTTGTTAAAAGGCTTATTTCGCGTCAGATTGACGAAGACTGATCAAACTTTTTGGCACGAGATGAATTGGATGCTAGCCTGAGACGGCACTGAGGTCGATGACTTTGGGCATCTGGAAAAACTACAAATCTCAGTGAGACAGTGATGACCCCAATAAGGTTACAGCCTACATCGCATTCTTTCAAAAATAACACTGGCAGGGATGTTTATGATGGAAAACTAGCCAGTCAACAACTTTCCTAACACAGCCAAACATCAAGCAAGCGCAACACAAGACATAGCAAGATCGCGTCTGTGTCTGTCTGCCTGGCAGTGTTTGTGTGTCTGCGTATGCGTGCTTCTGCATCTGTGTGTCTGTCTGTCTGTCTGTCTGCCTGTCTGCCTGCCTGCCTGTCTGTGTGCGTGCGTACGCATGCGTGCTTGTCTGCGTCTGTGTGTGTGAATGTCTGTTTGTTACACGCAGGGCTGGTGCGCTCCATTTCACTACAGTAGAATAGGTCGCCATGACTACAGTATTCACCATCAGCCTTTCAGTGTTTTCTTTCTTTCAGATCAATCAGTTCAGTTCTTGTGTGTGTGTGTGTGTGTGTGTGTCCAGTTAGGAGCGGCGGTGACTAAGAATCCTGGCTACCTGAAACTGAGACGGATCCGAGCGGCTCAGAACATCGCCAAGACGGTATGAAACTAAACCACACGTACAAACACACACACACCCACAAACACACACAAACATACAGACACACACACAAACACACACAAACACACACAAACACACAGACACACACACACCGACGCAGCGTGGAGCTCATCATACACAGCAAACACTCCGGAGCTGTTTCCAGGGTTTAAACACACAACACACACTCCTCCATTTTCACTGTTGCGCCTGGTTAAGTTCTGTGCCTGCTTCAGCTTTCCAAGCCTGATTTAGAACTTTTCAGCCCAAGTGTGTGTTGAGATAAAGTGTGTGTGTTCTCATGTTCCAGGTGGCAACCTCACAGAACAGAGTGTACCTGAACGCAGACAGTCTGGTGTTGAACCTTCAAGCCGACTCTTTTAACAAGTGAGTTCTTAGTTGCATTCGCTTTTGCATCTGTGTGTGTTCCTGTGTGTGTGTGTGTGTGTGTGTGTGTGTGTGTGTGTGTGTGTGTGTGTGTGTCTGTGTGTGCGCGCCTGTGTCTGTGTGTGTGTGGGTGTGAGGGCTGCTGTGTCTGTCCCTTATGTCCCGATTTGCCCTGATCTAGAGGTGTGAATCTTCACTGATTCAATTTGATTACACTTTAAAGGGTATCGATTCAATTATAGAATAATTAGTTGTCCTTCATTTTTTTTTCCATAAATACAAGCACTCAGATTTTAAAGACTTTAAAATTGAGGAAAACACAGACTACACAGAAAGATTACCACTAATGGGCCCATGTCTAGTAAATTAATTACATTGTTAAAAAAGATGATTTAATTACCCTGCATCGATGCAGAATCTCTCACCTTAACCTTGTGAAGCCGCAGTATTTAGATCTAACCCTAACCTAGTTAGGTGTGTGTGTGTAACCCAGTTCAGATCGCTTTCATTGGTCAGGACACTGAAAGAGTTCGCTGTAGTCGCCAAAGTAGTTTCCTTGGTTCAAGTGAGCAGGTTCTGAGTAAGTGACTCGGCTAAGCGAAAGAATCCGTTTATTCCGACGCGTAGCACAGTCACAAGTCACGAGAAACTCTTTATTGTTTTTACAGAAATGTGCAGTTTGTTATAGGGTAGAATTAACATATTAAACAAAGGAAAGCATAAGGGTGGGGGTGTCTGTGGGTCGATCTAACAACACTGTCACTCAAAGCCCCTCAACTAATCAGCTGTGACTTCAGCCTCTCCGCCAGTACCCACAGGTCTCTATAGTCACTATATACTATATATGCCATCCGCTCAGAACACATAGCAGGGAGTGGTGTGTGTGTGTGTGTGTGTGTGTGTGTGTGTGTGTGTGTGTGTGTGTATGCGTGTACTGTGTGTGTTTTAATGTTTGTGTTGTGTGTGCACTTCGTGTGTGTGTCTGTCTGTTGAGTATTTGTCTGTGTTGTGTGTGTGCACTTGTGTACTTGCTGTGTGTGAGTGTCTGTCTGTATGTTGAGTGTGTATGTGTGTATCTATTGAGTGTGTGTGAGTGTGTTTGTTGTGTGTTATGTTGTGTATGTGTGTGTGATGGCTTGCCTTGATTGCGATGTGTTTAAAGTGACTGCTCTTAGTGAGGCAGTCTGTCTGTAATGCTGTCTTTCATCTCATTTCATCATTAGCAAACTGGATCGCACACACACATGCTAATTCAGTCATGCTGTCTAGCACACATGCACACACTGTAGGACTCGGACTCCTTCACACAATCTCTGACTGGTGTGTGTGTGTTTGTGTTTCAGTTTGTCATTGGGGATGAAGAAGTAGGTTGCCGGCTGCAGCTCTGTGCTGGGGGAGAGTGGAGGGGAGTGCCTCAACGCCTCAGCACTGCCCCCCAGTGGAGTCACAGAGCAGGTGAAACTAACGTCCTGGGAGCCCTCGTTTTCAGTGCGTCCACACACACACACACACACACACACACACACACACACACAAAGACCAACCTGGACCTCTTTGACTGATGTCATGTTGGCGCTCATGTTCTCTCTTCTCATGTTACACACACATTCTCAGCACACACACACACACACACACACACACACATTCTCCCTCCAGTCCTTCACTATTACTGCGTCTTGCGTCCTAATCCAGCGCCCAGACACCTATCTGAAGATTGTATGATGACATCACTGACAGCTGACCACAGCCAATCCGTGAAGTGTACAGATCCGCACTACAGTGGCCCAGTGGCATATGATGATAATGATGATAATAATTTAATTTAATGTAATGTCATAAAATGGTAGGCTTGTGACTTCCACTGGACGGCACAATAAAAGCTTTTTTATTTCAAACCTCTGGAAGTTATAGAGTCCTTCTGTACGGCACAGGTTCACGTCCACCACACACACACACACACACACACACACACACATACATACACACATCCACACACATCCATCCTTAAGGAAGCCTAATCATTGAATCATGCATGAGAGAGTAAAAGCCCTAGCCTCCAGCCTGTAACTCTGTACACATCAAGCAGGTTCACACACACACTCATGCATACCAAACAGTGTGTCACACACACTCAAACACACTAAGTAGTTTCACTTAGCCAGGTGGATCTATTCGGCCCCTATCTACGGTTCTAAAAGGGCTCACAGCTACGGGGTTCTGATCTATTGGACTCTGTCTACTGGAATGAGAGGAATCACAGCTGTGCGGTTCTAATCCGTCAGGTCTTTCAGGGACAGACCTTGAGGAACACACGAGGAACCAGACGCCTCTGCCTGGGGCAGGTTCTAGAGCTGCGTCATCAAGGTCCCCACTGTCATGGAAATCATGGAAAAATCTTGGAATTTTAAAATCCCATTTTCCAGGGCTGTTGTGGGCTACAGACCTTTACGGATCCCGGGTGTGTGTTGCGGCTGGCAGCAGCCAGTTGTGCGACGCTGTTGTATCCTGCTGCTCAGGATCTATGCTCTGTTATATTCGTTAGGCTAGGTTGTTGGGTAAGCATGTGACAGTAAGAGGATTGTCCACTGTGAGAAATCCCCAACCAATAGCACAAGGAATTTAACATCTTTTCTCGTGTATAGCTTAAAAATATATATACTTTCCATGGACAATGTTTCATTGTGTGAATTTCTGAAGTGTGTGAAACTGTTTCCCCTTGAGTTGACATAGCCTACCTAGCCTATTAGAAGAAGAATGTGAAAGGTTGTTGTTTCACTAATTCCATAATTAGGCCTAACCAGTGGAGTGAACTACGCAATGTTGTGTGCTTTGGGTAGGTTGTGAAAGGGCATGGAAATTGAATTAAAGGTCCTTGAAATGTTTTGAAATGTTGGCAGTGGAAATGGGTGGGAACCATGTGTAAGAAGGTTCTGGAGCACACACACACACACACACACACACACACACACACACACACACACTGCACCCTGCGTAAAAAGGTTCTAGAGAGAGCGCGCGTGCGCGCGGACACACACACACACACACACACACACACACACACACACACTGCACCATGTGTAAGAAGGTTTTGGTTCTAGACCCCACACACTGCAGCATTACACAAACAGCATTACAGACAGTGTGTGTTAAGTTTCAGACAACTGGTGTGAAGTGTGTGTTAGTTTAGTCTCAGATGTGGTCGTGTAAATCTCAGCGTTCAGCTGAAATATATCACAGATAAGTGTTTGCTATTTAAGACAGAGTCTCCATGCTATAAGATTCCTGTCACTTGCCCCTGGCCATGGGAGTGGGAAGCCCTGTGCATGTCCTGGCTCTGAAGCTGGAGGAGCACTTCTGTCTGTGGCCACTGGAGGGAGCCCAACACTGACGCATGGCCAAGGCCAGTGCATCAGCTCACAAGACTTGTCTGTGTGTGTGTGTGTAAGCTGCAGGGTTGTAGTTGTGCGTACTTGAGCTGCCGTAAATGTGAGCTGGTGCTGATAAATGGGCCTGTTGTCCAGATGGACTCCATGAGTGTTTGTGTGTGCGCTGTGTTTAGCATGTGGGTTTGGTCCTTTGAAGTGTGAGTGTGTGTCTGTGTGTTGAGAGGCTATGGGTATTCACGAGGGTTGAGAGGGGGTGCAGGTCAGCAGTCTGTACTCTCTCTGAATTAAGAAGGCTTACACATCACACACACACACACACCACTCTCCCACATGCAGACACTCTCGCGCAAAATGCTAATGCTGCTGCAACTGCTAATGTCCGGTGAAGAACATTTTCAGTTACTGTAACACACTCAGACACAGACACACACACAGAGACACAGATTTACACACACAGAGACACACACACAGACACATACACACTGTGCTATCCAAGGTAAAGATTTAGAACAAATTGCGCCTGTTATTGGCATCTGAAATTACTGTGAACACTGAGACTGTGAGTGTGTGTGTGTGTGTGTTTGTGTGATTGAGTGTGTGTGTGTGTGTGTGTGTGTGTGTTTGTGTCTGTGATTTAGTTTGTGGACCCTGCTGTAGTCTGGAAGGTGGCCCTGACACCTGCCTTACAGGCTCTCCTACTGAATGCTAATAAAAGTGTGTGTGTTCATTCTTACCACAGAGAAAAAAAACATGCTGAGCTTACTGCTCAGCTGGTGTGTCTCCATAGCAACGCTGACCTCATGCTGTGACAGGCAGTCTGGGCTTGTTGCCATGGCGATCGGCCATGACATCAAACCTGAGCTGCAGTTACCATGGCAGCACACCTAGTGGCTGAGCTGCAGAGATCCATTCCTGCTCTCTCTCACACTCACACTCACACTCACACTCACACTCACACTCACACACACACTCTCACACACACTGACAGAGTTTCCGCTTGGGCTGGACCCCAGTGCTGTGTGGTGTGAGTGTTTTAGGGGGATTTATAGTCTGTGCTTATGCCAGGACTCCGCCTCTGTGACACCATACACTTCACAAGCCAACATGGCTACTCCAGCTCCGTGTGTGTGTGTGTGTGTGGACAGGGGTGTTTGCTCGCCTCAGTGTCAGCTCTCCTCAAGCTTCCCACCATTACAAAGTAATTTTCCATCCTCTCTGCCACACCAGTGTGTGTGTGTGTGAGAGAGAGAGTGAGAGAGAGAGAGAGGACACAGAGGGACAGGAATATTATTAAGTGGGCAGAGAACAGAGAGACAGGAAGGGAGGGAAAGTAAGAGAGAGGGAGACACAGAGAGAGAGAGTGAGAGATGGAAAGAGAGAGAGAGAGAGAGAGACAGAAAGAGACAGAGTGAGAGACAGACAGAGGGAGAGACAGAGAAAGAGGGAGAGTGACAGAGACAGACACAGAGAGAGAGAGTGAGAGAGAGAGAGACAGAGATAGATATAGATAGAGAGGGGGAGAGGGAGTAAAGCTTCAAGGACAAGTGAAGGATTATGACTTGAGCTTCTAAACCAGAGATGGCGCTCTGGGTCAGCTTCTCATCTATCCTTCAGCACACACACACACACACACACACACACACACACACACTCACACTCTCATACTCACATACTTACTCACTCACTCATACAAACACATTTGCCCATGCACTGTGTGTGTGTGTGTGTGTGTGTGTGTGTGTGTGTGTGTGTGTGTGTGTGTTCGTGGTCTGAACACCGTCAGCAGTAGGATAATGGCTGGGGATTAAACACTTTATTAGATTTCATCTAGTAATTAGAGCCTGTGCGTATTTGTGTGCTATTGTGCATGGCTGCATGGCGGAGTGTGTGTGTGTGTGTGTGTGTACTTCTGTGAATGACTGTGAGTGTGTGTGTGTGTGTGTGTGTGTGTGTTATAGTCTGATGAATGTGTGTTGAGTCTGTTTGTATCCGAATGTGTGTGTGTGTGTGATTGATGAGTGTTTGTATCTGAATGTGTGTGAGTTGTGGTCTGATGTGTGTTTCCATGTGTGTCTCACAACACACACTCATTATACACAAACAGACAAATAAACAAATAGCAAGACAAACAAACTACCTTGATGGAATGAAGCTAACTGGGAAGCAACATGAACAAACAGAAGTAGTGGTCCAGATTCTACATCCATAAGATTAAAGAGTTAAGACTTCACCGTCTCTTGGGTCAGGTCTCTCAGAGACTGCTCACAATCACTGCACACAATCACTGCACTAAGTCACTGCACACTATGACTGCTCACAATCACTGCACACTGTGACTGCTCACAATCACTGCACACAGTCACTGCACACTGTGACTGCACACGGTCACTGTGCAGTCAAATTCAAAGTAGCTTTTTTGGTCATTTGTGTTGCCAAAGAAAAGGGTTGCCCAAGAAGATATTTTACTTGGAAATATTAACAATGAAGCTAACTGGAAAGGAACTTTTACACACAAACATGAACACACAGAAGTAGGCGTTCAGATTCTACATCCATAAGATTAAAGAGGTAAGACTTCACCGTCTCTTGGGTCAGGTCTCTCAGAGGCGCTATTTGCCCTCACCCACTATAGTCAGTGTGTCCATGGTATTCCCTCACCCACTATAGTCGGTGTGTCCATGGTATTCCCTCACCCACTATAGTCGGTGTGTCCATGGTATTCAATTAATGGAAATTTTGGTATGATATTTGAACATTTCTGAAAATAGTGAACTCTTTCTTTGTTGAATTTTTCACAATGGAGAAGAAAGTGCCTCTCTGTCTCGATCTCACCAGTCATATAGTGACCTCAAATGGTATCCATGTTTTTTTTTTCTACCTTTCTGTGACAGTCACTGCACACAATCACTGCACATAATCACTGCACACTCTGACTGCACACAATAACTGCATATAATCACTGCATATAATCACTGCACACTGTCACTGCACTCTGTCACTGCACACTGTGACTGCACACAATCACTGCACTCTGTCACTGCACACAATCACTGCACACTGTGACTAGCATGTCACGTCATGCTCCAGAGCTGGAGATGGAGATGACCTCCTAAGATACCAGCCCTCAATTAGCGGTTAAACCCCTCTACTCTCTCTCTCTCTCTCTCTCTCTTTCTCTCACTGTCCCCTCTTTCTCTCTCTCTCCCTACATCTTTCCCCCTTTTCTCCCTCTTCCGCTGTCTTCTTCTCTTTTTCTCTCCCTCCCTTTCTACCCCTAGCTTTCTCTTTTCCTCCTGTGTGAGTGTGTCATTTTCCTACAGTATACAGAGTTTAGGTGTGTGTGTTTCATCATTCTGTGTTCACATTAAGTAAATACAGTTGCAATAAATTGGTAATCATTTCACTATCACTCCTGATATTATGAAACCACAACATGGCTAGTTATAGACATTGGTTGCTGCTTTTACAAATCTCTTTACTACTAACCTGTGAGTGTGTATATGTATGTGTGTGTGTGTGTGTGTGTGTGTGTGTGAGAGAGAGAGAGAGAGAGAGAGAGATAACACAACTCAGCATTAGTCTTCATATGTGGTGTGTGTATTTAGAGAAGACACTTGTGCTTGTGTGTGTGTGTCTGTGTGCGTGCGCTTGACACTTGTGCTTGTCGTTTTGTGAGTGTGTGTGTGTGTTCTGCTCCTCTCTGTGCTTTGATGAATTAATCTGCTGTTTATAGAGCATCTGCCCTGAATGCAATACACACACACACACACACACACACCTTGAATGAAACACTGAAAGACGCTGGCCTAGTTTAAGAGCTACAGTCAGTGCAGTTGCACACACACACACACACTCACACACACACATACACATCTGTTTCAGGGCTACTCTCCCACCCTCCTCTCTGCTCTCCTTTCAAAAAGGACTTTCTCTAAGTTGCCTGCTGTGGGGCGTAGCTCTCTCTCTCACACACACACACACACACACACACACACACACACACACACACACTGAGCCCTCTCCTCTGGTCATATGTGTTATCCGGGGACAGAAGTGAGGTTCTCAGGATGACGCTGAGATGGAGCAGGTCCGTTGGTCACACATCTAATAATACCACTACTCGCCGGCTGGCCACTTCCTGTTTTCCAGCTGTCTACTTCCTGTCTGTGTCAGAGAGGAGGAAGTGTGCCTCAGGTAACTATGCACACGATTTGTGTGTGTGTATGTGTATATGTGTATATATGTGTGTGTGTGTGTGTGTGTGTGTGTGTATTTGTGTGTGTGTGTGTGTGTGTGTGTGTGTGCGTGTGTATATATATATGTGTTTATGTGTGTGTGTGTGTGTGTGTGTGTGTGTATGTGTGTTATCTCTCCCCTCTCCTGAGCCCAGTGGTGTTCTGTTTCTGCCCTCCATCCACAGGATGTGATGTCACTGCTCGAGGCATGTCTACGTTTTTGTTGTGTTTGCAGAGAGTTCAGGCTGGGACACAAAAAAATCTGACGTGTGTGTGTGTGTGTCTGTGTGTGTGTGTGTGTGTGTGTGTGTGTGTGTGTGTGTGTCTGTGTGTGTGTGTGTGTGTGTCTGTGTGTGTGTGTGTGTATTCAGGAGTAAAGGAGCTGTCTAAAACAGAATGACCCTCTGAGCTTCCCCTGGACATTCTCATGTTCTACACCATTACCGTGGATGTTCTCATGTTCTACACCGTTCTTTTTGATGTTCTCATGTTCTACACCGTTCCATGTGAGAAATGCCCACAAAGCAGCTAAGGTCAGAATGGCAGCTGAACTCACAGTGTGTGTTGGTGTATGTGTGTGTTTGTGAGAGAGAGAGAGATAGAGAAAGTGATGATTCACTGTTGATACAACTAGCCTCATCTTAACTCTTCTCATCAGCTCAGAGGAATTTGCCCTGCCTCTTATTTTCGGAAACTTGCTGACATGTTTGTGTAAATCTGCAGGCGGCATATGAGAGCAGTGTGTGTGGGTGTGTGTGCGTGTGTGTGTGTGTGCGTGTACATCTGCAGACGGCATCTGAGAGCAGAGGGTCCCATGGGGCCTGGGGGGCCCGTGTGGTCATGTGGTCATGTGGTCATGTGGTCTTCATTCTGCCGTCAGGAAAAACAAACGTGCCACGGCACAGAAATAACACCTCCTGCAGTGTGACTAACAATGTTCGCATGAGACTGTCTGAAAACAACAGTACTGTGGACAGATCTATGTGTGTGTGTGTGTGTGCATTTCAAAGCAGGTATGTAGGGTTTTGTGTGAGTGCGTTTGTGTGTGAGTAGGATGTGTATGTGTGTATCAGAGCAGGTGTGTATGTCAGATACTGGGGACACAGATGATGGAGACATTGATGATGGGGACATTGGGCCTCATTCTCGAACATTTTCTTAAGTGTCTTCTTAAATATCTTCTTCCGAACTTCGAAAGACCCACGTAAGAAAAGATCTCCGCCGGATTTATGAACGCCTTGAAATGGGTTCTTACACAGCCGAAGTGTTCTCAGCTGAGCTCCCCCGAATGAGGATTCTTAAAATGAAAGCGCGTTCTCGTGCATCTAGATTTGCATACATACACGCCCCGCCAGCTCCTTATAAGGGCACGCAACTGTAGTGACGTGTGCAGTCAGAATCAACAAAATCCACGCGAAAGCAGCTCGAAAGCAACACAATCCACAGCCATGTCAAAGCGGAAAGCAAACATCGGTGGTGCACAGGTCACCTAAACCACTATGGCTAAATACACGCGATTGAGTTTAGTGCTTATTTATTTATTTACTTACATGTTCAGTGTTCGGGTAGTGCTTTTATTTATTTTAGGACAGTGGTTCCCAAACTTTTTACAGTCCCGTACCCCTTTAGACATTGTGTAGCGACAACGGTGAGGCAGTGCCTCACTTCAGATTGCGCAATCCCTCACAAACTGGGTTTAGCGCATGCGTGCGCATGCTTTGAACCTATCTAGTCTTGTTGATCTGTGATAAAACCGCATTGAAAAAGCACGGAGGTGAGGCACACAGTACCTCTGCCTCAATAAAGGGGGCGTGCGAGAGCCCACCTGTCGGGTTTATGCTGGTTCTGCCGTTGCTCTTCTTCTACACTTATATTTGACCCTGACTGCGAAAATATTAGATCTCACCCGTCAAATTGTACGATTGGAATTGCTTAAAAATCCCGTCCCCCAAACACAATCGCAATTTGAGAATAATTATAATATCTAGGCCTATAAAGGAAACATGCACTGCACTTATTATTTTTTAAAGGAACAGGCTATTCTGCCGTTTGAAAGTTATTAAACAACACGCATATGCTGCATTTTAAATAAAGCGCAAACCGTCGATTATAAACAAGGAGCGAACTGAGTGAGAAGGATCAAACATGGCCAAGCAGACTAGCCTTAAAAGCTTTTTTCAGAGGCCAAACGCAACTGATGAGGGTGAACCGTCTGATGAGGATGAACCTGTAATACCTGAAGCCATAGATGTTCGGACAGCTCCACCAGAGAAAAGGCCGAAGTGTCGGCCGTTTAGGTCGGAATGGAGTGACAAGTTCCCTTGGCTAATGTGCGAGGTAATTGATGGTAATGATAAAATGTTCTGTTCGCACTGCGAAAAGGCAGGACGACGCAACGGATTCACAAAAGGGTCGAATAATTTTAGAATCTCTGCTCTCATTGAACATAGTCAGAGGAATGACCATGTTGCGGCGCTCAATTTAACGCCACAGCAGGTTGAGATTAAAGGCCACTTATTGACACGCATCAGACATTCATGTTTTTTTTCTCCATTGTAAACTTAGGCAAATAAACATGTTTCATTCTATACGACCTGATTATGTCATTCTTTAAGCTACATAGCCTGCCTTCAGTTTTCTACAATAGGCTAATTTAGAAGCAGTAATAGATATTTGACCGGCTTATCAATAAAATGTCCGGAAAATGATAACTCTGCTGGTCACTTTGACCAGCCTCTGCCCCGCGCACATATTCAGCATATAACACTTCAAACTGTCAGGGTAGGTCACTAACCGCCGCTTCCACGCCCCTCCCCCCGCGCGCATATTCAGCCTATAACACTTCAAACTGTCAGGGTAGGTCACTAACCTACCTGTAGCTATTTTTGGCAGTGTAATTATTTCGCTGAATATGGGTATAGCCTACATGAGTATTTCTCGCAATGCGACTTGGCTATTCGGACTATTTAAGATGTCATGTCTATTTATAGCTCCGTCTGAAAATGTAATGGGCTTTTTCACTTTGAAAACGCAAATCGAATGTTTTCCCCGCGTACCCCCGGAACCACTTCGCGTACCCCCACCTCCAGTGTCTGTATGTGTGTGTGTGTATATATGAATCTCTCTGTGTGTGTGTGTGTGTGTGTAAGTGTATATGACGTGCTAGTGACAAACACCAATCCCAGGGTTTTAGCATCATTATTAGCACCCCCACCTCCAGTGTCCGGGGATGCAGATTGGAGTCCAGTGTGGGACTGTGCAGAGTTATATAAAATGACAGAGCGAGCGTCACATGAAACTTTGCCAAGTTGACGTCCACAGATGGCACCCAAACATCAACACAGCAAACACAGCAAAACTTAATGATAATCAATCTTACCTTTATGCGCTCCACTGTTATGTCAGTGAGGAAGGACAATTAGAGATTACCATGGCCAGAGGTGCTAGTGTCATTATGCCATAGGTGCTAGTTTCATTATGTGTGTGTGTGTGAGGTAAAGGTGTCATTATGTGTGTGTGTGTGTGTGTGTGTGTGTGTGTGTGAGGTAAAGGTGTCATTATGTGTGTGTGTGTGTGTGTGAGGTGCTAGTGTCATTATGTGTGTGTGTGTGTGTGTGTGTGTGTGTGTGAGGTGCTAGTGTCATTATGTGTGTGTGTGTGTGTGAGGTAAAGGTGTCATTATGTGTGTGTGTGTGTGTGTGAGGTGCTAGTGTCATTATGTGTGTGTGTGTGTGTGAGGTAAAGGTGTCATTATGTGTGTGTGTGTGAGGTGCTAGTGTCATTATGTGTGTGTGTGTGTGAGTTGCTAGTGTCATTATGTGTGGTGTGTGTGTGTGTGTGTGTGTGTGTCTGTATTTTATTTGGATTTGGCATACTGATCCCAAGTCACAATACAATGGTAGCGACATTTAGAAGTTATGTTAGAGCATTTTAAAACCACATAATGTCAGGAATTTTAGATGGCTGGATAACATAATGCAATGAGTGTGTGTGTGTGTGTGTGTGAGAGAGAGAGAGAGAGTGTGTGAGTGTGAGTGTGAGTGTGTGTGTGTGTGTGTGTGTGTGTGTGTTGTGTGTGTGTGTGTGTGTGAGTGTGAGTGTGAGTGTGTGTGTGTGTGTGTGTGTGTGTGTGTGTGTGTGTGTGTTGGTGAGTGTGAGTGTTTCCAGTGGGATGTTTTTTCCACTGGTGCTGTGGTGGTTGAGAGGGACTTTCCACTTATAGGGTAAGATGGGAAGCTTTCAGCCAGAACACTTTCCAGTCAAAACAAAAACCAGCATACACACACAAACACACACACACACACACACACACACACACACACAGAGAGTCTCTCTTTCTCTCTCCCTCCCTGTCTCATACACATAGGCGTGTACATATACACACATAACACAGTGTCCCTCTCACACAAATGAGTAAGTGAGTGGGAGTCTGTATGCAGTGTGTTTTCTGTGTATGTGTGAGTATGTATTGTTATTGCATGTGTGTGTGTGCGTGAGTTTTGTTATTGTCGATGTGTAGTGTGTGTGTGTGTGTGTGTGTGTGTGTGTGTGTGTGTGTGTGTGTGCGCGCGCGCGTAGTTATTGTTGATGTGTTGTGTGTGTGTGTGTGTGTATGCGTTGTTATTGTTGATGTGTAGTGTGTGTGTCCGTGTGTGTGTGTGTACTTGTGTTGTTATTGTTGGTGTGTAGTGTGGGTGTGTGGGTATGCGTTGTTATAGTTGTGTGTGTGTGTGTGTGTGTATGCGTTGTTATTGTTTATGTGTAGTGTGTGTGTGTGTGTGTGTGTGTGTGTGTATGTGTTGTTATTGTTGATGTGTAGTGTGTGTGTGTGTGTGTGTATGTGTTGTTATTGTTGATGTGTAGTATGTGTGTGTGTGTTTATATATGTATTGTTTTTGCACATAATGCCCATGTCTGAGCCGGCGTGGGATGAGATAGCAGGGGTGTGTCTGGGTGGGGAGAGATGGGCAGATTACCCAGAAGGGTGGGCATCTCTCCTGGTACAGGGCCTCTTGGGTGGGCATCTCTCCTGGTACAGGGCCTCTTGGGTGGGTATCTCTCCTGGTACTGGCGTCTTGATGCCCACGGCTGCTGCAGTTTCTTCTGTTATGGTAGACCGCTGGTTTATCACAGCAGGCCCAGGGTTACCATGTCAATTCACCTCTCTCTTTCTCACACACACGCATAAGCACACATTTGCACACTCACACTAACATATGTATACATACACACACACAGATAGATGAGCGCACACACACACACACACACACACACACACACACACACACACACACACACACACACACACACACACACACACACACACACACACACACACACACACAAGCACACATTTGCACACAATGAGAGGTAGGGAGAGACAGACAGGGACAGAGAGTGGGAGAGAGAGGTATACATCAATCACCCAGGGAGACAAGGGGTTACTATGGAAACCACCAGGCCCCCTGCCCTACAGTAATTCACTGCACGTTTGTTTCTGTTTGTCTGTGTGTTTGTGTGTGTGTGTGCGTGTGTGTGTGTTTGTGTATGTTTGTTTCTGTTTGTCTGTGCGTGTGTGTTTGTGTGTGTGTGTGTGTGTTTGTGTATGTGTATCTGTTTGCCTGTGCGTATGTGTTTGTGTGTGTGTGTGTTTCTGTTTCCCTGTGCATGTGTGTTTGTGTCTGTATGTCCATGTGTGTTTGTGTGTGTGCACATTTATGTTTGTCTATGTGTGTGCATGTGTGTTTGTCTGCCAGTGTGGGTTTCTGTTCGTTTATACATGTGTGTGTCTGTTTATTTTTCTCTTGTGAATGTAGTCATTTGTGCTTTGTGTAACTGAGAGCTCTGTCTGTAAGTCTGTAAGTGTGTGTTGGTCAGTCTGTGATTATCTTTTACTGAATGTCTGTAAGTGTTTGTTGGTTGGTCTGTGATTATCTGTTATTGAAATCATGACAGACATCAGACCTGCCTAGTCCTGGTAGAGATTAGAAGCTGGTGGAGATGAGAAACTGGTAGAGATAAGAAACTGGTAGAGATGAGAAACTGGTAGAGATGAGAAAACTGGTAGAGATAAGTAACTGGTAGAGATGAGATTAGACTAGAGAGGATGGTAGAGATGGGATGAGAGGCTGGTATAAATTAGAGGCTGGTAAAGATGTAAAACTGTCTGAGGTTTGAGCGTCTGAATCGTCTGTGTGGTTGGTAGTATTGTGAGTCACAGGTGTGGCTCAGGTTCAGGCCCAGAGGCCCTTAATCATCCACACCCTCACCCCCTTCCACCCCCCTCACCCTCTTCCACCCCCCTCACACAGGAGTGGAAATACAAGCAGCTCTCACTTCCTGTTCACCCAGTCGGCTGCCTGAGCCTCTGCCTTGGGCGCTCACCTCAGACAAACTCACCAGGCTACCCAGAATGCACCGCTGCTGCTGCTGTCACAGAAGACTGCTACACAAAGGCAGTAGACTATTTGGGGTGAGCTGTTAGGTGAACATGATTTGGGTTCCGCTGCTTCTGGAGAGGTTCCTAGAAATAACACACCACACCCTCAGGGTTACCACAGAAAGACATTACAATGCATCTTAAAGTATCACCATTGAAACTATGCATCTTAAAGTATCACCATAGAAACAACACACCACACCCTCAGGATTACCACAGAAAAACATTACAAGGCACCTTCAGGATTCCACCATGCCATAGCTAAAGCTCTATACTACATTAAAATACACCATTAGTGATACTCCATGCCCTTTGACAACATTAAATATTACCACACAATATTAAAACATCTCACTGAAATAAGCGTGGATTAGTTTAGTCTGCATCTTGAAGGGATAGAACTGTTCTGATTTTGGCAATATTGTGTAGATGAAAAGATCTGTTTATGTATGTGTGAGTCGAGTAAGAGGTTGGTTGATAATTACACAGAGATTTTTTATATTAGTGTTGGATGTTAGTGGATGGCTCGATAATGTAATTTGCTATTGTTTAGGGCCTACAAGCATAACCTCAGTTTTATCTGAATTAAGGAGCAGGAAGTTGTTAGCTATCAATGCTTTGACGTCTTTCAGGCAAGCTGCTATCTAAGGTATTTGTACAATTTCGTCAGGTTTCATGGATAGGTAAAGTGAGGTGTCATCAGCATAGCAATGGAAGTTAATGCCATGCTCCTTATAACAGCACCTTAGGGTAGCATGTCCTAAGAGAAAAGCAAGGGTTCAAGCACAGAGCCTTGGGGAACTCCATGACTTACTGATCACTGGTCTGTGCAGTAGTAGCCCATCCGTATGTATGCAGATCACTCGTCTGGTCTATGCTAACTGCAGCTAACAGCAGCTTACATAGGCTAACTTGGGCACAGTGTTGCATCTGTCTGAGGACCTGTGGAATAAGGAGGGGCTTAATTCACACACACACACACTGGATGACATAACTTACTGTTTGTAGTTTTACCCAGCAGCAGGAGTTGTGCGTGTGTGTTTTTTTGTATGTTGGTGTATGCTTGTGTGTGTGTGTGTGTGTGTGTGTGTTTTTGTGTCTGTTAGGGTATGCTTGTGTGTGTGTGAATATGTATGCTTGTTTGTGTGTGTGTGTGTGTGTGTGTGTGTGTGTGTGTGTGTGTGTGTGTATACGGAGCAGATGAGGGGCTACTACTACCTGTGAGGGATACCAGTGGTAGAAGCAAGAACAGGAAGTGGTCAGGAAGTGATACCTCTCTCTCTCTTTATTTTCTCTCTCCAACTTCTCTCTCTCTACCTCTCTCTCTCTCTCTACCTCTCGTCCTCCCCTCTCTACCACTCTTTCTCTCTACTCTCTACACCCCTCTCTCTACCTCTCTCTCTCTACCTCTCTCTCTCTCTCCTTACTCTCTACACTCCCCCCCCCCTCTCTCTACCCCTCTCTCTCTTCTCCATGTCACACACAGCTCATGTTGCCATGGCAGCCTTGAGAGGCTATCTTCAGTAGGGGGCTGGCTGGAGTTCTCACTGACTGATACATTCCTGTGGTGAAGCGCACGCGCACGCGCACACACACACACACACACACACACACACTCACACACACACATACACACACACACACGCGCGCGCGCGCACACACAAACACACACGCGCACACACAAACACACACTTTGACTTCAGCTATCTCACTTCCTCCTGAGCTGGGTCTCCCCCTCCCTCTTTGTGCTGCTCTACAGGCCCATGTATGGTCACAGGTTCATAGGCACAACTGGGGGAGGCACACACACACACACACACACACACACACACACTCTCTCTCTCTCTCTCGCTCATACACACACACACTCAGAATGACCACACACACACACACACACAGCCTAACCACACACTCTCAATCACAAACATGCAGCCAGCCCCATCAGACACACACACACACACACACACACACACACACACATACCGCCCTAGTCCAGACCTCAGCACACACACACACACACACACACACACACACACACACACACACACACACACACACACACACACACACACACACACACACACACACACTCACACTCACACTCACACACAAACACACACTTTCTCAGGATCCACAGCAAATAAAAGGAGACAGGAGGGGACACATTCTGAATTCTCGTCCTCTAGCCTGCTGTAGAGATCTGTGCTGTGCTGTGTGTGTGAGTGTGTGTGTGTGTGAGTGTGTATGTGTGAGTGTGTGTGTGTGTGAGTGTGTGTGTGTGTGTGTGTGTGTGTGTGTGTGTGTTGCTGCTGGACTCATCTGTGGACACCTGTGAGGGCTTCTCTCCCAATGCGCTGAGTGAAGCAAGAGACTCATATTGCACAACACACACACCACCATACACACACATCACACATCACACAACACACACCCCACCATAAACACACATCCCACAGCACACACACACATTGCACAACACACATCACACAACATACACTCACATCACACAACACACACACCACCATAAACACACATCACAAAACACAAGCACACATCGCACAACACACACACACACATCGCACAACATACACACACATCACACAACATACACACAACACACACACCACCATAAACACACACATCACCATAAACAAACATCACACAACACACATCACATAACATACACACACATCACACAACATAAAAAACATCATACTCAACATACACACCACACAACATACACACTCATCACACAACACACACCATTATAAACACACACACCGTCATAAACACACACACAACATACACACACATCACTCAACATACAAACCATCATACTCAACATACACACAACACAACATACACATACATCACACAACATGAACAGCACACACACACTATTAGACACTGCATACACATTGTATATATACATACAACACACACACACTATCATACACAACAAGCACACTTCACACAGTATCATACTCAACATACACACTGTGTGTGTGTTTGTGTGAATGTGTGTTTTCTGTCAGACTTGTCAGGGACTTGTATGGGCATGAGTGAAGAAACAGCCCACATTCTTCCTCCTCCCACATCATCAGGACAGGCCTCAGCTCTCACACACACACACATGCTCACACACACATGCTCACACACACACACATGCACACACACACACACATGCACACACATGCTCACACACACACATGCACACACATACACAAACACATACGTACATGCACACACACACACACACACACACACACATTTGCCAGCTCAGGACAGGCCTTAACTCAACACACGCACACGCGCACACACACATGCACGCACATATCTGCCAGCTTAGGACAGGCCTTAGCTCAACACACACTCACATACACACGCACACACAGAGTTGAAAAGAGTTGACAGAGAGAGAGAGAAACACACAGAGAGAGAAGGAGAGAGAAACACAGAGAGAGCAAGAGAAACAGAGAGAGAGCGAGAGAGAAAGAGGGGGGAAGGGGACAGAGAGAGAGAGAGAGAAACATACACACACACCCAAAGAGAGAGAGAGAGAGAGAGAGAGAGAGGGAAACCCCTCCTGATGTATCTTGTGTATAGGTATATGTATTGTGTATATAATCACATATTATACACCCAACCCAAATGCTTTGGCAATACTGTAGAACGTTATGGTCATGCCAATAAAGCTTCTTTTGAATTTGAGAGAGAGAGGGGGGGGGGGGGGGGGGGGCGACACAGAGAGAGAGAGATAAACAAACACACACACAGTTTCTCTTACGTCTCTCTCTCCCTGGTGGAGGACATAAATAGAGGGGCGCTAGTGGAACGGCTCTCGCATGAAGCAGTAAGAATAACCCAGAGTCCCTACAGCTCAGACTATCCCAGAGTCCCTACAGCCCAGACTAACCCAGTCCTAACTCTAACCCCTGACCCCTTACCCTAGTCTGGCTGCTAGTCTGCAGCGGCACGTTCATATGTCACCTACACGGCTGCGGTGACCCGCTTGTTGAACGATAATTTCATCTGCGTGCGTCTGAGCCTCACCACACACACACACATACACAGACACACTTCTGAGCCTCCAGTACTTTTTTTATGTGACATATGGACCCGTGGGGGTCACAGTTCTTCTCCTCCATCAGCCACTGTTGAGTGCTTTATTTAGCCAGCAGACGAAGCATCTTTCTCAACAAGAAACACAAAAGCAGCCGTGTCAGTTACTACACTCTCTTTGTATTCATTATTTCTCTTATTAACTCTCCCCTATGTATTTATTTGGTTATTTTGTGTCGTTTAACCCCCGGACAATGATGTGACGAATGTTTTACTAATACAGAAAAAGCGGACTAGCAACAACACTGCTCGGGAATTGCATAGCCGCTGTGTAACCTGTCTGTAATCCGAATCCGCGACTG
>NC_045161.1:17843244-17845744 GCF_900700415.2 Clupea harengus
TCCCAAGCTGAGGCAGCCAGAGGCCTCTCCACTACAGCAGTCCCCACGCCACACACACACACACACACACACACACACACACACACACACACACACACACACACACACACACACACACACACACACACACACAGCAGTCCCCCAGCCAGAGGCCTCTCCACTACAGCAGTCCTCAGCACCTCATTCCCAGGCCAGCTGCACCTCTTTGAGCATCGCATGTAGCACACCTGGGCGGAGCGACAGAGAGGACAGGAGGGGAAGAAAGACAGAAAAAGAGTGTGCAGAGCTCGGCTTATAACAGTAGAATGTGTAATGTGAGTGTGTGTGTGTGTGTGTGTGTATGTATGTATGTGTGTGTGTGTGTGTGTGTGTGTGTGTGTGTGTGTGTGTGTGTGTATGTGTGTGTGTGTGTGTCTTTGTGTGTGTGTGTGTGTGTGTGTGTGTGTGTGTGTGTGTGTGTGTGTGTGTAATGTATGTATAATAATAATAATAATAATGGATTTTATTTATATAGCACACTTTAAAATACAAAGAAGTCTTAAGGTGCTTTACAGGGTTAAAAAAACAATCACAGTAATAAAAAAAGTGATAAAATCGCTAAAGACAGACAAAAAGGTGAAGGCAGAGATGAACAGATGAGTTTTGAGATTTAATTTAAAAACAGCGAGTGAATCTAATCTTCTCCGGGAGCTTATTCCGGGAAAAGGCACGATCTCCCATGTTTGCCAGCTTTGTCCGCAAGGAGGTTGGAGTTTCCTGACCTAAGTGTCCGGGATGTGGATTGAGGGGTGAGGAGGTCCTGGAGATAGCCAGTGGAGGATTGGGGTGATATGTTGCGATTTCCGTGTCAAGGTGAGAACCCGGGCAGCACTATTTTGAACATATTGTAACCTCTGGATGGTTTTGGCTGGTAGACCTGCGAGCAGAGAGTTGCAATAATCAAGACGAGAGCTGATGAATGCTTGCACCAACTTTTCTGCAACACGTTTGGGTAAAGAGGGTCTTAGCCTTGAGATGTTTCTCAGGTGGCAAAATGATGTTTGATTTAATGTGCGCATCAAAGGACAATGATGAGTCCCGCTTGACACCCAGGTTTGTGACGAGTGAGGAGAGAGGAGTGGGGTGACCATTGATGGTGATGTGGGTGATACCGGACTTTTTTGTTTGATGGTGCTAATAAGAATGGCTTCTGACTTGCTGCCATTTAGCTGTAGGGAGTTGTTGCTCAAAATACTTGGTACTTGATACTTGGGTTTACTCTGTGTTTTGTGCTTCAGAGGCCAGAGTGGAGTGGCTGCAGAGGACACACGGCACACACACACACACACACACACACACACAGAGGACACATGGCACACACACAAACACACACACACACACGCACAGACACACACACACACACACACACACACACACACACACACACGCACACACACACACACACACACACACACACACAGAGGACCCATGGCACACGTACAGACACACACCCACACACACACACACACACACACACACACACACACACACACACACACACACACACACACACACACACACACACACACACACACACACACACACACACACACACAGGACACATGGCACAGAAACCCACTCTGCACGTTGTCACACCACAGCAGAAACCACGGTTACGGATCATGAAGTAATCATGAAGATGATACATTTCTCAAATAAACGTGGTTGTTCAATTTGCATTGCTCAAGCGTGTTTAATCAATCGGCATGACAGTCATTGGGCCAGCTTGGTCAGAGGGGGCGGTCTGTCCCCAAACAGGATGCTGAAGGTGAGTCTCTCTGTGTGGATGAGAGCAGACTTTAGGGGAGAGATGTAATGCCTACTTTTTGGCAGCAGAGGGCAGCACTCACACATCCACTGTATTCTGAAGCCTCTGGGCCGCCTGCTCCCCAACACGAGCTCTTTCAGGTCAGATCTGTTCAGTTCAATTTAGCTCAATTTAGTTCTAACTCTTTCAGATCAGTTCAGGTACTGACAGGCTGTAATTAATGAAATATTGGGACACAACATAAAACTCTTCTAACAGTCATTGAAAGTTAGTTCTTCATTCTCAGCCAGTATTCAGTGTGTTGCTGCTCCATCAGCTGCTCTTGTAAATGTGTGGGACTCATTTTTACCCCCTACATGCTAAATTACATAATTAACGAGGTTGTTGGGACTATGGTGGTATGGACGACGGAGGTGGAGATATGCGACATAGCTACTACGGTTTCAAGTCAGCTAGGTTGGTATTTCAGCCAAAGAAGCTTCATAACAGCGTAGTTCACCAAGGACTTCCGTTGTTATTCGAGAAACGCACCCCTGGTCAGATGAGTCCAGTTCAATTCAGTTCAGCTACATTTAGTCACATTAGTTCTGGTCACATCTGTTCAGGTCAGTTCAGGTCAAGTCAGCCTGGTCCAGTGTAGTTCAAATAAGTTCAGTTCAGAGTTAAAATCAGTTCAGAGTCCAGAATTTAGAT
>NC_045161.1:17850744-17858936 GCF_900700415.2 Clupea harengus
AGGGGAGGGGGTGAAGGAGGGGGGCGTCATTAATTCGGCAAAGCGAGGCAGGCCCGAGGTGCCTCGGAACGCGCAGCTACTCGTCACACAAATGACTCAAAGGTTGGGGCGGAGGCGGGGCCTCTGTTGGTGTAGAAATACTGTCCATTGTTCCGTCCTGACGAATCAGAAAAACTGATTTCTAGTATTGTTCACCAATCATATCACTCTGCCCGTGTTACGACTCCGCCCTCTCTCTATATTAAATGGTTTCGCCGCCGCGTGAGTTCGCCACTGGCGCTGCAAGCCTTTTTTCTTTCCCTTCTCGCCTTTTAAGTGGATCTATTCTGTTCTGGAGATTTTTTTTCGTGAGACCACATTACAGTTGAAACGTTAAAACAGAAATGGCAGACACTGAAGTTGACACCAAGTCGGAGATCTCCGCAAAGGTAGGCTATGTGATGGAGACCCATTTAAATAGATTACTGAAAATATTTCACGTCAAACTGGCGAGTTTCATATTCCGGGAATAAACATTTTGGCTGTGGAAATAGTACTCATGCTCTGGAGTCATAAACAGACAAGCTTATCAGTAAGAATGTATTTACTTTTCCTAAACGAACTGGATTGACGCTCTCCTGGGGGACTGTGGATGTATTACTTGGAAAATGAAATCATTCCGAAGTTATTCTCGACCCAGCAACATTCGCATCTGAAGTCTTTATTGTCCGGAATGGAACAGTCTGCGCGGGGTCTTTGTTTATACAAGCATGTCGGTTCCTCTTTGAGCAGCAATTTGTAGCAGTAGACTAAACAGCATAACACCATCCAGTCACCATCTAGTTTAGAGGGATGCAGAAGAATTACTTGTGTATTTCCGTCATAATTCATTAAGCCCATCGCGTTCGATGAGCGCAGCGGTCTGTCACTCTCTCCACTTGCCGCGCTGTAGTCCACAAGTACAAGTTAATCGACTAAATTCTCGGCTTCTAAAACAATATTTTTTTCTTACGGACAGCATGGGGTTGTTTGAAAATAAAATAGTTTCTAGACACATGCTGTGTGTCATCTGAACTGTAGGTTAGTCTGTGTGCGAGGTGGCTGCTGCTGAAGTGGGCAGGCATTGCAGCCGACATTCATGCTTCACGTCTCGAGCCCTCGCAGTTTCCTATGGCTTCCCGGTTCTCCTCAGACGAAGGCGAAAGGCAACTTCTTGCTAAATTGCCTGAGCTGTTTGCATTGTGAACTTCGATCGCGTCCGTAAATGATACGCAACACAGACTGAGGTCCCGCTATCTGCTGTCTCTAGCGCGCACCGGACTTGTCGGCAGTTCTGCAGAGTGGGAGGCGGCAGTAGGCTACTCGTACCGGAGACACGAAGCATCCCGGGGCTCTGGATTTAAAAAACTACGCGTGGGTTCCCGCGGTCATAGTCAGCGATTACTGGAGCATTTGCCCTCAGATACTAGATTTTCGGTTTATGTTGGCTGGATTTAACAGACTGAGAAAAAGCGTTATATTCTCGCGACTGAAGTTAGGTCGCGGGGAGCTCCAAGTGACCGGTGCTGTAGGCTGTGAGCGCGAGCGGAAAGTTGGATGTTGCGCTGAACCGTTTTCTGGCGTAGCCTACACAACTGTCCCGATTTAAACTCTGCCCCCATTCCACTCGTATGAGAAAGCGCCGCTCTCACCAAGAACAGCGTTTAGATCCGTCTGAGGACGCCCGCTTTCTATTCATCCTGTTTCATCTCGAAGCTCAGTTGAACACCTGGTTTGTCTCTTCTGTCGGTCGTCTGCGCGTGAATCTCCTCTAGCCCTCCTTCATAGCCCATACGATACTGCTGACTACTAAAAGACAGTTTTAAGCAATGACTGGTCACATCTAATGATGTATCGTTGCCTAATGAATACAACTGAGTGTAATTTCACTTAAGCGATCCGCTAACACTCTTTGTTGCCAGACATTACCCACGGAACAGTGGTCTCCGGAGCGCTAGTGATGGTGTAAGGAGGCGTTGGCGTGAGGTAGCCGGTAACCGGCTTAAAAGCTAAGGATTACCGAAACTAATTAATCTAAGCGATTTGCCACTTCGGAAGCCATCCGAATTAAATTTTGGCTAAGAAATATTAGGATTTATTTAATTTTCGTATTAAATTATCTCTGCTTTATAAATAAAAAAATTAAACAATAATCTAAAGTTAATTTAGCTCTTGTGAGACACAGACTACAAGTCTACATAAAGTAGTCACAAAACCAACTTTACTGGTTACTGCTAACAGATTTTAATGCTGGTAAATGTATCCAATGTATTGCCCTCAAGTCGCTATTGTCTCTCCTTGCTCGAGTTAATTTAGTCAGCCACATTCTGACTGCGCGTTTGTACGCTCGTATTGGCTGCTTTAGAATAAACTGTTGATGTTGTCTGGAAGTTGTAGTTTTTCCACGGGTGTGTCTGCCCTGGAAACGGCGATGTTCTTTATTTACTGAACTCCATTGCTCATTCCACTCAACGCCATTGGCGTATCAGATTACAACACTTCAGTAAATCATTTAAAAGAGGGCGGGGGATGGGAAAGACCAACAGCCAATTGTGTTCAGAGGATCAAAGTGTGGCATTTCAAATGTTAAAACGCACGCATGCTGTTCAAAGTTTATGATGTGACAAGACATGGGTGGGTGTTATTAATAACCTTTGATCCACCACCCACTTTAATCCCACATACTGTCACGTGACTGACATGAGATTTGTCTTCTCTTGTCTCAGGACCTGAAGGAGAAGAAGCAGGTTGAAGAGGCTGAGAATGGGAAGGAGGCCCCTGCCAATGGAAAAGCTGTAAGTGATGAATGCCCTCAGTTTAAAATGGACATTTTAAGAGGAGAAAATAAATATCTAAATATGTAAAGTTTATTTAGCTCTCACTTGAAAATGTCTATTTCTTATTTTTTTAGGTGGATGAGGAGAATGGTGACCCTGAAAATGAAGTAGACGAGGAAGACGATGATGTGGGTGAGGAAGATGACGAGGAAGATGACGGAGAGGGTAGGTTGGACAAGAGAGGAGCTAACCCTTGATGATTTTGAGTCGAAATGATTAATTTGCATAAAACCAATAGGACACAGGGACAGCTCTTTAGCTAGAGCTCCCTCTGCCTGCCACATAAGGACACTGCACCTGTTTGACCTTCATTTCCCTCTGCTAGGTGATGATGATGAGGATGATGATGAAGCAGAGGGTGGAACAGGGAAGCGGGCAGCTGAAGATGATGATGATGATGATGAGGTAATGGATTGTCATAGTTACTCTTTGATCTGAAAGTTTACGTGTATTAATTTCCATTTCTCATTTAGAGACATACTCTAACTGTGTGTGTGTGTGTGTGTGTGTGTGTGTGTGGTCTGCAGGAGGATGTGGGAACTAAGAAACAGAAGACTGATGCTTAGGAGTGGTCCTGCTGCACCGCCCCCACCCCAGCGAGGGGGGGCCCAACACATGGTCATCATCTGTTAGAGTTCACCGTCCACGCCTACTCACCCACCTCAGATTTTTTAGATACAACCAAGACTTCAAAGCTCTACCTTCTGACAAAATACTTTAAAAGGAGAATTTGTTTGTATTTTTATTTACATTTTATATTTTTGTACATATTGTTAGAAGGTCAGCCATTTTTGACCGTGATCTCGGGTGACCAAACGGTGCTTTGAAGTTGAGGCTTCTCTATGAAATAGACTTTACTTGTGGTTTGACCATGTCATCTTATCTCTACGGAAACCTGTACAAAATCAAAGCATTCCAGTAACTTTGTGTATGTATTTTAGTTGTACCATAAGTAGTTGGTTTGTATGAGATGGCCAGGCCAAAGAAAAGAGGTTTCTTTTCTTTATTGTCTGTTAAATTGCTGTCTATTGTGGCCTGTTCGACGTGTGCGTGAAGTTTGTTGTACGACAATAAACCGAAATTTTATTTTGTGAGTTCTTAATTTTTCCCCGAGTTTGTTTGTCCTTGTAAACACATTGTATGGTTAGGGTTGGTGTAATGACAACCTCGACCACTGAGTCATTGTAGCTGTAGAGGCCAAGTGATGACAGAGTACCCTTCTCAGATGTACTTTTGACAGTTTATGAGCCTGTTAGAAAGAAGTGTACACCAATGTAAATGACTCATTGCCTTAAGACTTCAAGATTGGTCAATTTGATTGCATTTAATAAATGTACCTAAGTGAAAGATCTGGTAAATGATATCACATTTAATATATTGAACTGAGCGAAAGATCTGGTAAATTATATAACCTTTAATATATTGACCCGAGTGAAACATCTGGTAAATTCTATCACCTTTAATATATTTACCCGATTGAAAGATCTGGTAAAGGGTATCACCTTTAGTACATTGACCTGAGTGAATTTATTTCTGTCAGCACACACCCATTTGTGTCCCCTGAGCTGCTGCCTCACCCCCATCACACACACGGTTTCTGTCCTCTCCGTCATTTCTAAGGTGAGACCCATTGGGAGTCCTCAGCTCCGTCTAACCGGAGGAATCAGCTAATGAGTGTGACTCACTCTGACCCACAGGAGAAGGAGGCGTTGGTGTCAGAGGAGGAAGAGGCGTTGGTGCCAGAGGAGAAGGAGGCGTTGGTGTCAGAGGAAGAAGAGGCGTTAGTGTCACAGGAGGAGGAGGCGTTGGTGTCAGAGGAGGAGGAGGCGTTAGTGTCAGAGGAGGAGGCATTGGAGAGGTCCATCTGGACTTGCTAACAGAGGGGATCACCTGGGCCACACCTGTCTCCACTACAAGCTCTTCTGCATTCAGTATACACTCCTTCACCCATCTTTAATTACAGCCACTCATCTCTCCTTGACCTTTTCAGTTACCCACACACTCCCTAACCCAACGTCAGTTACACACACACTCCCTAACCCAACGTCAGTTACACACACACTCCCTAACCCAGCATAAGTTACACACACACTCCCTAACTCAGCGTCAGTTACACACACACTCCCTAACCCAGCGTCAGTTACCCACACACTCACATACACTAACACACTCCTTAGAATGGTCCTCGGTACACAGTGAGCTGACTGTATAACCTCACAACAACTGCACATTGTAACTTAATTTAATTCATTAGTGAGTTAAATATCAATGTGTATTTGTATTTTCTACACCAGTCTTTGAAGTAGTCTGCTTCCTGGAATCACACACGCACAAACTAACACAGGCACACACAAACACACTTGTACACTCACACACACACACACACCACCCCTTCCAAAGTGCCTGGAGCAACCGGCTCAGCCCGACCTGAGGGTCACGCCCTCACTTACTCATTCACACATACATTTAACTGTTATCTCTGCTAATGCCACTGTGTGTGTGTGTGTGTGTGTGTGTGGTATGTGTGTGTGTGTGTGTGTGTGTGTGTGTGCAAGCAAATGACAGAGCTTGAGTAGAAGTAACTGGTAAAGCATGTTTAAGCCTGTATGTGAGAGTGTGTGTGTGTGTGTGTAAGCAAATCAGAGAAGTGAAAGTGATTGTTTAAGTGTCCATGAAGGTTTGTATGTACAAGCTTCCATGTGTGTGTGTCTATGTGTGGTGCTTGTTTGAGTCTCCTTCTCTGTATCTCTCTCTCCACACACACAGACACACACACACACATATATATATAAATATATAGGCTGCTGCAACATATACATATATTACTACTAACATGCGTGTGTGTGTGTGTAAGCAGATTAGAGAAGTGAAAGTGATTGTTAAAGTGTCCGTGAAGGTTTGTATGTACAAGTGTGTGTTTGTGTCTATGTGTGGTGCTTGTTTGAGTCTCTCTCTGTATCTCTCTCCCTCTCTCTCTCTCTCGCTTTCTCTCTCTCTCTCGCTCTCTCTCTCTCTATATATATATATATAACATCACACATACTATTAACACATGTGGGGGTATCCCTTGGCTTTGGAGCAGAGGTCAGTGTTTCAGTGGGTCAGTCCTCTTTGCAAACCAATTTCAGCACAGCCGCAGGGTGTGTGTGTGTGTGTGTGTGTCAGTCAGTATGTGTATAGGTGTGTCTGAGATAAGAATATGGTGATTGTCCTCAGATGCCTTTGTGTTTACATCCATCCACAGTAACACATTTCCTCAGTGTCTTCTGCCACCTTGTGGTTGGTGTGTGCCACTGCGTGTTGTCTTCTATCAGCAGGACACTCCCCTGTGTGATGTTGGTTCTTCCTGCAGATAGTAAAGGCTGAAATATACTTCTACGACTCCGTTACGGACGGATGGATTCAACAGACTCTTTTTCATTTATGGTTCTCCGAAGGCTGTGGGTGCTGAAAACAATTCACCGCCGGAACAGTAGGTGGAGCAAAGTTTTTTTGTCGAAAACGACCTTAGAGAAGCCTACCCCATGACGTCTTTGTGTGTGGAAGTCGTCGATTGTTAATTTACCTCCTCCCGGCTTTCCTCACACACAGTGAACGATCTCAACTAAAGCAGCTTGCACACAGCCCCAACAAACGCCAACAAATCCCAACATTCTGAAAGTTGGCAGTAGCTGATACTTGGCAGGTGACTGTCTTTAGAATGTTCATAAACCAACTGCTCCACACTGCTCACACAGTAACTGACTTTTTTCAGCTAGTTAGCTACTTATTCAATGTTTGTTTGTGTGTGTTTAGGTGAATAGACTGCACCTACAACTGAATCAGGTCAAAGAAAACTAAAAAACAAATCAAACAAAAATAACACTAGTTAGATTAACATTTGCTTGTCAAAACATATTTGGAAAACAAGTAATTTGTATAGAACATAGACCGGTATACAGTCGTATGAAAAAGTTTGGGCACCCCTGATAATTTCCATTATTGGATAATTTCCATTATTTTTATTTATAAATTGTTGGGCGTTTGGATCAGTAACTTCTTTGTTATATATATAATACTTCATGGACAAAGTAATATTTCAGCAGTGATATAAGGTTTATTGGATAAACAGAAAATATGCCATATGCATCATAACAAAATTAGACAGGTGCATACATTTGGGCACCCCAACAGACATAGTATATAATAACTAACATAAGCGCAAACGTACTCATGTAACGTGTCACCGTAAACATTAATATTAATATTTAGAAACACGTTTTCTTGCAGTGTTAAACGAGTCGTACACGTTAAAATAGACACATATCTGTCTTGAAAACCGTTCGTTTGGGTAAGCTAATACATAACGTTAATCTATAAATAGACTTAGGATATCGTTTTTTTTTTTTTAAACTGGCCGAAAACCGACATAACTATGACATCCAAGAGAACTCGAGGATATTATGCCCGCGAGTTGAGCCTAGTTGACAAGGTAACCAGCTGTCAGAATGTTGGAGTTAGTTGGAAATCTCTCTACATTGGTCAGACATTCTGCAACTTTACCAGATCCGACTGAACATGTTGAACTCTTCCAACAGTACCCGACAATGACCAACAAACACAAACTGTTGGCGCACACTGACCAAACTGTTGGTGTTTGTTGGGGTTTGTTGGAGTTTGTTGGCCTTTGTTGGGGCAGTGTGCAAGCTGCTCAACAGAATAGGAACAGATAGGGAATGAAACAGGAAATGTAAGATTCTGGAAATTATATCCTTCGGATATGATGTTGTTAGCGGACCAATCACAGCCAAGGGGTATCAGAAGGCTATCCAACATTCAGACGGATAGTCAGAAAAAATGAGGAGGTGCACGTCGGCCTCTCCGAGGTGCTCGGAGAGGGCGTTCCACGTCGGAGAGGGCGTTCCCTGTGTCCGTCTCCGTGAAAACGGAGTAGCATAAAAAAGCCTTAAAGCAGCAGCAGAACACTGACATCACTGACACAGCAGTACTGACATACAGTAACTCACACAGCAGCAGCACTGACATCAGTGACACAGCAGCAGCACTAACACCACTGACACAGCAGCAGCACTGACAACACTGACACAGCAGCACTGACAGCACTGACACAGCAGCACTGACATCACTGACACAGCATCACTGACATCACTGACACAGTAGCACATCCCTCCTCTTGTCTTGGTTGTACACACTCCTGTCCTCATGACCTAGACTTTTACCTTTACTAACCCTAACCCTATACTTTCACCTTTACCTCATCCTTTGTCCTCATAACCAAAAATGAAATTATGTTGGCAATAAATCAGGTGTAAGGTGTAAGATGTGTGTGTGTGTGTG
>NC_045161.1:17859436-17861936 GCF_900700415.2 Clupea harengus
CCTAACCCTTAACCCCTAACCCTGAACACCTAAACCTAACCCCTAAACCTAACCCCTAACCCTTAACCCCTAACACCTAACCCCTAACACCTAACCAGCTGCTCTGCACATGTGGCCAGTATTCAGTCAGAGATGCGGGGTTCTAACCCGTTCACCTGGTGCAGCAAACATCTGAGGTGGAGACACTGTTCATCAGATCTAACCCCAGATCTGCTTTGAAGATGACCTCCTTATTTCATTGATAATTGACTTAGCATAGAAGTAGTTGAGCTGGTTGGGGATGAAGGGAGAGCTGATTGGGGCCACAGTACCTTGCGGTTTGATGTCTGTGGTGGTTTGTATGCCTTGCCATATGCGCTGGGGTCAGAGGACATGGAGTGCTTTGTAACAGTGTTTAGCCTGGGAGATCCCCCTCCTCAGCTTGGCCCTGGCAGCCTCCCGGTCTTCAGGCCTAAAGGCTGCATCTCCTGCTTGGAGCAGGAGGCGAACATCTCCTTTCATCCAGGGCTTCTGATTGGGGAAGTTTTTATTTCAAGTTGTTTGTCTGTCTGTCCACACACCTGTTGATGTGATCCAGGACAACATCTGTTAATCTGAGAGCCTGTGTTGGCATGGGCAGTCTGTGTGCTGGAATTGGTGCTGGACAGTGGAGTCAGTAACTAACCCTCCAGCCACACCTTGATTTTCCTCGTTGTGGTTTTCACACGTTTGATGGCTGTTTGATGAGGGGGTGTACTTGGGCAGCAGGAACACAGAGAGACAGTCTGACTATTTGATGAGGGGGTGTACTTGTTCGGCAGAGACTACATTTCCCATAATGCTTTGTTTAGAGTCATTGGCCAGGTAGCGCTGGCTGGTGTGGGTTTAGCCTTAGCTTAGCACGCAGACCTCCCCCGCCTTTGTCTTGACACTTGACACTTCTGGTCGGGGGCTGTTGTCTGCAAGTCCGTCATGCTGTATGTGATGTCTGCACAGCTGAATCAGGCAAACATGCAGGAAACAACCAGATAAATCAACAATCAATTTAGACAAATCTGGTAAGACATCGAGCCTCGCGATGTGCATGCCATTTTGGTTTTTGGCATTGGATCAGTGGCTGGACGCAGGTTAGGGTTAGGACTGGACGCAGGACACAGGTTAATGTTATGGTTAAGGTTGGGCAGCTAATGTAACGAGTATCTCAGTATTGCCCCCCTGACTGATACGGGCTCACTCAGAGCGCAGAGGTCAAACTCTAAGCCCAGAGGTCAAGTTGCTTCACCAGTCACCCTCTCTATCACTCTCTCTCTCCATCACTCACTCTCTGTCTATCTCTCTCTCCATCACTCTCTATGTCTCTGTCTTCTGTCTGTCTCTCTCTCCATCACTCTCTCTGTCTATCTGTTTCTCTGTCTGTCTCTCTCTCCATCACTCTCTCTCTCTATCACTCTCTCTCTCTCTGTCACTTTTTTTCAGTCTATCTCTGTATCACTGTAATTTTTCTGTCATCACTCTCTCTCTGCCCCAGTCTCTCTGTCTATCTCTCTGTCCATCACTCTCTCCCTCTGTCTCTCACTCTGCCTCTCTCTCTCCTCCTCCTCTGTGTGTGTGTTCTGCTCTTGGGTGTGTGTGTGTGTGTGTGAGTGCGAATCATCTGTTGTATCTGGTGAATGTTAGCCCAGTGTGATGCTGCAGGTTTTGGTCACATTTAAGAGGCCTGTGTCAGGTTAGGGGTTAGGGTTAGGGGTTAGGGATTAGGGGTTGGGGGTTAGGGGTTTGGGGTTTGGTGTTAGGGGTTAGGGGTTAGGGAATAGGGAATAGGGGTTAGGGGTTAGGGGTTAGGGGTTAAGGGTTAGGGGTTAGGGATTAGGGGTTAGGGATTAGGGGTTAGGGGTTAGGGTTAGGGGTTAGGGATTAGGGATTAGGGATTAGGGATTAGGGGTTAGGGGTTAGGGTTAGGGGTTAGGGGTTAGGGGTTTGGGTTAGGGTTAGCTTGGGGTCAGCTGGATGTTTGTCAGCTGGAAGTCTCCACACAGACTGTAACATTCCCCCCCTGTCCCCGCAGAAGTACCGTTATCAGGATGAAGATGGTACATCGCCAGCACCACGCTCCACACTCCCACACCAGAGGGGGGCGCCAGATCAAGGGACTGGGCCTGAACTGGTGCAGGTGTCAGAGAAGAACATCTCACAGATCCAGAACATCCATGGATACGTCTCCCACTCACACATCTCACCAATGAAGGTAGGATCACACACACACACATACACACATGAATATATACATATATATATATTCACACGCACACGCACATGCACAGACACACACACACAGCTGTACTCCCTGGCTCCAACTGCAAGAATCTCTTATCACCTGAGTGTGTAAGAGGTGACTTCAGTAATATATGGTGGTAATTTCTTATGTTATATACAGTGTAGACACACACACACACACACACAAATACACTGCAGCACAACTCGTACACGCATACACTCTCTCTCACATGTTCTTTTAAACAAA
>NC_045161.1:17866936-17879436 GCF_900700415.2 Clupea harengus
CCCACCCTTCTCCTCGCTGTATGCTCACAGCCACACCTTCATGCAGGTAACCCCGTACATTCAGCATGCTCGCTGGTGTGTTTCCTCTTGTGTGTGATGTTGGACAGACCTCAGGGCGGAGGAGGGGAAGCTCTGCATCTGCCTGCATCCTCACAGCTGTGCACTGCAGTGCTCTCTGCAACCACTAGGTGTCAGGAGAGGGCAGAGTGCTTGGCAGCTGGCAGGTTGAGCAGTGTCTCTATGAAAGACACTAGATGCCCTAAGCTATTGGGTTGCAGTTCAGTCTTCTGAGTATGAATTGTGTAACACAACTGTGTTGAGGTTGTGGCTGTGCTGCTTGTTTTTGTGCCGTGTTACTGCCTGTGTTCAGGGCCCTCAGTGGTATTTGTGTTGAGTGTGTATACAATCAGTATACAATAGAAGTGAGTTCACTCCTGTGCAATACTACTTAAATGTCAGATTATTCAAAATTCTATCACCGTACAGTAATTGCATTTTTAAGTTCAAGTTGAACAGTAGGGTATTTGCTCTTATGTAAAGTTTAGATTTACTATATTAAAACTACTGACCCCAGTATGAACTGAATGTGACAAAATTCATTTTTCAATACTTCGTATCTCCACCTTTACTTTTGATGACAGACTCAGACCTCGGCATGGAGGAGACCAGTGTTGCACACAAACTACTTTCACTTTTTTCTTCTTTAGACACTCTTGTGTTATTTTGGCAGGCTGCTTCCGATCATGCTGTAATATCCCTCTTCTGGCCTCTGAGGACTGTGAGTCCTCTTGTCAGCCATTATTTTGGTCTATCCACAGGCATTCATGGTGCAATCTCTAAATGTCATCTCCCCAACCCCTTTTGCACTCATGCAGCCCCATCTCATCATACTTCCACCTCTGTGCTTCCCTGTCAGGGACTTTGCAGTCACTCTGGCAGTCCTAACCCTAACCCTTCCCTGTGGGAACTATGCATTGCAGTCACTGTGGCAGTCCTGACCCTAACCCTTTAATCCTGGCCAGGTTTATACAGAACATGCTGGACCCTACATGAGCCAAACACATTTATCTTGGTCTCTTCATTTTGCAGTTTTGTGCCGAAGGTTGCCATCCATAGAGGTTGACCTCATGCAATGTCCTTTGCACAGGGGTGAACTCACTTTTGTTGTATACTGTACATACATACACACACACACACACACACACACACACACACACACACACACACACACACACACACACACACACACACACACACACACACAACCATATAAAAGAGATATTTCACAGGTGCAACTCACTTCTGTTGTAAACTGTATAATTGTGTTGAATATGTAACACTTAGTAGTATTTGTGTTGAGTGTGTGATAGTAGCCTATTTGTGTAAAGTGTGTAAAGATTTTAGAAATACTAACTCTCCCTCAATCCTCTCAGTGTAACTATATTTGTGTTGAGTGTTTAATTATATTTGTGTTAAGTGTGTAACTGTGACCCCAACCCTAACCCTAGGTAAGTGTGCAACTGTGCCTGTGTTAAGTGTGTAAGTGATGTTAAGTATGTAACTGTCCTATATAAAGATTACTTGTAAGGTGTGTTTGTCTTCAGTAACTGCCCACAGTCAGTCTTTGTATTGGTGTGTGTCTGTGTGTGTGTGTGTGTGTGTGTGTGTGTGTGTGTGTGTGTGTGTGTGTGTGTGTGTGTGTGTGTGTGTGTGTGTGTGTGTGTGTGTGTGTGTGTGTGTTTGTGTGTGTGTGTGTTAGTAGTGTGTATAATCAGGATGTAAAAACAAACTATAATTAACAAACTGTAAATAATAGATAATTCATGTATTTATCTGTGTAAGGTAACTGTACCTGCTGCACAACCCCTCTCAGATGAGGTGCAAACCCTAACCCTAACCTATCTCAGATGAGGTGCATACCCTAATCCTAACCCTAACCCTAACCCTGCATAGAATACATGGCCACACACTCTTCACATGGCCTTTTCACTCTCACAAATTCAGAGAATTTATTCTGACTTCTGACTATACTGGATCATACTGGTTTTATGGGTTCAGAATGAAGAGCAGATAGCTGACAACAGAGCATGCACACACATTCAACACACACATACACACACACACACACACTGAATAAGAGAGAGACACCCTAGATACAGATGCAATTATGTTTTAATGGGTTAGGGATAGATACGGTGATGTGTTAATGGGTTAGGGTAAGATACAGATACAGTGATGTGTTAATGGTGTGGACAAGGGTTAGATACAGATACAGTGATGTGTTAATGGTGTGGACTAGGGTTATATACAGAGATAAAGTTGTTCTTTGTTCCTCCCGATCCCTCTATCTGTCTCTCCTCTCTGCCGTTCTCTTTGTCTGTGTGTCTGTATCTCCCCGTGGCCTGTGCTCTGCATTAGGGGTAATGCAGCCCAGCAAGGCCATCAGCCCTGGGGGGCGCGGACCACATTAGTGCATCTAGCAGAAAGAAATGGTGGAGGAGGGGGGAGTGTATGTGTGTGTGTGGGGGGGGGGGGGCTCTATTGCTTACTCTACTGAACAAACACATACTGTACTGTGCTGAGGATCTTTGCTCTTTACTGTGCTGAGGATCTGTGCTCTTTACTGTGCTGAGGATCTGTGCTCTTTACTGTGCTGAGGGTCTGTGCTCTTTACTGTGCTACCTTACCTGACACCTGTGTTACTGCACCCATACACACACACACACACACACACACACAAGGCAGTGACCAGGTGTGCTACCTTACCTGACACCTGGGCGGCTGCTTAGACACATACACATACATACAGTATAAACACACAAGTACATGTGTAAACATTTATGTCTCTGTGCCTCAGAATCCTTATTTCTAGCAGGAGTGTGTGTGTTCATGGATAGAGATCCCATGTCTGTATAAGTGTGTGTGTGTTCGGGGAAACAGATCCCTTCTGTGTGTGTGTGTGTGTACATGATCTGTGAGGGTGTCTATCAACTTCACTTACAGCTTAATGCAATTCTGTCTGGAAGTAAACAGTTGGTGGTGCTCATGTTACAGCACCCACAGAGATACCAGAGAGAGGGAGAGTAATGAAGGAGTGGAGGAGAGTAATGGAGGAGAGAGGAGTGGAGTGGAGGAGAGAGAGGGGTGGAGGAGAGAGAGAGGAGTGGAGGAGAGAGAGGGGTGGAGGAGAGGAGAGAGAGGGGTGGAGGAGAGAGAGAGGAGTGGAGGAGAGAGAAAGGAGTGGAGGAGAGGAGAGAGAAGAGTGGAGAGAGAGAGGAGTGGAGGAGAGGAGAGAGAAGGGTGGAGGAGAGAGAGAGGAGTGGAGGAGAGAGAGGGGTGCAGGAGAGAGAGAGAGGAGTAGAGGAGAGAGAGAGGAGTGGAGGAGAGAGAAAGGAATGTAGTGGAGAGAGGGGTGCAGGAGAGAGAGAGTAGAGGAGAGAGAGACGTGGAGGACATTAGAGGAGGATGAGAGAGAGGACAATGAGAGATAGAGAGGAGTGGAGTGGAGAGGGAGAGTAATGAAAAGGAGAGAGTGAGGGAGATAGAAAGAGGATGAAAGGAAGAAGGAGAGAGAGATCGCTTCCCTTCTCCAAACTTTCCACTGGTTGGCATAAGTGGTTCGTCTCCTGTTGCACTGCCTGATGGGAAGAGGTCAGGAGGTGACTGGATTCTTTCTCTCTGCTTCTGTCTCATCCCCTCTTTCTTTCTCTGTGTGTGCGTGTGTGTGTGTGTGTGTGTGTGTGTGTGTGTATTTGAGTGTGTGTGCATGAGGAAGTGTCTTAGTTGTGTGTATGTTTGTGTGTGTGTTCTTATGTATGTGCTTGAGTGTGTGTGAGAGAGAAAAAAATGTGTGTGTATGAAGGAGTGTGGCTGCGTGTGAGCATGTGTGTGAAAGTGTGTGTGTGTGAGAGAGAGTGAGAGGAGTGTGTATATGTGGTTTAGAGAAAGGAGTGTGTGTGTGTGTGTGTGTGTGTGTGTGTGTGTGTGTGTGTGTGTGTGTGTGTGTGTGTGTGTGTGTGTGTGTGTGTGTGTGTGTGTGTGTGTGTGTGTGTGTGTGTGCGTGCGTGCGTGTGAGAGAGAGAGAGAGAGGAGTGTGTATGTGTGGGTGATAGAGAGAGAGGAGTGTGTGTGTGTGTGTGTGTGTGTGTGTGTGGGTGTGTGTGTGTGTGTGTGTGTGTGGGTGTGTGTGTGTGTGTGTGTGTGTGTGTGTGTGTGTGTGTGAGAGAGAGAGAGAGAGAGAGAGAGCGAGAGAGAGAGAAGTGTGTATGTGTGGGTGAGGTGAAAGCTGAGTAGAGGATGCTGGAACTCGACACCTGACATCAGGGTGCTCCTCCCCCATTCCCATCCCCTCCCCTAACACACACACACATACTCCTCCCCTGCCTGTCTCCTGCTTGTTTGGCAACAGTGGGGTTGTGGGTTGTTGCTCCTTGGGAGGCAGAGATGAATTACATCTTCGGCAGCAGCTCGTTGAACTTGCGCGGTGTCCGTTGTGACGGTGTCCGTGGTGACGCATGCCCGGCACCAGCTGGGGGGGGCCCTAAGCTGAAGCCATGGCAACGCAACACCACTGAGGGCACGGCTCCCCCTCCACCCTCACCCCCCCCCTCACCTGCCTCACACTGGCAGCAACTCCTCACACTCTTCAGCCACAGCAACGCCTTCAGAGCCTGCATGAAGGTAACACACACACACACACACACACACACACACACACACACTCACACACACCTTCAGAGCCTGCATGAAGGTAACACACACACACACACACACACACACACACACACGCCTTCAGAGCCAGCATGAAGGTAACACACACACACACATGCCTTCAGAACCGGCATGAAGGTAACACACACACACACACACACGCCTTCAGAGCCAGCATGAAGGTAACACACACGCGCACGCCTTCAGAGCCAGCATGAAGGATGCACACACACACACACACACACACACACACACGCCTTCAGAGCCTTCATGAAGGTTACACACACACACACGCTTTCTGAGCCTGCATGAAGTTAACACAAACGCCTTCAGAGCCGGCATGAAGGTTGCACACACACACACACACACACACACACACACACACGCCATCAGAGCCTGCATGAAGGTTGCACACACACACACAAACACACACACACACACACACACACACACACCCACACACACGCCATCAGAGCCTGCATGAAGGTTATACACACACACACACACACTCGTCTTCAGAGCCGCATGAAAGTAACACACACACACCCTGCTGCTGCTGAGGCCTGCTGTTTGTTTGGCCTATAAGGAGATTAAAGTGTTTCTTCCCTTGGATCCATTTGTCAGGTTCTTATATTTCTGAGCTTATGTGTGTGTGTGTGTGAGATCCTACATTCACTTGCATGTGTGTGTGTGTGTGTGTGTGTGTGTGGGTGTGTGTGATCCTACATTCACTTGTGTGTGTGTGTATGACGTATGATCAATATATTTTCTTTTGATTGGGTCTGTGCTGGAGTTCCCTCAGTATAGTTCAGTGTGTACTCTGACTGCCTCACCATGAGGCTGGCTCTTTGGGGTTGATGTCAGTGTGCCGTGGGTCGTGTTAGAGGCTGGATTAGGCTCTTTGGGGTTGATGTCAGTGTGCAGTGGGTCGTGTTAGAGGCCGGATTAGGCTCTTTGGGGTTGATGTCAGTGTGCCGTGGGTCGTGTTAGAGGCCGGATTAGGCTCTTTGGGGTTGATGTCAGTGTGCAGTGGGTCGTGTTAGAGGCTGGATTAGGCTCTTTGGGGTTGATGTCAGTGTGCAGTGGGTCGTGTTAGAGGCTGGATTAGGCTCTTTGGGGTTGATGTCAGTGTGCAGTGGGTCGTGTTAGAGGCTGGATTAGGCTCTTTGGGGTTGGTGCAGAGGGACATGTTAACTAGTTACGACGGGCCCAGGTTCAGGCTATTATGACGGGCCCTAGTCAGTGGCATAAGGTTGTTATGACAGGCCCTAGTGCATGCTAGTTACTAGTCATGAGGCGCGCACACACACCATTGGCGTATATATATTTTAACAACAATGTGTTGGATTTTACGGTCGAATTAGTTACTTCGGCTATTGTATTGGGAAAGTTGACAGGTCAACGAGAAAGCGATCAGAAACATGGATAGTGCTTTGACTCGCGGTAACGTAAACAGACTGTCAAAGTGCTGAAACATTCTTAAAACACTGATGAAAGGCATTACTTGGTACGGCAGCACACACAGCAGCTTTACCCACATCTGAAAAACACATACACAATAAAACAGGCGCGTGGCGACCTGACTCCGAAATTATAACAACCTGTTAAATAAGGGCTCAGCAGTTTGAAGGATAGGAGTTGTGCCTGTTGTAGTGGGCAATGATGAGCTATATGACCAGGCAAAACGTCTGTCTGACCACTACAACAGGGACATAGGAATAACGTTTGGTGCACAACTCCTATCATTCAGGGCCCGCTTTAGAGCAGAGATTGCTCAGCAGTCCGCAGTCTCTCAATTTGCCAAGATGCTGATTATGGATTATCACTCCGTGTGCACTGCCCTGCTATTGTTTCTGACAGTGGCAACAGCCAAGCGACCCTTTTCTAATTTGAAACTCATTAAGACCTACCTGAGGAGCAGGAGAGGCTGAATGGTCTGGCTATCCTGTCCATTGAAAAAGCAAATCATGCATCACCACTTTTATCTTTGAAAGGCATCGTTCGGCTTGCAGGTGTGCTGTGCCTCTGGCTGTGCTCAGTCAGCTTGTCGGTCTTGACGTTCAGATGTTGCGCTTTCTAAACTAGCTATATCGTATCGTCTCGTCACATGATCAAATAGAGACTTGACATTGGACAACAACATACATATTACCCAGCAATCATCATTACAAATCTGAATATGACAAAAATATCAAAGAAAATAGGAACTTATTCATTCATTGAATAGTTTTTTAATAGTTTCTATAGTGTATGTAAGATAAGCATATCTTTTTGTTATAGATTGCTACTATTTTCCCCACAAATAATACCTACCATGATGAAGATAAATTTGCCTTTTCAAGTGCATATATAGCTTGACTTGAGTCTGAGACTTCTGTCAAACACAGTACTGGGTCAACAGTACCCGTCAATTTAGACATAAATATGTCTATGTGCCCCGGCTACGGGCCCCCAAGACCCACGGGCCCAGGTGCGACTGCACCTGCTGCACCCCCTATAGTTACGCCCCTGTGTTAGAGCCTGGATTAGGCTCTTTGGGGTTGGTTCAGTGCGTCGTGTTAGGGGTTAGGATTAGGTTATTTAGTGTGTGTGTGTAGTGGGGCATGTTAGAGGCTGGATTAGGATTAGGCTCTTTGGGGTTGGTGCAGTGGGTCGTTTTAGAGGTTGGGTTAGGATTAGGCTCTTTAGTGTGTGTGCAGTGAGGCATGTTAGAGGCTGAATTAGGATTAGGCTCTTTGGGGTTGGTGCAGTGGGTCACGTTAGAGGCTGGGTTAGGATTAGGTTGTGTGGTGACTACTCTCCGCTTAGTACAGGACTGAAATGAGTTTGGAGACATCTGCCTCATGGGCCTGTGAAGGACAGACACTGGATTCTCTCAGGTTCAGCAACCTCAGCTTCTGTTCAGCAGGGACCCTAACCCAACTTGACTGCCAACATACAGAGAGTAAAGAGTATCCGTTTGCTTGGAGTGTGTGTGCGCGTGTGTGTGTGTGTATGTGTGTGAGAGTGAGCGAGTGTTTGTGATCTCCCTCTCCCCCTCCCCTTTCCTCCTCTCTCCTTCCCTCTCCTCCCCTCTCCTACTCTCTCTCTGCCCTCCTCTGCTTTATTTATTAAGTTACTAATTTATATATTCACGGATTTGTATATTGAAATTACATATAGTATATATATACAGTGGGGAAAATAAGTATTTGAACCAGCGGCGTAACAATCCATTGGCGAGCCCAAGTGCCGATCACATTAACGGGCCCCCTAACCGAACTATCGTTATTCGAGACTACCTAATGCTAAATCTAGCGAGGCGCAGATACATCTACTTATGATGTACAATACACATTAAGGGTTGCTACAATATGTTTTAATGAAAACACCAATGAACACAGTATTTCATCGATCAAACTGATTTTGGAGAAATAGTGTATAATGAGCAGATAGACAACACATGGAAAAACATTAATACAACTTCGTCAGGGGGTTATCAAACATTATTGTGAATTACGAACATTTGCATGGATTTATGGGAACAGCCACTCGACAGCGGATCCAGCGCCTCATCTGCTGCAATCAATAACAAAAAAAACTTCCTCCAACAATATCACTTAGACCTATGCGCAAAGACATTGAAGCGAAAAAATACATTTCAAGTAGCATTAGGCGTATGAAAAAAAACGTAACATGCATGACGAATGGCATTCTACGAGCCTTGCGTTGAGCAAAATCCTCATTAATTTTAGAAATGTTCAACTCCCTGCTCTCGGATGCTTTCGATGGACAGGGTAGCTAATCCACTCAGTCTCTCCTGCCCCATGCTGCTCCTTAAGTGGGTCTTAATCATCTTTCGTTTAGAAAATGAAAATGATGGCTACGGTCACAGGTACGGTAAGAAACAATAGCAGAGCCAAATGCTGATGTAACCGAGTGGTTATCAACAATCAGCATTTTTGCTATCTGTTGCACTGATGACTGCTGAGAGGTCGCTGCTTTAAAGCAGGACCTGAATGATAGAAGTTGCGCTGGAAACGTGGGCGCAATGTCCCTGTCATAGTGATCCGACAAAACTTTTGCCTTTCCAAACAGCTCATCATCTCTTGCGAGTTGAAGGGTACTGGGGTGTAAAGCATCAAAGACATGACAGGTTGCTCGCATACTACTGAATATTTGGGAAAGCTGGCACGCAACGCAATGCAACACAACACAACACAACAGAATGGGAAACAATCGCAACATGTGTGGGTGGGCTATAGAATCTTTGACAACAATATTACCCAGACATCCTTGCTATTTTTCGATGGCAATATTACTTAATAAAAACGAGATTCGTTTCATTCAGCAAAAGGCAAATGAGGCCGAATGAATTATTTGCTGTTGTTAAGACTGACTATTGTTAAAATGTTTATTGGGCAGGTGATAGCTCATAATTATGAATAACTGACACCATACTTGAGAAATGTTTGCAAATTGATGGCACTGGATCATATGCTTATATATCGTCAGTGAGCGCAGCGCAGGGGGCCCGGTCAGTTCTTTAATGCTAAAGCAAATTGTTTGGTCGATAAGGTTGTCCCATTTCTTCGGTGAGCTTGAGGACGGGCCCCCTTTCGCCACGGGCCCTAGTGCTGTTGCACTCCCTGCACTCCCTACAGTTACGCCACTGATTTGAACCCCTGCCGCTTTTGTCCACTTGCAAAGAAATGTGTGATCTATAATTGTAATGGTAGGTCTATTTTAACAGTGAGAGACAGAATATCCATAAAAACATCCAGAAAACTGCATTTTATAACAGTTATGAATTGATTTGAATTTGTCGCGGAAAATAAGTATTTGAACCCCTAGCAAAACATGTCTTAGTACTTGGGTGGAAATAACCCTTGTTGGCAAGTACAGACGTCAGAACGTTTCTTGTAGTTGGTCACCAGGTTTACACACATCTCAGGAGGGGATTTTGGTCCACTCCTCTTTTGCAGATCCTCTCCAAATCCTTAAGGTTGCATTTTCAATGGGAGGGAATGAGGGAATGAAGGTTCAAGCCCAATATTCCACGCGGTACATGGCCCCATCCATAGTCCCTCGATGCGGAGGATTCGTCCTGTACCCTTGGCAGAGAAAACAGCCCCAAAGCATAATGTTTCCACCTCCATGCTTGACGGTGGGTATAGGTGTTCTTGGGTCATATTCAGCATTCTTCCCCCTCCAAATGCAGGCAAGTCGAGTTCATGCCAAAGAGCTTGATTTTGGTCTCATTTGACCTTCATCCTGTCTCCCAATCCTCCTTAGAATCATTTCAAGTGTTCATCGGCAAACTTTCAGACGGCCCTGTACATGTGCTTCCTTGAGCAGGGGGACCTTTGCGAGTGCTGCAGTACTTCAAACCATTACGGCGTTGTGTGTTGCCAATGGTTTTCTTGGTGACTGTGGGTCCCAGCTGCCTTGAGATCATTCACAAGCTCCCCCTGTGTAGTTCTGGGGTTATTCTGCACCTTTCGGATGATCACCGATACGCACGAGGGGATAACTTGCATGGAGCCCCAAGACCTAGAGCGATTTGACAGTTGTTTGGTGTTGCTTCCATTTGCGAATAATTCGCACCAATAGTTGCCTGCTTCTCACCAAGCTGCTTGCCGATGGTTTTGTAGCCCATTCCAGCCTTGTCGCAGGTCTACAATCTTATCTCTGACGTCCTTGGACAACTCTTTGGTCTTGCCCATGGTGGTGAGGTTGAAGGTGTGAAGTATGATTCTTTGGACAGGTTTCTTTTTTATACACGTCAACCGGTTTGAGATCAGGTGTACCTTGTTAGGCCTAATGAGGACTAATCTGTGTGCTTCTTGGGCACATAACTGGTCATTGGGAGCCAGAATTCTTGCTGTTTGGGGGTTCAAATACTTATTTTCTGCATCAAATGCAAATAATCATAAATGTTATAAAATGCAGTTTTCTGGATGTTTTTGTTGATATTCTGTCTCTCACTGTTAAAATAGACCTACCATTACAATTATAGATCGCACATTTCTTTGCAAGTGGCCAAACTTGCGAAGGAGGCAGGGGTTCAAATACTTATTTTCCCCACTGTATATATATGTTTATTGGCACAGAGCACACACAAGTTACAGAAATTGTGAGTATGGGTGTTCAATTTAGATGTCTTTGAGAGAGCTGGTGTGTGTGTGTGTATGTGTGTGAGAGAGAGAGAAAGAGAAAGAGAGGTAGAGCAAGAGAGAGGTAGAGAGTGTGTGTGAGTGTATGGTTGTTTGGTTAATGTGTGTTTTTGTGTGAGTATACCTCTTTGATTGAAGTGTGTGTATGTGAGTTTGATTGTGGGTGTGTGTGCATGTGTATGTTTTATTGTTGTGTGTGTGTTTGAAAGAGAGAGGGAGAGAGAGTGTGTGTGAGATAGGGATGAAGGAGGGGCAATGAGCTCCATATTCATGTCTGTTGTCATGTGATTATTCATGGCTGTTGTCATGTGATTATTCATGTTTGTTGTCATGTACTGCCCCTAGTGATGTAGAAAGAGTGGGGCTGGGATTGAAGAGAGAGAGAAAAAAGTCAGAAAGAGAGATAGAGAGACAAAGGGAGATAGACGAGAGAGGGAGATAGAGGGGGGAAGTGGAGCAGAAGGAAGTGTGTGTATGTGTGTGTATGTATGTGTGTGTGTGCGTGTGTGTGTGTGTGTGAGCGTGTGTATGAAAGACAGGATTTATCTCCTTGCCACGCTCCAACTCTTCCACACATTGCTTACACCACGGCACCAGGAACACATATCCTAACCCAGGAACACGGCGGAACAAACCCTTACTCTAACCCAGGAACACGGCGGAAACAAACCCTTACTCTAACCCAGGAACAACATAGAGAGGAGAAGAGGATGGAAGACAGAGAGTAAAGCAGGGTAGAGGCCGGACGGTGAAAGGAGAGGAAAGAAAGAAGAAAAGGGAGGAGAAAAGAACTGAGCGGAGAGAGGAACAGAAGAGGAGGACAGGAGGATAGGAGTTGGATTCCAGTCTTATTGCTCGGGTTAGGACTCTGACTCTAACCCTAACCCTTATTCCTCGGGTAAGGACTCTGACTCTAACCCTTACCCTTGTTCTTCCTCTTTTCTTCCCTGCTGCCCTGCCTGACGCTATGACCTCCTGCCACTCCCCTCACCGACGCAAGGGCACCCCTGCCAGCCAGTCCCCTGACCACCTTAGACTGCAAAACACACACACAAGCAAACATACACAAACAAACCACCACACACAAACTAACCACCACACACACACAAACAACCACACACACACAGGCGCACCCCCTCACAATCCTCTGGCTGTGACTCCTAAGCCTGCCAACCAGCAGCAGTTTGCCCCCCCCCACAACCCCTCCTGCCCCCCCCACACCACCAACCCACCCTTCCCGTACAGCTCCCACACTTTGCCTCGCCCCTCCCAGCCTCGACCCCGCTCCCGCTCACACACCCGCCCTCGCACCCGCTCCCGCGTCCACCCCCACGCTCGCGCCCGCATCCACCTCCGCGACGGCTCCAAGAAGACTCCCTCCAAGAGCAGCGCTAAACGGCTCAGCAGTGCCCCCTGCTGTCAATCCTGGGGAACACTTTCCTGCGACAGGGCCAGTGTGTTTGGATCGGCCTGCGAGAGAGCATGTGTGTACAACCACACCTGTAGCAGGTTGTGTGCGTGTGAGGCGGCCTGTGACAGGTCATGTGTGTGTGATCACAGCAGTGACAGAAGATGTGTGTATAACCTAAATTGCGAGAGAACGTGTGTGTATAATGACACCTGCAAGAGAACATG
>NC_045161.1:17886936-17894436 GCF_900700415.2 Clupea harengus
CTCTGTAAGAACACACACACACACTCAAACACACACAGTCACCCACACATGTCCATATAGTGTGTTTTGCATGATACACAACATACCCTGAGTGAAATAAGCAGAGTATTTCCGCCTGCAGTGTACCAATGTCTCAAAAACATGGAATCAGTTTCATATGTCGCATACCTGTGTATGTATGTGTGTGTGAGTGTGTGTGTCTTTGTGTGTGTGTGTGTGTGTGTGTGTGTGTGTGTGTGTGTGTGTGTGGTGTGTGTGTGTGTGTGTGTGTGTGTGTGTGTGTGTGTGTGTGTGTAGGTGAACGGGGTCGATCTCTGCAGTGCCACTCATGAACAGGCAGCAGCAGCCCTGAAGAATGCCGGGCAGACGGTCACCATCACAGCTCAGTACAGCCCAGAGGGTGAGCACACACACAAACACACACACACACACACCGCATATACGCACAAATAAGGCCAGAATAATAGGCCAACTTTGACATTCACCTGCATCTCAACAGGATTTACAGCCATCTGAACACTCAAAACTAACAACGCAATAACAAGAAATGAAATGACCTGTGTCAACAGAGGATTTACAGTGCAGGTCACTCAATCATAGCCAACAGCACAATAAAAGGATTTTGTCTTACCTGTATTAACAACAATACAGGATTTACAGCGCAGGCTTCGGGGCCCCTGAGCTCTTGGGCTACATACCTGGTCACATAATCATCCCTCCCCCGAATTTCTGATTGGGTACACTGCACATTGCTAGCATGTTCATTTAGAAATTCAAATTAGACATGTTTTATTGTTCTTACAGTAAGCTTTTGGTTAGGTACAAAGTCCAAATTAATTTGCTTTCGTTGGTGTTCACAAGACAAGCCTGTCTGCTTGTGGCTAGTTAGCCTGCTAGTTAGCGTGCTAGTTCCAGTGAAATCTCTGAGAGGATACCAGTGATGTTCCAGTATCTGTGACGTGGTAATCACATCCAAAACGTATAAAATAATGATCATTGGGTACCGACTGTTTGAGCAAAAGTAGTGGAATGCCCTTAGTGGAAATATTATATATATATATATATTAGGGTGACCAGATTTGAGTTTGTGAAAAAGAGGACACTTCGTCGAGGGACCCCGCCCCCTTCGTCACGACAGAGTTTTTGGACATCTTTTTCATATGCAGATGACCCCTCCCCCTCCCCTGCGACAAAGTTTTGACATATTTTTCACATGCAGATGTCATGTACTATTGTAAGCGATGCAACTAGTGGGGGCGGCAATGGGTGCTCAGTGTTGCCAGATTGTAAATGGCGTATCATATCAAAGGTTCAAAATGATCGTATTTGGAGGATAATTATCATATCTGGCAACACTGGGAAGGCGGTCGACCAATGACAGTTCTCTCTACAGTCAGAGCTCGCGCAAAAAGGTGGAATGTAAGTGAGATACCCTTTCCAAAACTTGTAAGAACGTAATAACTAGTTTGTGAAAGACCCAGAGAAACACAAATACCCGACGAGGCAAAATCCCGGACAATTTTGGAATCCCTGCCGGACGCATTTTTTAGGTCTCGAAAAGAGGACATGTCCGGGCAAAAGAGGACGTCTGGTCACCCTAATATATATACTGTATATAGTGTGTGTGTGTGTCTGTTTGTGTTTGTGTATGCGTGCGCACACACACACACACACACACACACACACACACACGCACACACACACATTCACAGCTTGAGGAGAAGATACAGTGGAATGCCCTGAGTGGAAATATTAGTTGTCTCTGGACTCAAGCCAACCCCCTGGCCTCCATAGGGTACTTTTAGTTTCCACTGCGACTATGCTATGCTGCACTGACAGAGACAGCATACACATCATTTCATTCATGTGTATATGTATGTATAGTGAGTGTGTGTGTGTGTGTTGTGTGTCTGTTTTGTTTGTGTATGCATGTGCACACACACACACACACACACACACACACACACATACACACATACACACATACACACACCCACACACACACATTCACAGCTTGACCATGAAGACCGGAACATTGTCATCACTCCCCCACCACTGCAACCATCTGCTGACCAAACTGACACCACCTCTCCTTCTCCCTCCCTCTCTCCTTCTCTCCTTCTCTCCCTCTCTCCTGTTTCCCTTCTCTCTTATTCCCTCTCCCTCTCTCCTTCTCTCTCTCCTTCTCTCTCTCCCCCTCCATGTCTCTCTCTCCTCTCTCCCTGTCCCTCTCTCCTTCTCTCTTTCCTTCTCTCTCTTCTCCTCCCTCTCTCTCTCTCTCCTTCTCTCTCTCTCCGTCCTTCTCTTTCCCTCCCTCCCTCTTTCTCTCTCCCTCCCTTTCCCTCTCTCTCCCTCTCTACCTCCTTCTCTCTTCCCCCTCCCTGTCTCTCTCTCCCTCCTCTCTCTCCTCTCTCTCTCCCTCCTTCTCTCCTTCCTTCTCTCTCTCCCCCTCCCTCTCTCTCTCTCCTTCTCCCTCTCTCTCCTTCTCTTTCTCTCCCTCCCTCCCTCCTTCTTTCTCCCTCCCTCTCCCTCTCTCTCCTTCCTTCTCTCTTCCTCCCCCTCTCTCTCCCTCCTTCTCTCTCTCCTTCTCTCTCTCCCTCTCCAAGCACTGAGCCTATAATAATCATCTACATCATCATCATTCTCATCATAATAATACATAACAGTAGAGGTTTCAACACTAGGCATGATACGGCTGGAGGGTCTGTGTTTGTGGCATGAGAACAGGTGTTGTTGCTGCCAACTTCCCACATTTAGTTTTCCCTCCCAGAAATGTGGGACCTCCTGTGTCTCGTGAAAATATGTTGCCTGATGGAGATGAGCTCCTCCTTGCGCTGTGCCCATGGATACGTTGCCCGATGGAGCAGTATTGTGTGAGGAGATGAGCTCCTTCCCTGCGCTGTGCCCATGGATACGTTGCCCGATGGAGCAGTATTGTGTGAGGAGATGAGCTCCTTCCCTGCGCTGTGCCCATGTCTGCCTCCCTCTAAGGCCACAGTGGGTTCACATAGCCTTGCAGATTTTATTAGCTTTCTTTCTTGGTGATATGTCATTTCAATGGCCACTTTGGTAATATTATGGGCAAAGATTAAGCAAAACATTGGCTCTTTCTCTTTCATAACCTTTTATAAAACAACAAAGAATTGTTACATTTGTCCAATATTCTGCACTACGGTCAATGAAAGACATCATCCGGATGCTTGTTTTTCCTGTAAAGTCACACACACACACACACAAACACACAATATCCAGGACTATCTGTGCTCTACTCTACTGGCCAGTAGATATTTGCCTCTTGGTCTTTTATATTGCCTTTTCATCAGAATAAAAGCTTTGGGATGTGTGTGTGTGTGTGTGTGTGTGTGTGTGTGTGTGTGTGTGTGTGTGTGTGTGTGTGTGTGTGGTGTGTGTGTGTGTGTGTGTGTTCTGCAGAAAGCAGCTTACTGTGGGGTGAGGTCCCACTGTTCTCAGTTTTGGCTCTGTAATCAGTCCCTCCTCTGGCACTGAAATGTGTGTGTGTGTGTGTGTGTATATGTGTGTGTGTGCGTGTGTGTGCGTGTGTGTGTGTGTGTGTGCATGCGTGTCTGTGTGTCTGTGTGTGTGCATGCGTGTGTGTGTGTGTGTGTGCATGCATGTCTGTGTGTGTGTGTGTGTGTGTGCATGCCATGCGTGTCTGTGTGTGTGTGTGTGTGCATGTGTGTCTCTGTGTGTGTGTGCATGCCTGTCTGTGTGTGTGTGTGTGTGTGTGTGTGTGTGTGTGTGTGTGTGTGTGTGTTGTGTGTGTCCCTCTCCTGTCTTATTTTTCTGTCTTCTCCCCCCAATCTTTAGCTTGACACCATGATATGAATTTATTATATTTAATTTATTATAGCTCTCATCAGACATATGATACATCTATTATTAGCCATAGTATAGAACTGTGTGTGTGTACACTTACAGACTGACTTACAGACACATATACACACATGGCTACACACATTCACATACACACACAGTCCCAAACACACATGTACTCTCACACACACACACAGACCGACACATTTAACAGTTCAGTTCAGTAGGCATTAATACAGCTGTCATAATAAAGATTCCGAGGCTTTGAGGTGACAGAGGAGCTTAAGAGATTCTGCGGCACAAACACACACACACACACTCACATACGCACACATAGACACACACACACACACACACACACACACACACACACACACACACACATTCACATACGCACTCATGCACGCAGACACTCACGCACACAAACACTTACACACAGACACACACACACACTCATATACACACTCACGCACAAACACACTCACACACACAGAGAGAGAGAGACACAGATACACACACACAGGCACACAGATTTGTTTTCCATGTCATTCGGCATTTGTGACTGTTTATATGTGTGTGTGTGTGTGTGTGTGTGTGTGTGTGTGTGTGTGTGTGTGTGTGTGTGTGTGTGTGTGTGTGTGTTTGTGTGTGTAGTCCATTGGCATCTGTTGTGTTGGAGCACCTGGAGGACAAGCAGAGCTGTAGAGAGAGAGATGGGGAGTTTAAAGAAAGACAGAGAGAGGGAGGGGGGAGAGTTAAGGGAAAGATAGACAGAGAAGGGGGAGAGAGATGGGGAGTTAAGAGGGAGAGAGAGATGGAGTTTAGAGGAAGAGAGAGATGGGGAGGGTAGAGAGAGAGAGAGAGAGAGAGAGAGGGAGGATAGAGAAAGAGATGAGGAGAGATTGGCATGTGAAGAGAGGTGGGTATAGAGTGAGAGGTGCAAATAAGAGAGGGAATAAAGCAGCAGAGAGAGAGAAAGAGAGAGAGGGAGGGAGAGAGAGAATTAGAGAGAGGGTGGGAGAGAGAATTCGAGAGAGAGGGTGGGAGAGAGAATTAGAGAGAGAGGGTGGGAGAGAGATAATGAGAGAGAGAGAGGGTGGGAGAGAGGGAGGGTGGGACAGAGAGAGAATGAGAAAGAGAGAGAGATAATGAGAGAGGGTCGGAGAGAGAGAGAGAGGGAGAGGGAGAGAATGAGAGAGAGAGGGAGAAAGGGTGAGAGAGATGAAGAGAATGAGAGAGAGGAAGAGAGAGAGGGAGGAGGGAGGGAGGGAGAGAGAGGGAGAGAGAGAGAGGGTGGAAGAATGAGAGAGGTGGGCAGGGCAGCTATAGCCCTTAGCATCAAGCTTTGCACACTTATCTGCTCTCTCTCTCTTTCTCTCTCATTATCTCTCTCGCTCTCCCTCTCTCTCTCTCCCTCCCTCTCTCTTTCTCTTCCTCTCTCATTCGCTCTCTCCCTCCCTCTCTCATTATCTCTCTCTCTCTTCCTCTCTCTCTCCCTCCCTCTCTCTTTCTCCCTCCCTCTCTCATTCTGCCTCTGATGGGTCAGTGGGAGCAGCCTCTACACAGGGACCTGTAGGAGAGAGGAGCAGCAGAGAGCGCTTCTCTACTTTCCTACCTGGCTTTCTCTTCTCACGTCCTCCTCTATTCTGTCCTCTCCTTGCGTCCTCATCGATTCTGTGCTCTCCTCGCGTCCTCATCTATTCTGTCCTCTCCTCGCGTCCTCTTCTTTTCTGTCCTCTCCTCGTATCGTCCTCCCTTCTGCCTTCCCATCATCTATCGCTCAGGCACTCCCTCCCTTCCTCCTCTCTTGCCTCCTCTCGCTGTTCTCTCCTGCCCGTCCTCACAGGAGGCTTCTCGCTGTACTCTTCTACGTCTGAAGCCAGTGTGTGATTATTCAGGAGTGTGTGAGTATTCAGCCAGTGTGTGAGTATTCAGGAGTGTGTGAGTATTCAGGAGTGTGTGAGTATTCAGATAGTGTGTGAGTATTCAGGAGTGTGTGAGTATTCAGGAGTGTGTGAGTATTCAGATAGAGTGTGAGTTTTAGGAGTGTGTGAGTATTCAGCCAGTATGTGAGTATTCAGATAGTGTGTGAGTATTCAGGAGTGTGTGAGTATTCAGATAGTGTGTGAGTATTCAGGAGTGTGTGAGTATTCAGCCAGTATGTGAGTATTCAGATAGTGTGTGAGTATTCAGCCAGTGTGTGAGTATTCAGATAGTGTGTGAGTATTCAGGAGTGTGCGAGTATTCAGATAGTGTGTGAGTATTCAGCCAGTGTGTGAGTATTCAGATAGTGTGTGAGTATTCAGGAGTGTGTGAGTATTCAGATAGTGTGTGAGTATTCAGGAGTGTGTGAGTATTCAGGAGTGTGTGAGTATTCAGCCAGTTTGTGAGTATTCAGGAGTGTGTGAGTATTCAGCCACACACACTCGACCCCCATACAGAACGGGAGTGTGTGTGCAGAGGGGTAGATGTGTGCTGGGTGCTGAGCATATGTGTCCACTTCAAATGTTTGTGTCTGTTAGTTGAGTGTGTATGCAGTGTGTGTGTGTGTGTGTGTGTGTGTGTGTGTGTGTGTGTGTGTGTGTGTGCAGTTAAAACATTTGTGTTCATAGTTGGGTGTGTATTTGTTGTTATAATGTTTGTGTTCACAGCGTAGGCAAGGGTAGTGGGGTGGCACCCCACCAGAGTTGGAATCTGTTTTGATGTTGATGCCAAATTTATATTTAACTGTATGCATGCAGCTTTACATCTGAGATTTACTTCTGACCTTTACGTCTGACCTTTACGTCTGACCTTTACGTCTGAGATTTACGTCTGACCTTTACGCCTGGCCTTTACGTCGGAGCGTTACGTCTGAGCTTTAAGTCTGAGCGTTGCGTCTGAGTTTTAAGTCTGAGCTTTACGTCTGAGCTTTATGTCTGAGCATTACTTTTGACCTTTACATCTGACCTTTACATCTGACCTTTACGTCAGAGCTTTAAGTCTGAGCTTTACGTTTGACCTTTACGTTTGAGCTTTATGTCTGCATTCATAGGGTTAGAGTTATGTATGTGAGCATCCACCCAGGCTTACCCATTGACAGCCCACCCATTCAGATTCTTGAAAATAAATGTTTTTTATGATTTTATGATAATTTTGTTTTGTTTAATTTCCACTTATTATCATGAATGTGAATAGTTTTGTCTTGGGAATAATTAGTATGATGTAATATTATAATTGATAATAATATTCATTTACACTCTTAGATTTGTTGACTGACGGTATGTTATGTTAACCAACTTGTGCCAATAGTGATGTTTCGCGTAGCAGCATGACAATTGTTAAGTGCCACTATGGCTAACCAGCTATCATTTTCTTAAACAAACGAACGGACAGAGAACTAACAAACACTTTGGATTACGATGACATTATCAACCTCTCCGATTCAAACCCACATGACTCCACCCTGTGGAGAACCTTTAAGGTTCTACGTTATAAGGCCAAGTTACGATCTCCTTTCTTACTCTGGACCGTGGAGAACCTTTAAGGTTCTACGTTATAAGGCCAAGTTACGATCTCCTTTCTTACTCTGGACCGTGGAGAACCTTTAAGGTTCTACGTTATAAGGCCAAGTTACATGCCAAGTTAGATCCCCTTTCTTATTTTGGCCGGCCGTGGCATGTTCTG
>NC_045161.1:17896936-17921936 GCF_900700415.2 Clupea harengus
ACAGAAGTCTAACCCTGACTCAGTACACAGAGTCCTAACACAGAAGTCTAACCCTAACCCTAAGTCCAGAGGAACAGGAACAATTGTAATCCAGGAAGGCATGGCAAATATCAGCACATAAGCCAGAAAATGTGCATTCTGTGTCCATATTTGTCAATGTCTCTCTCTGTTTCTGTTTCCCACTTTGGCTCCTCCTCCAAAGACCAGCGCTGATGACAGAGGCCTGAGTAAGTCACATGACTCTCCTCTCCTCCAATCATCTCCAACCCTATCAAACCTCACCTATCACCTTCTGGTTCAGTCACATCTTTCCCTCACACACACACATCACTCTCAGACACACACACACATCACTCTCTCATACAGACATTTTTTTCTCTCACACATTTTTTTCTCTCACACACACGTCACTCTCTCACACACACATCACTCTTTCCTGCACACATCACTCTTTCACACACACACCACTCTCTCATATACACATATCACTCTCTCACACACACATATCATTGACTCCTACACACATCACTCTCTCACACACACATCACTCTTTCACACACACATCACTCTCTCATACACACATATCACTCTCTCATACACACACATCACTCTCTCACTCTTAAGTACACTAATACTAATACACACTAATGAGTGTCTGTGTATGGGAGTGAGTATGTGTGTTAACGTGTTAATGTGGGAGTGAGTGTGTGTGTTAATGTGTGAGTGAGTGTGTTTTAATGTGTGTGTGTGGGAGTGAGTGTTAGTATGTGTGTGTGTGTGTTAATGTATTTGTGTATATGTTAATGTATGTGAGTGTGTTTGTGTGAGTGAGTGTGTGTGTATGACTGTTAATGGGCGTGTGTGTGTTAAGGTGTGAGTGTGTTTGTGTGAGTGAGTGTGTGTGTGTTATGTGTGTGTGAGTGTGTGTGTGTGTGTGTGTGTGTGTGTGTGTGTACGTGAGTTTGTGCTCATGTGTCTTCTGTTGTGTTTTCAGAGCATGTCACCTTTAACTCCAGTGATAGTGACAGTAGTTACCATGGTACCCGTAAGTCCCCACCCCCACTCCCCCATTCAGCTCTTGTCTGCTCTGTCTCTCTCCCCTAATTTTAAGCCCTTACTGCACACACACACACACACACACACACACACACACACACACACACACACACACACACACACACACACACATGAGTGACTGAGCGTCCTTTTTCCATAGATTCAGCATCCCTAGGGTTATACCTTATGACACTGCCGTGGCGCATGGTGGGCTGAGCAGAGATGATGTGCTGGTGGTGGTGTCAGTGTGTGTGTGTGTGTTAATGTTAACACACACACACTCACACTCACACTCACACTCACACTCACACACATACACATACACTCCCACACACCTAAATACACACACTTATACACACTGTTATGTGTTGTGTGTGTGAGAGAGAGAGAAAGAGAGAGACAGACAGACAGAGAGAGACAGAGATAGAGAGTGAGAGACTAAGGTCCTGTATATATATTGTGTGTGTGTGTGTGTGTGTGTACATGAGAGAGAAAGACTAAAGGGTGAAATATGCTTCTACGACAGCGTTACTGCATGGTCACGCAGTTGCATCGAGTGACTCGTTTTCATTTATGGTTCTCCGACGGTTGTGGGTATAGTAAAATACATCTGAGGGGATTTGTGAGTCGTCTGAGCCAGCTATCTAATGTTAGCATGTTACTACCCACAAGGTAAACAGCGTAGAAAACTTGTTTGTTTAACTTTTTTTTGCTTAGATTTTTTAAAAGTTACCGAGAAATAGACACTGTGCGATGCAAAAACCCCGTTATTGTAACTGAAAAATACATCTGAGGGGATTTGTGAGGTGTCTGAGCCAGCTTTCTAATGTTAGCATGCTACTACCCACAAGGTAAACAGCGATTTAAAAGTTGTTTGTTTGACTTTTTTTTGCTCAGATTTTTTAAAGGTTACCGAGAAATAGACACTTTGCAATGTAAAAAAACAGTTTTTGTAACTGAAAAATACATCTGAGGGGATTTGTGAGGTGTCTGAGCCAGCTTTCTAATGTTAGCATGCTACTGCCCAGAAGGTAAACAGCGATGGGTTTATACCAATCTCAGCCTTGCGGCTTGAGTAGCTTTGTCGGATAGTTAAAAAAATTGGGAGACGCACGCAAGAGGGGGTACGTAACTACGCAAGGGGCTCTTGCATGTCTTGCGTGCTTGCGTGCCTGTGTAAAAGCCGACCATAAATTGCGCTTAAGGTCCTGTCTATTGTGTGTGTGTGTGTGTCTGTGTTTGTGTACATGAGAGAGTGAGATACTGAGGCCTTGACTACTGCAACGCCCTCCTAACGGGCCTGCCGGCTTGCGTGGTGAAACCACTACAGATGATCCAGAACGCGGCGGCGCGTCTGGTGTTCAACCAACCGAAAAGGGCACACGTCACCCCGCTACTCATCGAGCTCCACTGGCTGCCAGTAGCTGCTCGCATTAAGTTCAAGTCACTTATGCTTGCCTACAGAGTGCTTACTGGTTCTGCTCCCACCTACCTAAATGCTCTTGTAAGGGCAAATGTTTACACCCAGGACGCTGCGCTCGTCTAGTGAGCGTCGTTTGGCACTGCCGTCCGTGCAAGCACGGCAATCCAGACTATTTTCATTTGTAGTTCCACGTTGGTGGAACGAACTGCCTAGTACTACCAGAGCAGGGGCGTCCCTCTCTACCTTCAAGAAGCTTTTGAAGACCCAACTCTTCAGAGAGCACCTCCCCTCCTAACTGGCACCTGACTAGCGCTTAACTTGCACTTCAGCAGTTACATTCCTGCACTTCTTTTTCCTCTTTTCTAGGTTGTTGTTTTTCTAATTCTCATGTAAAGTAGTATTTATTGTTACACCATGCTTTTTTTATTGCTCTTAGCTTGACTGTTCTCTCCCTTGTACGTCGCTTTGGACAAAAGCGTCTGCTAAATGACTAAATGTAAATGTAATGTAATTGTGTGTGTGTGTGTGTGTGTGTGTGTGTGTGTGTGTGTGTGTGTGTGTGTGTGTGTGTGTCTGTGTCTGTGTTTGTGTACATGAGAGAGTGAGAAAATTAGGTCCTGTCTATTGTGTGTGTGTGTGTGTGTGTGTGTGTGTGTGTACATGAGACAGAGAGAGAGAGACTACGGTCCTGTATATTCTGTGTGTGTGTGTGTGTGTACCAGAGAGAAAGAGAGTGAGAGACTAAGGTCCTTTTTTTCTTTGCACTTTCACTTTGTTTCCACCTGCTTTGGAGTGTCAGAATGTGTGTAGTGTTCAACACACACACACATAGGGGTGATTTATTTGTAGAGTGACAAATGGTTCGTTTTTGTGTGTTTGTATCTTTGCAGGTGGTCCGGAAGAGTGTTTATCTTATGAAATAGTGTGTCAGCAGGAAGGTAGGTCATCATCACACAAACAAACACACACCCGACACACACATACGCACATATCAAATTCAAACAAAGACTCATATTTGATATTACATTCCTCACAATATTACACTCAAATTCCCTCAGTTAACTCAAACTTTCCCATGAACATTTCTGTCTGTCTGAAGAAATCTGTCTGTCTGCAGAATCTTGTCTGTCTGCAGAATCTTGTCTGTCTGCAGAGTTCTGTGTTGTTCAGAATCTTGTCTGTCTGCAGAATCTTGTCTGTCTGCAGAGTTCTGTGTTGTTCAGAGTCCTGTCTGTCTGCAGAGATCTGTCTGTCTGCCCACAGGCCCCCAGGGTGTTCTGACTGTCCATGAAGTAATCTTTAACAGCTGTTAACACTTCAACATGTTAAGAGACTTGTAAATAAGAGACTAATGATGGGTTGGGGGTGGGGATGGGTAGTTGTTATTGATGGATAATCTCTTAGTTCATAAACATTTCCCTAGTGACTATTAGGATAATTGCCCTAGTAACTATTAGGATCAAAGGGTTTGGTGTGTGTGTGTGTGTGTGTGTATTTCCTAGTGACTACTAGGATCATGTCCCTAGGAACTATTAGGATCATAGGGTTAGGTGTGTGTGTGTGTGTGTGTGTGTGTATGTGTTCTCTAGTGACTATTAGGATCGTTCTCTCTGCAGTGAGCTACATACGGCCTCTCATCATCCTGGGACCAATGAAAGACCGGATCAATGATGACCTCATCACAGAGTTCCCCGACAAGTTTGGGTCCTGTGTCCCTCGTGAGTCATCTGCATACAAACACACTCATTATTTAACAAACACACACACGTACACACATGTACACACGCACACAGATACACACATGCACACACACAAGCACATATACATACACCTTCCTTTTGACTGTCTGCTCTCGGACACATATATGTGACCACCTGATTTTTGTGTGCTTGTGTGTGTGTGATAATCTCCTGATCTTTGTCCGTATATACGTGTGTGTGTGTGTTTGTATGTGTTTGTGTTTGTGAGTGTGTGTTTGTGTGTGTGTATGTGTTTGTGTTTGTGAGTGTGTGTTTGTGTGTGTATGTGTGTTTGTCTGTGTGTGAGTGTGTGTGTGTGTGTGTGTGTGTGTGTGTGTGTGTGTGTGTGTGTGTGTGTGTGTTTTGAGTGTGTGTGTGCATGTTTGTTTGTTTGTTTGTGTTTGTGTGTGTTGCAGACACTACTCGGCCGAGGCGGGACTATGAGGTGGACGGTCAGGACTACCACTTTGTGACGTCACGAGAGCAGATGGAGAGGGACATTCAGGAGCAGAAGTTTATTGAGGCCGGACAGTACAACACACACCTATACGGGACCAGTGTTCAGAGCGTCAGACAGGTGGCAGGGAAGGTAACACACACTCTCACACGCACACACTCACACTCACACTCACACACTGTTACACATTACTACTTCCTCACACACCGCACACACACTCAAACTCATACACAGCGTATTACAAGGACTGCATTGCCATCTATTCAGGACCTTTACAGCCAGCGCTCCAGGAGGAAGGCCAAGCAGATCATTTCTGACCCTAGTCATCCCTGCCACAGTCTTTTCTCCCTCCTGCCTTCTGGAAGGCGATACAAGAGTATAAGGTCCCGTACCAGCAGATACAGGGATAGTTTTTACCCACATGCCATCAGGATGCTGAACTGTCCTTGAAATATCTTTTTGCACTACAATTTTTTTCTCTTTTTCCTACCCTTTTTCTCCATTCTCCAGTATTTATTTATTTATTTATGCTGGATACTCCATTCTCCATTTATTTATTCTCTAAGTTGAACTGACATTGAGCACAAATAATTTCATTACTGATAAATGCTGTTTATGAGTAAATGATAATAAACTTGAACTTGAACATTACCATTCCACCACACACATACACACTCATACACATTACCCTTCCATCACACACACACACACATTCATACTCATATACATAACTATTCCCTCACACACACTCATACACTCTTACACATAACTACTTCCTCCTCACACACACACACACACACAAACACATTTATATACATTACCATTCCCTCACACACATACTCAGGCACACAGTCACATCTCATGTATATACACACATACCTGTCCCCTAATGTGTGTGTGTGTGTGTATGTGATCTCTCCTCAGGGTAAACACTGTATTCTGGATGTGTCTGGTAATGCCATCCTCAGACTGCAGCAAGCACAACTCTACCCAATCGCCATCTTCATCAAGCCCAAATCTGTGGAAAATCTTCTGTACGTCTGGATTCACACACACACAAACACACACACATACACAAACACACACACACACACAGACACACACTGGTACACACACACACACACACACACACACTGGTGCACACACACATACACAGTTCACAAGTTTGCCCATCTGCATGTCTAGGTTATACCCTAGCAGAGATGGGTTATACCCTAGCAGAGATGGGTTATAGCAGAGATGGGTTATACTCTAGCAGAGATGGGTTATAGCAGAGATGGGTTATACCCTAGCAGAGATGGATTATACCCTAGCAGAGTAGGGTTAGGGTTAGAGAGTGGATATTATGTTTGGAAATATTCCCTTATTATCCTGATGTTGTACATTTTATTGGCAGATTCAAATAAATAATTGGAATGTGTGATCCTTGAGTATGTTCATTCCAGTGTAAACATTTGTGTGTGTGTGTGTGTGTGTGTGTGTGTGTGTGTGTGTGTGTGTGTGTGTGTGTGTGTGTGTGTGTGTGTGTGTGTGTGTGTGTGTGTGTGTGGTGCCTGTGTATGCTGACTCATTTGTGTTCTCCTGCAGGGAGCTAAATAAACAGCAGACAGAGGATCAAGGACGTAAAACACTGGAGAGAGCCATGAGGCTGGAACAGGAGTTTACAGAACACTTCACGGGTTAGAATGCACACACACACACACACACACACACACACACACACACACTGCAGTAGAGCATCTCTCTCTGTCTGTCTGTCTGCAGTAGAGCATTTCTGTCTGTCTGTCTGCAGTATAACATCCCTGTCTGTCTGTCTGCTTGTAATAGAACATCTCAGTCTGTCCGTCTGTAGTAGAACATCTGTGTTTCTGTCTGTCTGCAGAGCATGTCTGTCTTTAATTGGGTGGGTGGTGATGGTGACTGAATGTACTCTGTCCTGTCTCCTAGCGATGGTGCAGGGTGCCTCTCTGGAGGAGGTCTACAGTCGAGTGAAGCAGATTATCCAGGAGCAGTCTGGACAGTACATCTGGGTCCTAGCCCAGAACAAGCTGTGACACCTCCTAGAGACACGTCAGACTTCACATCATAGACTTCACATCACTGGCTGCACATCAACAAACAGACAGGTCACACTGTACATGTCACATACTACATGCCACATACTGCACCACACATATAACACGTCACATCCTACATATCACATACTACGTCAGACTACACGTCACATCCTACATATCACATACTACATGCCACATACTACACATCACATATTACATGTCAGACTACATGTCACATACTGCACCACACATATTACATGTTAGACTACACGTCACGTACAGTATTACATGTCAGACTACATGTCTCATATTACATATTACGTGTCAGAAAACATGTCACATACTACATATCACATATTACATGTCAGACTACAGGTCACATATTACATGACAGACTACACGTCACATATTATGTGTCAGACTACATGTCATATACTACATGCCACATACTGCACCACACATATTACATGTCAGACTACACGTAACATACTACATATTACATGTCAGACTACACGTCACATATTACATGTCAGACTACATGTCACTTATCACATTACATGTCAGACTACACGTTACATACTACATATTACATGTCAGACTACACATCACATATTACATGTCAGACTACACGTAACATACTACATATTACATGTCAGACTACACGTTACATACTACATATTACATGTCAGACTACAGATCACATATTACATGTCAGACTGCATGTCACATACTGCATATAACATACTTTATATTACATACTACATAATACATACTACATACATCACATACTACATATCACAGACCGCACGTCACATACTATACATCACATATTCCATGTCAGACTACACGTCATATATTACATTTTAGACTACATGTCACATACTACACATCACATACTACATATCACAGACCACACGTCACATACTACATGTCAGACTACACGCCTTTGTTTCTGTTGTACTGAGCTGATCTGACTCCCAACTGTTCTAACTCTGTTCTTTCTCTATCTTTATTTCTTTCTTTCATTCTCTCTCACACCATCTCTCTTTCTCTTTTACTCTCTCTATCTATCCCCTCTATCTCTAATTCTCTGTTCTTCTTTCCCTCCACCCAATCTCTGTCTTTTGAGCTCCCTCCCCCATCTTTTATTCTCTCTCTCCATGTTTCCCTCTCTCTTTCACTGTCCAGTGTGCTGTTACCGTTATGTTATTGTATGATTCCTTAATGTTTAAGGGAGGTGGGGATGGTTGTTTACTGGTGGCATTATTAGATTTTGTTCGTTTTATTAATAATTATAATAATAATAATAATAAATTAATTAATATACATATTTTTTATTAATAATGGAAGTAATATCTTGTATGTTGGTGCACTAAAGAAGTTCTTAAGCGTAACTTTGCACGTTGAGCATGTTTGGACTAATTTCTCCATTGCTACATTGTTTTGTTATTTAAGAGACATTTATCAAGGACACACTCTTTCTTTTCATCACCCTTGACCTCCGTGTGGACTTGGACATGGGATACACATTCTCACACACACACACATGCACAGACTAACACAAAGAGTGTTGTGTCTCGCTGTTCTGCATTGCATTGCTCTCTCCTCTTTAAAGACTTTCAGTGTGTGTGTGTGTGTGTGTGTGTGTGTGAGTAACCCATTCATGATTGTGTAATCAAGTAAAGGTGCTTTAGCTAAGATCTGACACACGTCGCTGAATGATGCCACAGGTGTTTTTGTGCTCGTGGGAAAGGGAGCACCAATGCAAAAACTTAAATGATTAATTGTACACTGAGAAACTGAACAGATATTTAACCATCAGTAAACTGCCTATTTTGTTATAATAAAACACTAATTAAGCTTTACTTACATGACTTCTTTTATTTTCTTGTGAACATAAATGTACAGATTTGTAAATGTAAATATTATACTATAATACTGTAACATATTTAATATTATACATATGCTTTACTTTATCTCTATCTCAGAGTACTATAGAAATACTATAAAAACACTGTACTTTATCTGCTCCTTCCTCTGTTTTATTTCTCCTGCAGTCCACACAAGGACAGATAGCTACTAGTAATGATTAACATTTACAAGCGACATACTGCTGAGCTAAAGTAAGTTCAGTAGCTCCAGTGTAATGGAGGGGACATGCTGCTGAGCTAAAGTAAGTTCAGTAGCTCCAGTGTAATGGACATACTGCTGAGCTAAAGTAAGTTCAGTAGCTCCAGTGTAATGGACATACTGCTGAGCTAAAGTAAGTTCAGTAGCTCCAGTGTAATGGACATACTGCTGAGCTAAAGTAAGTTCAGTAGCTCCAGTGTAATGGACATACTGCTGAGCTAAAGTAAGTTCAGTAGCTCCAGTGTAATGGACATACTGCTGAGCTAAAGTAAGTTCAGTAGCTCTAGTGTAATGGACATGCTGCTGAGCTAAAGTAAGTTCAGTAGCTCCAGTGTAATGGACATACTGCTGAGCTAAAGTAAGTTCAGTAGCTCCAGTGTAATGGACATGCTGCTGAGCTAAAGTAAGTTCAGTAGCTCCAGTGTAATGGACATGCTGCTGAGCTAAAGTAAGTTCAGTAGCTCCAGTGTAATGGACATGCTGCTGAGCTAAAGTAAGTTCAGTAGCTCCAGTGTAATGGACATGCTGCTGAGCTAAAGTAAGTTCAGTAGCTCCAGTGTAATGGACATACTGCTGAGCTAAAGTAAGTTCAGTAAGTCCAGTGTAATGGAGGGGACAGGCTGCTGAGCTAAAGTAAGGAAGGGGATCTTCTTAAATTCTAAAGTGTGCCCTCTATGACTGAAGTGACGTCAAGGGCTGTTCTAATTGGTGACAATCGCCACAGGTTGTCCGGTAAGAACAGATGAATGCCAAATTCCAAATAAAAGGTTTATTGATGCACACACACACACACACATACTCATGACATATGATCATCACGTTCGGAAGACATGATACCCGTGATGACAGTGAACCGTGAAAGCTGTGATAGAAATACAGATATGAAAAAATATGCACAGTAACAGTAACACAAAGCAAGGATGATAATAACACCAAGGCTGGGAGTAACCATGTAACCATGGTGACACGAAGGTGAATGAATACAGGATTGACTGATTGATGACCATGAACAACAGATATGACTAGCCTGCATTCAGAATGAATATTCCACATAATTAGATTGCCAGGAATGTGGCTCTGTCCCTTTAAAGTGGCATTATGTAGGAATTGTACTTGGTTAGAGTTATGATTAGCAGTTTTACCTTAAAATAACAGCAAAAAAATTATTGGGGCGCTACAATGACGTTTAATATGGAGAATCGCCTCCATGTCATTGCCATACCAGGGTCCGTAGGCATATTACTGCGTTATGTAGGTTCGCCTGAAGCCGCCCGGTTACTACTGTCTGCCGAACTAGTAAGTAGCTTATTTGCCGTCTTGCTTTGTCTTGTGTTGCACTTGCTTGATGTTTGACTGTGTTAGGAAAGTTGTTGACTCACTAGTTTGTCATAGTGTCAAAGTAAGCACATTTCAAGAGGTTTCGCTAGGTTTAGCCGCTAGCATCTCATTAGCGATTAGCAATTCCTCCACTGTGCTGCTTTAAGACAGGATGAGTTACTGTGCTCCAGTGTAGCAGTTACCCTGAACATTCCGTTACCACAGTTGCCTAGGATACTCATCTCCCCAGAGATTACTGAAGGCCACTCTCTTCAGATAACGGAAGGAGAAACATAGCGAAGTATGATGAAGTATTAGTGGATACATGGAATCCTACAGGAGGATTCTGTAGCAGACAGATTTAAATAACTGCAACACTACATGTAATAAACAGATACTATGTAATATTAATGCTAAACAACTTTACTAATTTACACAAAATTATGACAACACTCACTCTCTCATCTACGCACAGCAAGAAAGAACGTGCAAATGATGCAAACTGTCCACCAAACTACTACTGCTGTTGATTCTCTGTCTCCAGCTTCTGACCAGAGGTGTGTCCGGCTTATGTAGTGGTAATGGGACGATGTGATTGACAGGTCAAGGGGGTATTCTGATAGGCTATTGATTATCAGTGCACAGCCTATGGAACACTGACATACTACATGTCACTTACTATATGTCAGACCTCAGGTCACATACTACACATCAGACCTCAGGTCACATGATCCTCAAGGGGTCAAGGGGTTTATCAGTTATTCTCCATGTCTTATCACCGATTAGTGCTTTCACTGGTGACTTGAATCTCACAATGCTTACTACACACCTGTGGTTTATTACACCATCATTTCCTGAACAGGAACGTGATACACATGCACCTGCTGAACCTAGCCAAGGTTAGAGTTAGCTGACTTAGCTCTGCATTTTATGACACCATCATTTCCAGCAAGGTTCAGCCTTACCTTTGACATGGAATGACCTCGCGAGGTTGAGCAGCTTCATGTCTACTACTTTCCTCAGTCACCAGTAACAGAAGAAAAAACACACTTTGTGGCCAGAAGGAAAGTCAGTGCATAAGTGATAAGAGGAGAATAACTCAAGTGAAAGCACTAGCCAGTGATAAGAGGAGAATAACTGGAACAAATCCCTTGAGTGGTGTGTTACTTTAAGAATGCCTGAAAACAATTCCTTTCCACCCATGTAAAGCGCTTCAGCAGCATGGAAAGTTGTACAGGGACATCAGTTTTTTCAGGCATTTAAGGACACGTGCTCAATACAATACATGATCATTCAGTCTAACCTTTTGAAAATGTTCATATTTATGTCGGCGTGCCTTAGGCCACTGCCTTTGGTACGGGAAAACTGCCTTTGGTAAGGGAGTAGGTATGAAGCAGCCGTAGGTACGCCCTGCTTTTCCAGACGGTCGCGCGCTCTTGTGGTCCGTGAGGTGGAGCTCGTGGTGAAAGCCCCTCTGTGCCCCTGCTGGCTTCGTGCCATACCTTAGACGTGTCACTTCAGGTGTGGCCTCAGCGGACGAACATTCACAGTCTCTGCAATAGTGTCACATGCCTATCTCATAACGTCGCCGCCGTGCAGTAAGACAGGTAATGAAGCAGGACTTCTGGACTTTTGGACCCACTAACAGCGCATATAAGCCCTCCAGCGCAGCCACAGGCATCTCGCACCCGACCAGCACCATGGCTGCCTTGGTTGTAATTCTTGGAATTTCTCTCCTAACTGTACAAACGGGTGAGTACGTGATCTAGTGCCTCACATGTAACTGATATCCTAAATTAAGACTTTTAATTTAGTTTTCAGTATATCTTACAATAAATCGCAGCTTCGCTGATATTCCCTGGTATCACATAGGCTATTCGAATACAATATCATATACCAGTTGGATACTTTATTGCGTGCATTTAATTAACAACGACTCGCAAAATGTATTTAATAAAACTGTTAAAAAAACTTTAACGTCACCGTTATGTGTCAGATGGGCACTGCTCGACTGCGTTTGGAATATGACCGGCTCTCACTAAAAGTCTTAACTGTCCTAGCTGGTCAGAACATTCGCTGGTGCACGGTGTCTGTGCAGGAAATGGCCAAGTGCAAGGCCATGTCAGAAGCGTTCTCGGACGCATCCATTCGTCCCAATCTTCACTGTGTGAGTGACACGTCTGTGGCTGGTTGTGCCGAGCGACTCAGGGTAAGAGACAAGAGCAGGAAAGCACTATCACAGGATCAACACGTTTTATTGCGATCACACTATCAAACTATGATACGTGAAATATGTCTATACAGTTGTAACTATGTTATGCTAAACTCATTTTATCAGTAAAAGTAACGAATTGCTCTAGCGTTTGCCTGACCGATCTTGAAGGTTTAATCCAGAGGGGAAGTTAATGTTACTGCTCTTTCCAGAAAAAGGAAGCTGATGCCTTCTCCGCCAGCGCCTCAAACCTTTATGACATGGGCAGACAGGACACACTGAAGATAGCTGCCGGGGAGTCTGGCCCAGACCGTAAGCATTACTATCTCACCTCTGAAGTAACATGCTGCCTTGTGCAAGTCTTGCCCTCTGAACCCAAATACAAAAGTTGTGTGTGTGTGTGCGAGAGAGAGATTGACAGGTAAAAACAGAGTTTATCAAGTAATACTTCAATAATTCACTAAAAGTGAAGCTGTCTTCATTAAGAGACACTTTGACTGAGTTTATCAGGTAATACTTTAAAAGTAAAGTTGTCTTCATTAAGAGACTCTTTGACTGAGTTTATCAGGTGATACTTAAAAGTGAAGCTGTCTTCATTAAGAGACAATTTGACTGAGTTTATCAGGTAATACTTTAAAAGTGAAGCTGTCTTCATTAAGAGACACTTTTAAGTTTATCAGGTAATGCTTTAAAAGCGAAGCTGTCAGGTAATACTTAGGGTTAAGGTTAGATCGGGTGATGTTGTGGTGTTTATGATTAGCATGTGTTCTACAGCATTACATGCATTATGACCTACATCACATCACATATCATAGCCGCAGAGATTCATCATGGCTCAGATTTAGGGGTAAGGACCGTCTCCAGTGTCGTCATGGTCTAGGGTTAGGGTGAGGACCGTCTCCAGTGTCATCATGGTCTAGGGTTAGGGTGAAGACCGTCTCCAGTGTCGTCATGGTCTAGGGTTAGGGTGAGGACCATCTCCAGTTTGAGTTCAGCCAAAGGCCTGTCCCAGCTCCAGGTTGTCATGGTGACTCTGTCACACAGATGAGGGGTTGACCTACTATGCGGTCGCCGTGGTGAAGAAGAGCTCGACGGTGACGGTGAATAGTCTGCGGGGCAGGAGGTCTTGCCACACAGGGAAGGGTCGCACCGCCGGCTGGAACATGCCGATCGGCCACCTGATAGACAGCGGGAGGATGTCAGTCATGGGATGTGACATCTCCAAAGGTACAGGCACTCACCACACACACACACACTCACCATACACATACACGCACACACTCACTATACACACACACACCTATGAACCACACACACACACACTCACCATACACACACACACGCACGCACCACACACACACACTCACCATACACACACGCACGCACCACACACACACACGCACGCACCACACAAACACACGCACCATACACTCAAACGCGCACACACACACACACACACACACACAAACACACACCATACACACACACACGCACACATTCTGTCTTTGATGTGTGTGTGTGTATGTGTGTGTGTGTGTGTGTGTTGCCAGGAGTGTCTGAGTTCTTTAATGCTAGCTGTGTTCCTGGGGCCGTGGAGGCGGGGGACCCGGCGTCTCTGTGTAGTCTGTGTGTGGGAGACGGAGCAGGGGGCCACCGCTGTGAGGCTAGCGCCCAGGAGAGATACTACGCCTACAGCGGAGCATTCAGGTCTTCCTCCATGTTCTTATGTTCCCTCATGTTCTTATGTTCCTCCATGTCCTTATGTTCCCTCATGTTCCTCCATGTCCTTATGTTCCCTCATGTTCCTCCCTGTTCTTACGTTCCCTCATGTTCCTCCATGTCCTTATGTTCCCTCATGTTCCTCCATGTCCTTATGTTCCCTCATGTTCCTCTGTGTTCTTATGTTCCCTCATGTTCCTCCCTGTTCTTATGTTCCCTCATGTTCCTCCGTGTTCTTATGTTATTGTGTTCCCTTAAAACGTCTTCCTAGGCCATTTGTTTGTGTATGTGAGTGTGGGGTGTTGTGATGTTTGTGTATGTGTGTGTGTGTGTGTGTGTGATTAGGTTGGTTGGTGCGTGTTCATTATGGTGTGTATACTGGAGAGAGAGCTGTCATGATGACCTTTAACACCTACATACACACCCCTATTACCAGCATTTGATAATGTAAGGTACATTTGTGTGTGTGTGTGTGTGTGTGTGTAGGTGTCTAGTAGAGGGTGCAGGGGAAGTGGCCTTTGTGAAACACACCACAGTGCCAGAGAACACAGATGGTGAGAAACCCTCTCTCTCTCACACACACACACTCACATTCACTGTCTCTCTCTCACACACACACACTCTCTCTCTCAGACACACACACACACACACACACACACACACACACACTCTTAGACACACACACATTCACTCCCTCTTAGACACACACACACACACACACACACACACACACACACACACACATTCACTCTCTTTCTTAGACACACACACACACACATTCTCTCTCTCTCTCTCTCTCTCTCTCAGACGCACACACATTCACACACACACACACACACACACACACACACACCCACACACACACACACACACACATTCACTCTCTCACACACATTCATACATTCACACATATTCACTCTCTCAGACACAAACACACATTCACTCTCTCTCTCAGACACACACACACATTCACTCTCTCTCTATTTCAGACACACACACACACACACACACACACACACACACACACACACACACACACACACACACACACACACACACACACACACACACACACACACACACACACACATTCACTCTCTCTCTCAGACACACACACACATTCACTCTCTCTCTCTTTCAGACACACACACGCTCTCCCTCTCGCTTTAACTCTCAGACACACACACACTCATTTACTCTCTCTCTCAGACAGACATAACCACATACACTCTCTCTTAGACAGACATTCACACTCTCTCTCTCACACACACACGCACACGCACACGGACACGGACACGATCATTTATTAATCGAAAGGTTGCTAGTTCTATTCCCCACTCTTCCTTACCAAGTGTGTAAGAGTCCTTGAGCAAGACACTGAACCCCTAAACTGCTCCTGATGTATAAATGCAATTTCCTTGTTCGTCGCTTTGGATAAAAGTGTCTGCTAAAATGACTAAATGTAAATGTAAAACATACACACATTCTCTCCCTATTTTCTCTCTCTCAGACACACACATTCTCTCAGACACACATTCACAAATTAAGAGATTTCTATGCCATCAAAAGATCAATACACACTGAACTACCAATAACCTACTACCCGGTTTAAAATATCCAGATCAATCATTGAACCCTTTGCATTATATGGCAGTGAGGTGTGGGGTACACAAACTCAGCAAACTGGATACAGAGTTCTGCAAAAAATATCCTCCAGAGAAACGCTCCCAACTCTGCATGTAGAGCTGAATCAGGCCAATATCCTCTCCTGTTAAAAAGTCAGGACTGCACACTACATTTCTGGAATCATATTAAAACTACAAAGGCCTATGCTACTCACAGCCCACAAAATAGTCCCCTCTGCTTACTTATCCTGAGGCTGGGCGAACCGTCAACCACTCAGGTCATTGCACCACGACCACCTCAGCATTCATTGATAGGTGAAAATTCACCCTAGTTACCTCAGGACTCCGGAGCTGCATATAAGCATATTTATTAGACAAACAACAATTGCAATTGGGCTCACTCACAAAACAAGTATGAAAGTGAAGCCCTGATAAACACATCGCACAAGGTTTATATAGACAGAAGTTGAGCGTTCAGCGAGATAACCACGTGGTGGATTTCTGATATCCGAGGCAAGGATGGAAGTTTTGCAAGGTCGGAAGAAGCACAGTTCGAACCTTCTTATCACTTCTGGTCTAAACATGCTCTTGTATATGTGCAGACTAAGTGGCACCTAATATTCTAAGTTACACACACGCAAAAGCCATGTTCCTGCGTACATAAGTACATGATTCATATAAGGTAATTAATAATACAAGGCACTTGATTATTATATTCTTAAGTCATTAACAGTGTTTGGAAATTATCTCCATCAGTCCCTCCTTTTATCCGTTTCAATGGATAATTCAGAATCACAATCAAAATCACAATTAAAATCACAAATCATCTTTCTTAATTCGTCAATTATCAATTTCAATGGATAACCTCAAAATCATCACTCTGAGCTTCATCACATGGATTTTCGGAACAGAGATCATTACTGAACATCACTCCATAAGTTAATCATTTAAAATGTCATCATATTTCTCATCACACATTTGTATACTTTGCATTTGTAGGCCAACATAGTGGATGTCGACTGTGTGTGTGTCATTAGCTCGCCTAGGCTTCAGATAACATTCGAACAAGGCCTCTTTGCTCTGTCCTTGAAGGCCCTGTTCCCCATCAGGCATTCTGTTGGACAACTTTTTGCATATTTTGTAGGGTCAGATCTAAGTCTTTCCCATCTCGGGTGTTATCAGGGACATATGTGCAACATTGGTCAGTACCAAGCATGACACAAATGCCTCCATTCATGGCAGTGAGAATTTCAAGCACGGTTGTGTTTTGCCGCGTTAACCTGGAGTTGGCGTGTAGTTCTTCTCTGATCTTTTGTAGTCCGTCTGTGGTCAGGTTCTGGAACTTCATCTCAGCGTAGTAAGGGAAGTTAATCCAATCTGTGTGTGCTCCGATGACGCACCAGGGGCAGAGGGTAGATGCCAGGCCATTGGCTGCTGGATTCAAGGCTTTGTAGTGGTCTGGAATGCCTCAGGGAATGCCCAGGCCATTGGACCAGATCCCGCTGTCATCCCCTGCTTCTCTCCTCCCTCGTACGGAATGCATTGGAACGTTCCTCAGGTACTGGTGAGTCTTGGACCTGGGGGAAATCTGAAAAGGTTGTACCAACATTGTTCTAGGACAAGTCCCAGACCAACCCACAGGTAGTGTAGCTCTTAATTCACCATCCCCACTTATCAGCTATGGCTATATCCTGTACTTCAAGAAGTCTGCCATTCAAACACATCCCCGCTATTCTACATTCAGTGGAAGTATTTAACTGTATTTCTCTCCCATTATCTATCACATGTGTAATGGTTTTACATTGTGTCCAGTGTCCTAGGTGTGCATCATTCTTTTCCCCAGGTTTTAAATAGCATTCAAACAGAGCATCTTTGCTAATAATGTGTGGAGGTGGTGTAACATTGTCTGGCATGTAGGGCCAGTTAAAATGTGAACAGTCATGCTGTATAGCTGTATCATTAAACGCCCTATTTCCCATCATCAGCAAACATTCTGCAGAACACATTGGCTGTTGTATGTAGTTACATTGGGCAGGAAGATATGAACATTCTTTTCTAAGACACGAGGTGTCCGCTAGATGGCACATCTTACACGTGCACTTGATAGCTAAGAGTAAGTTGACATGTTTCTTCCAGGCAGTGATGGGCAAGCTATTTGATATGTGTAGTGAGCTAAGCTACAAGCTACTCTACAATAAATTCAGCTTCACTACACAGAAGCTACCACTCATAAAAATGTAGCAAGCTAAGTTACAAAAACCTGTCAAAAGTAGCTTGATACATTAGTAGCTACTTTCAGTTAAACCAGTGGTTCTCAAAGTGGGGGGCGCGAACACTCTCCAGGGGGGGCGCGATGTCACAGACGGAGAAAAAAAAAAACCACCGCTGACCTGTCACTGGTTAGTGAAAGCTCCCTCAGTGGCGAAATGCAAGGGGCTGGACTGACCCAAACTAATCAAATACGATTTTGCTCCTGATCCACCAATCAAAACGGAGTCTTATCATTTGAACGCGAGTTGCACCCAAGCTTCCGAGTATAAAAAAAAAACGCAGACATGGTAAGCGCTCACCCTGAGACAACACTCTGCAGAGTTTGTTCAATTTCTCTTGTTTCCTCTATCATTCAGATATTCATTGCTTTATAAACAGTCTTTTTAAAGACTCACTCCTTCCTTAGTAATACCTAACTGCACTTGCAGTAGGTCTATTCGTAGCCTATTGTAAGGAGTAATTTTCTCCAGTCTTTTGAAAAAGCTCGTAGCCCCGAGAGCTAGCCTAGCTAGCCTAGCTAGCTACCTTCTTCCAACTGCAGCTAGCCCTTTTCTCCTTAACATCTACCTTTACATTTTTTTGATCAACCACCGTGTTGCAACAAATAAAACACCAGCACTTGAATACTATTTTGTGCTGTCCCTGTCTACATTGTGTACAGTTCGTTTTGTTAGGAATCATTGCCTAGCACAGCCTTATCCATTATTCGTGTGCAAGTTGTTCACAACCACACATACAAGAACACGACGTTGAAATTAGAACTTTATTAACTTCACACACACTGTATCAGCAAGACGTGTAGAATAATGACAGGAGCTAAACTCAGCTCAATACCTATGTCAATATCTCGCTGAATATCAGAAATCAGTTTGGGTCCTACAAAGAGGACTACCGTTCATTCGCCTGAGTTCGGGATCCATTTCTCTGCTCAGCAGACGAGCTGCCAGTAGACATGAAAGAGCAGCTGAAGAGTGACAGTAGACTTAAGCATCTCCCCTCTTTCGTCATTCTGGGTAGCAATGATCAGCTTTGCGACATAGCCTTAAAAATGCTCCTCCTTTTTGCGTCGACATATTTGTGCGAGGCACGCTTTTCAAGACTGACTGCGCTCAAAACTAAATACCGCAACTGCACACAGATCGAGGATGACCTGAGGATATGTTGTTTGTCAAACATTGCCCCAAGATTTGAGGACCTTTGCAGTGCAAAGCAGGCTCATGTCTCACATTGACAGACCTGTAGGTTTTTTTGTTGTAAAGATCACAAGAGGCCCATAATAATAACAGTATCCTAATGATAGCAATAATAACACTTATTATTATTATGATAATACGATATAATAATAATACAATAATAATAATTGGTCGATAATCATTAATTATAATAATAATAATAACATAATGATGGTGATAATAATGAATAGCCTACTAATAGGCCTACTATTACTGATAATAATAATAACAATAATAATAATAATAGTTATAATAATTGTCTGTATGGGCCTAACAATAACAATAGCCTAACCTTGACATGTCAGGCCTATCAATAACAGTATGCTATCTACGGTATCTATCTATCTATATATGGTGGTGTAGTTGAGGGCGGTGGCGGCGGGCCGCGGGCGCCAGCGGCCCTGGGGATGGGGGGGCCCCAACTACCCCTAACCAGCTTTGGGGGGGCCCAGCTTGCAAAAGTTTGAGAACCCCTGAGTTAAACAAACTGCATGCCAAGTCAATGCAATTTTAGTGATCAACACAACTGTCAGTCAGATAAAGGCTAAAATATGTTTAGATTTATGTATTGAACAATAGCCCAATACACAAAAAACAAGTTTACATATTAACATCACATGAGTTTACAAATTAAACTGTCTCCGACCTCTGTTTAGGAAAACAATCGTGACTACCACCATACAGCCTTGTGTGTGTGTGTGTGTGTGTGTGTGTGTGTGTCCGTGTTGCCAACTCCTCTGTGAGGAAACTAGCTCTCCCAAAAATCGCCAGAAGTCGTTAGATGACGCATGACGCACAATATGCAATTCTGAGAGAGGTAACATTTGTGCGCGAATACAAAGTTCAGATTTTTTGCCCGCAAATACAAAGTTTTAATATTTTGCTGTTATCTAGTCAGACTGGCCGCGCAGCCGCTGTGTGAGTGGAGATGAGACGATGACAGCCCTCGCTGTACTCAGCTCTCTTGAGATCGGTTGTAACGTGAACTGCAGAAAGGGATATGTGAGATGCTTTTTCAGTGCTTTGTCAACACAATAATCCACCAAATGACAAAAAACATCAGAAATGTCCAGGAGAAATTAGCTTTCGAGGACGCTACTGCGCTACTTGATCAATAAAATAGCTTAGCTACTGAAAAGTTACTTGGTTTTGTAAATAGCGACGTTGCAGTCAAGCTACTGGCAAATGTAGTTAAGCTAGTAGCGTCGCTACAAGTAGCGACGCTACTGCCCATCACTGAACTTCCAGGCTTCAGTTTCTCTAAATTCTTTGTCGCAGTGATCTATGTCATAAAGTACAGGGGTTGCCAGGAGTGGTTTGGTCGGTACCCTGGGCCCTGCACAGACTAAACAGTCACCTTGTGGTACGTGCGTTCTGACGGTCTGATTTACCCATTTCCATCACGGATGATCTTTAGCCAGGCCCCATCGTGGATATTCGTCCAGGGCCTGTGTTTGCTGTATTCATAAGTATGTTACTAGAACAACAATGTAAAATCCTACAGTCGTTGCTAAGAGTCCCCCACATCCTTTGGCCCACTTTTTGGTAACCTCCCATGACTTTGCAGAGGAAGAGACCCCTTACTCCACAATTTCCACTAGGTTCTAATCCCCCAGGACAGTACTGTATCTTCTGCCAGCGGTTGAGACGAATAGAATCTAAACATCTAAACCCCTTTGTAGGCTGGTCTTCTGTCACAGTGGGCACACCCTGGAAACAGCAAAGAAAGATGATCTTTATTCCTCTGCCTCAGTCGTGCGCAGGCTTACCCGTTTGCATTGAGCCAGAAGTATCCACGTGGCTCTATCAGCTATTTTGACTGCGGTAGGTGTTGACAGTAGCACTTGTTATGGTCTGTCCCACTTGGGCGAATGGCAGTGTTTTCTTTTGAGGCTGTTGATTAGGACACAATCTCCTGGTCCAACCTTGAATTCAGCCTCACAGTGTTCCTGTGTAGGGGAGAGAAGTCTGAGAGCATTTAGTTTGGACATCATCTTTGCCATATATTCTGCGAATGTATATTCAATCTCTTTGTCTGTTTCAATAAATAGTTTGAGTGTTTAGGCAGCGTAGATTCTTCCATACATCATTTAAAACAGTGATAACAACATGCATGCTTAATATCACTAATTTCACTCTAAGATTCTCAAATTGCTTTGAATAGTTGGGTTTATTCTTTTCTACCAGTCCTGCTGACTGGGGGTTGTATGAACAGTGATTGTCTATGGCTAGACAATATTTATTTCTTTCGTTGGGATTTAACCCAATAAAATCAATAATGAATGATTAAACATCTTTCTCATGAAATATAAATAAGAAGTACAAATATATGCTTACTATCCCCACTTATTGAGGCATGTTTTCACCATGGCTCAATTATTGCAGCATATCTTTTAATATTGTGAGATCTAATTCTTCAATTGTGTATGTGTCAGATGGTTGTTGTAGTACAACCTGGTTTGTGGCCTTGTCTGCTTTTTTGTTTCCCAATGAAACCGGGTCTTTTGCATTTGTATGTGTGTGTGTGTGCGCAATCAGGGAAATCAGTTCCGCTGCTTGTGCAGAATAGTTTGGAAGTAGTGGCTATGCGTTCAAGGTTGATTTGCTTGAACCATCAACAAACAATAGTTAAATCAGCTTTTGGAAAAGGCATATCTTGTAGGTCAGCTCTGGCTGCCATAGTTTTTATCTGTCCTCTGCCGTAAGTAAAAGTGTAACTGGGTTAAATGTCACGCAGCGCTCAATATTGATATGAGGCTGAGTGAGCAAAAAAAATAAAAATAAGTAAAAATAAGCATGTGGAACTTTCAGTGTAAGTGTCTGTTTAGTACAATAGGAGCAGAGGCCTGCACCGCCAAGGCTGCAGCCACTACTGCTTGTAAACATTCAGACATTGCTTGGGCTACTGGATCTAGCCATGTTGACTAGTATGCCACTGGTATCAACTTTAAGTCCCCACTTATGCATTAACACAGATGTTATATAACCTTTTTTACAGTCTACAGTTTGTACGAATGGCTTTGTCATGTCATGGATGTGCTAGGACAGCAGAACTGACCAACAGTTGTTTTATCTGTTCAAATGCCTGCTTTCCATCTTCAGGCCTTTTAATAATATCTCCTGCTGACCTGGGCTGAGAATAAAGTAAACTCTGCAACATTTGTGTTTCTAACTCGTGGTTAGGAATCCATTATCTCAGAAGTTAGTCATTCTCAGAAAATACATAATTTATTTCTTTGTCTGTGGCTGAGGTGCTTTTTAGGATAGCTTTACTTTAGTGGACCACAGCTGCTAATGTTGTGGCCTTGTTTCTGCTAAAAATCCTAACAACGCCAGGGTATGTTGTTTACAGGTCTTCTTATCTGGAGGAACAGCACTAGATGTTCAACAACAATTGAAGGTCCCTCGAACTGTAGCTAAGTTTGAGCTCATGGCTTGTGAGAATACAGTCTTTTGAGCCAGCACTCAGCCCCCACCCATCCTGTCTTAGTCCAATGTATCAGTCTAGGTTAATGTAGTTAGTGTGACAGGCTTACATTTCTCTTAAAATCTTTTTTGGGCTTAACAGTGTATATTCTATACATAATAATATTTTGGGACATCATTGTTTAATTTATTCTAAAACCCATGTATTGTTGGAACAATTCTAATGCCCAACCCACATCACATCTCTCCCTAATAAGTTTGTAGGGCATGTTTTTTTTAAACATTATCTGTATTTTGAAATATCTCTCCTGTTTCAAACTCTGCTTTTAGATGTCTCTTTCTTCTTACAACCTTACTGTTCTGGGCATCTAATTCTCTGATTACTGCTCAGCAGGCACCAAAGTCACATAAAACAAAACAAAACAAAAAATCATTGGCTTTCTTGCCACCATTAACGTTAGCTTTGCTCTGTTTGGTGCAACCAATAATGTAAAAACATTTTCAAATCAGTGTTACAATTTTCTTCTTGTTGTAGACATTTTAAACCACCTCTTATTGCTATTATCATGTGCGTCTTCTGCTTTTGACGCACTTTTTCCCATTTGTAAGTTATTTTATATATTTCTCTTAATACCTCTAATAATAACTGCTCTTGAAACCTTTTACATTACCTTTATCTTATTCTTCACACTAGGGTTAGTTATGTTTCTATTTTCAGACTCTCATAGTTTGTTCTTGAGATCGCAATGCTGAGTCAACCCGAGCCCGACCAGAGGTCCTCCGTCTCTCTCGTTTTGTGAGGAGGTTGAGGCCAGGGGATTTCCCTGGGGTGATCAGTCCCCTACTGGTTCCGGGTCAAGGCATCTCAGTAATGCGAAATCAGTCCTTTAATTACATAAATTATGACTATAATTATCTGTGTTTTACCCATTGTAAAAAGTTTGTCTCAATCCCACAGAAAAATAACACAGGAGTATCTCTGACTCTTGCAAATTTTTTCAGGAATATATCTAAAACAGTTAGTATCAACCCCACAGGTAACACAAGGTAAGGGGGAATGGATAGACCTTTAAGAGACTTCTCCGGAGTCGTCTAGAAATAGGTCTAGAGAGTTTGTACAGGCTTCCAGTGGCCAAGGGGATATATCTCTCATTTACCCCGAAGAGTTTGTACAGGCTTCCAGTGGCCAAGGGGATATATCTCTCATTTACCCCGAAGAGTTTGCGGAGGACCCCCTACCACGCAGGTTTATCTCTCATTCACACCCCGAGAGTTTGCGGAGGACCCCCTACCACGCAGGTTTATCTCTCATTTACACCCCTTTTTACAAAGCTAGCAAATTCGTTCAACACACGAGGCAAGCAGGAATATCTCTAACAAGTTTGTAACCTTAAAGAATTCCTTCTCTACCCCGCGGAGAACAGGCAACACAGCCCCACTCGAAGACACGTGTACACAAAACCGAAACAAACAATAAACCAACAATATACTACCGTGCACTTACAACAAACAAACAATATACTCACAAACAGCTCGGAGTCCACACCCTACAGTCCAATTATTTTCCTTCACTCTCGGCTCTCCCCGCTGGCAGGCCCTGGCCTCCTTCCAATTCAAGTTGGAGGTCTTTAGAAAAACAGAGTCTCATACTCCTCCGTATGGTTCAGGTCCTGATGATTAGCCCAGCGTGGAGAGCCGTTGAGGTTGTTGGAATCCCGGTCACGAGCCCCCAAATATGATAGGTGAAAATTCACCCTAGTTACCTCAGGACTCCGGAGCTGCATATAAGCATATTTATTAGACAAACAACAATTGCAATTGGGCTCACTCACAAAACAAGTATGAAAGTGAAGCCCTGATAAACACATCGCACAAGGTTTATATAGACAGAAGTTGAGCGTTCAGCGAGATAACCACGTGGTGGATTTCTGATATCCGAGGCAAGGATGGAAGTTTTGCAAGGTCGGAAGAAGCACAGTTCGAACCTTCTTATCACTTCTGGTCTAAACATGCTCTTGTACATGTGCAGACTAAGTGGCACCTAATATTCTAAGTTACACACACGCAGAAACACAGAAAAGCCATGTTCCTGCGTACATAAGTACATGATTCATATAAGGTAATTAATAATACAAGGCACTTGATTATTATATTCTTAAGTCATTAACAGTGTTTGGAAATTATCTCCATCACTCATGCACTCAGAAAATTAGACCCAACCAAATTATACTGACAGAAAAGGAAACTAAAAAGAGATCACTGGACAAAACTAACAAAAGCCCAGAACAAAATGGAAACATATGTAACTCTAAACAGACAGTACACTGTGGCAACTT
>NC_045161.1:17926936-17953540 GCF_900700415.2 Clupea harengus
GTGTGTGTGTTTGTGTGTGTAGGTGACACTGATGGCAGTGTGTACTATGCTGTGTATGTGTGTGTGTGTGTGTGTGTGTGTGTAGGTGACACTGATGGCATTGTGTACTATGCTGTGTGTCTGTGTGTGTGTGTATGTGTGTGTGTGTGTGTGTGTGTAGGTGACACTGATGGCATCGTGTACTATGCTGTGTGTGTGTGTTTGTGTGTGTAGGTGACACTGATGGTAGTGTGTACTATGCTGTGTGTGTATGTGTGTGTGTGTAGGTGACACTGATGGCAGTGTGTACAATGCTGTGTGTGTGTGTTGGTGTATGTGTGTGTGTAGGTGACACTGATGACAGTGTGTACTATGCTGTGTGTGTGTGTGTGTAGGTGACACTGATGGCAGCGTGTACTATGCTGTGGCGGTGCTGAAGAAGAGTAACACGAATATCCGCCGCCTGTCTGACCTGCGTGGGAAGAGCAGCTGCCACACGGGTCTGGGTCGCACCGCCGGCTGGAACGTCCCAGTGGGTCTGCTCATCCAGCGTGGACTCATCGCACCCCACAGCTGCCAGATAGAGGAGGGTAAGTGTGTCTCTGTGTGTGTGTCTGCAGCTATGGTTTAGGACAGGGGTCTTCAACCTTTTTCAGCCCAAGGACCCCTTGGCTGGGAGACACTGAGCAGGGACCCCCACCCCCGCAGCCCCAAATTTGGGCCTGATATTCATATAATTTATTTAGAACTAAGTGTCAGTCACACACACACACTCCCCTACACATGTTTGAACAGAATTACAAATCATCTGTGACACAAAACTCGTTTCAATTTATTCTGTTTATTATTGACATTTTTTCTCCCTTACAGTTAGCCATCACTCTGTATTAAATTAGGGAGGGACAAATAATTGAGTAGCTTGAGAAGCTTAAGTATGGATGAAATATCTCATACCTAGTGAGAATCTGACGTTTGAGAATTCATCATTCACGTCTTTGGCAACAACATTCTCCCTATGAAGCATGCAGTGCGTCATACATGGCTCTTTCACCGTCTGTGCACATCGCGACACATTTTGGCCAGGGTATATCATGTTCACGGAAAAAATTGTCGATCACTTTGAAAATCTCTGAACTTTTTTTACCTGCAGGCAGCTGCTTACAGAATAGAAATTCCTCCTGCATCTCATTTTCGTCGACAAATCACAAAAAAGCTAAAAGCTGAGCGTTGTTTGACACATCGGTGGATTCATCTAATTGTAGCCTAGTAATGCAAAAAAATCTGCCTTCAGGAGTTTTGCGACTAGTAGTGCCCTCACATCAGCTGGCGGGCATTGGGATGCTTTTCAGTTTTTTTAGGTACTCATCCTTCCCAAACATTGTTTTGCACATATCACTAGCTGTTGGCAATATTAAACTTTCCGCAATTATGTATGGCTGTTTGGTCTGAGCGACACGTAATGCAACTTGATAAGAGGCTTTTAAAGCTAGCTCGCACACTTTGGCTGATTGTCTCATCAAGGTCTGCTGGCCCTCAAAAGATTCTAAACGGGAAATATTAAATGGTTTTTTTCTTTCAAGTGAGCATGGGTTGTCTTTTAATGTCGTTGCAGATTTGATGGTTTCATAGTTTTGTTTGATAGCACAGAAGAGCAAACCACGCATAATTCTTCACCATCGGTCTCTTTGTAGGCGAAGGCAAACTTCAGATAATTCTCTGAATATTTACGTATCTTCTCCCGTTTGCGCTTTTCGCTGTTCATGGAAGGGGTGTTGGTATCCTCTGAAGGTAGATCATCTGAACCGCCATCAGGGGTGTCTGACGAGGAGCTTTTGTTCCGAGAAATTACAAAACGATAAATTATTTCAAATTGTATGGTTATGGCAGGTAACGTCTTTTGGCACCAGATAGCTAAATGTAGCTAAAAGTGCATATGTTGCCATTATGATCGCGTGAACACTCATGGGTAGCCTATGTATTATTTTTAAGGAATAGAAAGCAATTTTTACGTTCTGTTTATGTTTATGTAGTGTTTTGGACGTTTTTAATTTTTGGAAGAGTGTAAAAATGCTTCAGATGAAATAATTTGGCGGACCCCCTGCAGTACCTCCGCAGACCCCCTGGGGGTCGCGGACCCCCGGTTGAAGACCTCTGGTTTAGGAGGTTGTATGTGTGTGTGTGTGTGTGTGTGTGTGTGTGTGTGTGTCTGCAGCTGTGTGTGCCGCAGTGGTCTTTTTGCTGTCTGTCTGTCTGTTTGCAGTGTATCGGTCTGTCTTAAGCGTGTACAGCATTAATTGTATTGTTTAAGAGCTATCCCACATTTAGCTAATGTTAGCTGGGTAGGCTAGCCATCACATTGTTTAAGAGCTATCCCACATTTAGCTAATGTTAGCTCAGTAGGCTATCCTACAGGTCCTACAGAGCTACTAGCTGGCTAGATAGTATTAGAGTTAACTTTGACCTTTATCTGCTGCTGCCAGCTTTTCACATGGCTGGCTGTAACGGCCGAGGCAACCATGCATACGTAAGCCAGTTGCATAATTTTTTTTTTTTTATCTTTCTATCTTATATTTTCTGAGTCCAGGAGAAGGTGTGCAAAGGACGTGACCAGTAGGGGTCAGTGGTTGATTGGTTCAGGAGACTGGGCTTCCTTCAAAGAAGACCGGATGATATTGAATTCCCACAATATTTGATCATCTTTCTGTGTGTGTGTGTGTGTGTGTGTGTGTGTGTGTGTGTGTGTATTTGTGTGTACATGCATTTAGGTGCTGCTGGGTTCTTCAAATCAAGCTGTGTGCCCGGGGCCAGTTTGCCTGCACTGTGTGACCGCTGCATCGGTGATAACTCCGGCCAAAACAAGTGTGAGAAGGGCAAGGATCTGTTTGACGGCTACACCGGGGCCTTCAGGTGAGCTAAGGATGCTGCCATGGAAACCTACATACAAACAGAGCCACTGTGGCGAATGTGTTCTAGCACATGTATGTGTTTTGTTGTATGTATGAAGTTAATCTGTGTGTGTGTGTGTGTGTGTGTGTGTGTGTGTATTCTAGGTGTTTAGCCCAGAATGCCGGAGATGTGGCTTTTGTGAAACACACTACAGTCTTCCAGAACACAGATGGTGAGCAGACACACACACACAGATCAACTTCACACAGAATACATACAGTGTGTCACTGGGTCACGTTTATGCAACGTTAGCAAACCGCTAGGAGATGTGGAATGCGGCTTTTATGAATGTTTTAGTCGTTGTGACTTTTTTATAGCTACATGTATGCTCTTGAGTTCTGGTGTGTAAGTTACTGTAGGTTAGTTTGTGATCCATGATTATCTGTGATTATCGCCTCTCATGCTTCACGCAGGTGTTGTGTTTTATAAATGATTTAAACGTCTTATAAATTTGCCCTGGTATCTCCCTACACAGACTATAGGCTGATCTTGCACTTAAGCATGATTTGGCACAGGGTACCATATGTACAGAAAGCTGTGCTAGAGATTGCACTGATTGGAGAGAGGTAATTGGTTGGTAGAGAGAGGTAATTGGTTGGCGGAGAGAGGTAATTGGTTGGCGGAGAGAGGTAATTGGTTGGTGGAGAGTGGTAATTGGTTGGTGGAGAGAGGTAATTGGTTGGTGGAGAGTGGTAATTGGTTAGTGGAGAGAGGTAATTGGTTGGTGGAGAGAGGTAATTGGTTGGTGGAGAGAGGTCTAGAGATGTGTCTTCATCTCTATCAGTCACTGGTGTTTCTCTCTCCCCCTCTCTTGAACTCTCTGTTTCTTTAACTCTCTCCATCAGTTGCTCTTATGTGAGGTGATTCCTCAGAGGCTGAGGCTCTCTGGGTCTCATGTTGGTGTGTAGGTTGGCAGTGAGAGTTGCTGTGTTGTGTGGTTTTTATGGCAACTGTGTTTCCCAGGTAACAACACTGAGCAGTGGGCTGTGCACCTGCAGTCTAAGCAGTTCCAGCTGTTGTGCAGCCATGACACGCGCGCTGAGGTCACTCAGTTCCGCAACTGCCACCTGGCACGGGTGCCCTCTCACGCAATCATGGTGCGACCACAGCTCAACCACCACGCCATCTACGGCCTACTGGACAAGGCACAGGTACACACACACACACACACACACACACACATACACACAACTCAACCACCACGCCATCTACGGCCTACTGGACAAGGCACAGGTACACACACACACACACACACACACACATTCACACACACACAACTCAACCACCACGCCATCTACGGCCTACTGGACAAGGCACAGGTACACTACACACACACACACACAGACAGCTCACACACCACGTCATCGGTGGCCTATTGGACAAAGCACAGGTACACACAAATACAAACATATGAACACACTCTCTCACACACACACACACACACACACACACACACATACATATACACACAGACACACAGACACACAGACACACAGACACACAGACACAGACACAGACACAGACACAGACACAGACACAGACACAGACACAGACACAGACACAGACACAGACACAGACACAGACACAGACACTCAGCATAGGTAAGTAACAGGCGTGTCTCCACCAGGCCATCCAGTGGCAATTCATTTCCACAGACAAAAAGCTGACTTCAGTGTGTGTGTGTGTGTGTGTGGTCAGGACTCCTATGGTAGCGATCTAAGCGCAGAATTCAGGATGTTTGACTCTTCGAAGTATGGCGGTTCAGACCTGCTGTTCAAAGACTCCACCCTTCGCCTCATCGGTGTCGGGGAGAGACGGACCTATCAGGAGTGGCTGGGCCAGGAGTACCTGGAGACACTGGTTGCCATGGAGTGTCCATCCTCCACTGCGGGTATGTCCTCTCTCTCATTCCATCACCTCCTCTCTCACTCTTCCTCTGCCTTTCTCTATCCTCCCATCAACTCCTCTCTCTTTTTTCCTCTGCCTCTCTATCCCCCCATCACTTCTTCTCTCTCTCTTCCTTTGCCACACTCAGAGATTTAAAGACAGATGTCAAGTTGGCTCATTTTCCCCTCAACAGCTAAGCTTCAGCTAACGTTAACTAATCTTAACTAATGTATCAAGTAGGGATGGGCATTTTAAGTCATTTAATTTAATTGAAGTGCTGCTGAGTTATCAAGGCAGCGAGAATTTGAGACACACAGCTGGTGAAGGGATCCCGAGTAGAGCTGGCTAGTCATGCAAACACACACCAATGTACTGCTTTCAGTCACACCGGAGGAGCAACTGTTTCCTACCTCGTCAACAACCAGCGTGACAGAAATATAGCCTACGACAGAAACTGCAAGTTTAACTCTGACATAATTGACATAATATACGAACGTGGTCAAATTTCGCCAGCACTAGACACGCTCCTCTCTCTGTCATTCTTCCTCTGGCTCTTCCTCTCTGTACTCTGTGTCTTGGACCAGGACCAAGTCTTGTTTTATCCGTGGAACATTTCTCGTGTCTCACGTACGTGACACTGAATCAAATGAATTTTCAATCCCAATAGCGTAGAATAATAATTACAAATCCATTAGACTGCTGTGCAGGGCGAGTGACAGACCTTCATGTTCGCACTGTGCGGCTCACTATGTCTGTGTAGCAGTTTTAGGCTACTAGTCAATGAAGTTTCAATATTCAGCATCGCTGAACAACTTCTTATCTCGAGGCAACCCAGCCAACCACATACATTGTGTGTGTATGTATGGGCAGTGGGGATGGCTTACGGATGTTCACGGATTTCAATCACTAACCTTAGGGATATCAGTCATGACTTGACAGGTGTGCAGGACCTGCACTCTCTCTTTTCTCTGCTGCTCTTCCTCTAGATCCTCTTCCTCTTGTACCACTAGGACCTGCACTCTCTTCTCCTCCTCCTCTCTCTAGCTCATCCTTTCCGTCCTCTGCCTCTCATATCAGCGGCCCCTGACCAGCCCTGACTGGCTTCACTTGACACTGGTGAGGGCACATCATAACTGAGATCTGCATCAAAGAAGAACAATAGGCTACTATTCCCAGATAGATGTGAAATGATTTATATGTTATCTGTTAAATTGAGCAATATTATCATTATCATTATCATAGAGCAATATGTTATCATTATCGGGCCCTAGAAAGAAGTAACTAGTGTGTAGCCTATTTTCTGAGCAGTGGGCTTGTTTTTGGGATAACAGGCTTAGCTTTGGCTAACGTACATAGCCAGCCATGCATCTAGGTAACACTGACAGAGTATAAAAATCTATATGAGCTGAAACACTGCAAACAAATAAATTAGCTACTTATAGTGTGCATCGTCAGTTTGCCATTGTCAAAGTTTAATGTTAAGCTTGACTTGCAGTCGTTCACGTAGGTTCAGTGTTCTCAACCTGGCAACCCGCATGAGCTTCGAGTCTCCAATATTTAGAATTTTGAACGTAGTACGGATTTTTACGCATGGCAACGAGGGGATGATGAGGGGGTTCATCTTTCATGACAGGGTTACGCATGGCAACAATGTGATGATCGGGGGGTTCATCTTTCATGGCAGGGTTACACATGGCAACAATGGGAGTATGGGGAGGTTCAAGTGTTAGCTAATGTGGTCAAACCAAGGAATTCACTGAAAATTGTGCATATGTCAGATGTACAGTAATGATAATCAGCTGTTTCTGTATTTGTGGATGTGTGTCTGTGTGCATGTCTATGTGTTTGTGTGTGTGTGTGTGTGGATGTCTGTGTGTTTGTGTGTGTTCATTCGTGTGTGTGTGTTTCAGGCCTGTCAATCACCTCCCTGGTCGCAGTTGTGTTTCTGAGTTCCCTGGTCTCCTTACTGGCTGTGTGACTGCAGTGATGTCAGTTTCCAGCAAGGGTTGCCGTTCCTCTTCTCGTCTCGCCGTCCTTCTTACACTGCTTTATGCCAGGCTGCTTTGGGAGTTAGGCTAGCTGGCAGGTATAGCCTAGGGTTAGGTTTAGGGTTAACCCTGGGGTAGCTAGCAGGTATAGCCTAGGGTTAGGGTTAGAGTGGGGGGGTTTGGTAGCAAGTATAGCTTCATTTTCTTATTTGATTGTGAGGATTGGATCATTTTGCACTTGATGTACAACATTCAAATACGATAAAATTACTGATTGTTTAAAGGGAGACGTGTTGAAAAGACTTCTGACTTTATAGATAGTGGGTGTTTAGCTGGAAGCATTTATCAACACTGCTTTCTTTTGAGTATTACTGATGTCAAGTTTAAGATTAAGATTGTTGATTAGCATATTCCCAGCTATATTTGCCACAGTACTGAAGGCAACAGCCATATCAGTGAGTATGCATTGCCTGTTACGTACCTACTGCAGTGTTGTGTGATAGAGCCTCCCGCTGTTTTTTACTAGGATGTTTATGTGTGTTGACTACTTGAAGGCACGAGCCGTATCAGGGAATATGCCTTGTCTTCTGGATGGTTTAGGGTCAGTCAGACTGAAATGGACCAGATGTTTTCAGCATATGTTCTCCCCAAATTAATTTCATAAAAGTTTAGATTGAACTGTTTACCTGGATGTAAAACAATCAGTCTTTTTAATGTTAATCTTCTGTTTGTGCTGTGTGATGATTTTATTCTCAAATGGAAGCTGTAGTTTCAGCAGTGACAATGCTTCAGTGAGAAGCATTTTGAGCGCAGATGTCAGCTAGGGTCATCTTTGGAGAGAACATTTATGCTGTTCACACTGTGTTCCTGTGCAGTGTTACCCAAACCACCCGTGTTCCTGTGCAGTGTTACCCAACATCTGCATTAGGGTACACCCTGCACTCTGCATTAGCGTACACACTGCATTAGGGTACATCCTGCACACTGCATTAGCGTACACACTGCATTAGGGTACACCCTGCACACTGCATTAGCGTACACACTGCACACACTGCATTATGGTAAAGACTACATTAGCGTACACACTGCATTAGCGTACACACTGCACACACTGCATTAGGGTACATCCTGCACACTGCATTAGCGTACACACTGCATTAGGGTACACCCTGCACAGTGCATTAGCGTACACACTGCACACACTGCATTATGGTAAAGACTACATTAGCGTACACACTGCATTAGCGTACACACTGCACACACTGCATTATGGTACACACTACATTAGTGTACACACTGCATTAGCGTACACACTGCACACACTGCATTAGCGTACACACTGCACACACTGCATTAGCGTACACACTGCATTAGCGTACACACTGCATTAGCGTACACACTGCACACAGCTTTAGGGCACACACTGCATTAGGGCACACACTGCAAACTGCATTAGGGTACACACTGCACTTGTCATGAGGGTACACACTGCACACAGTATTAGGGTACACACCGCACTCTGTGTGAGGGTACACACTGCACACTGCACTCTGCTGACTTCCCCTGCCTCCATTTATTGATGCGATATGTTTGATTTATTTGTTAACCTTAATAACTATGTTTAGACAATGGTCAGGTACCATATCAGTGAATATGTACTGGCACTCATTTCTGTTTGACACAAATGCTTGCCTATGAATAGTTTCTTTGATGAAATTAATATATGTAACTAATATTTAGTTGCCAGACCAGTGTGTCTGCTTCAGTATTGCTACATGCTGCACACAACTCTTTGCTTTTCCTTGAAATAAAAGAGCATATATAATGTGGAGTCTTAGCCTCTTTCAACTTGTGTGAAGTGTACTTACAACAGCATAGAAAACCCCAGTCCACCTGTGATCTCAGTAGACAGGACCAACAGCCCTGCTATGATTTTAGAAAACAGTAAGAACAGTGGACCATCAGCAAATTAAGTTAAAATAATAACCCATTTTGTTGGGTTAAAATAACCCAGCATTCTGATAGTCCAATATCTACCCAGCGGTTGGGTTAAAAAAAAAAAAATTGCCATTTTTGTCATTTGGGGGAAATGGGTCTGTATTCCGATAGATGGCATCATTGGTTTGGGATGTTTCGTTACAGTCTTAACAACTGCTGACATATGTTGAAACTAGGTCTGGTTTTTTTTTTACTCTTAAACACACAATTAGCAAAACTGCACACACAAAATGCAAAGCACCTCACATCTCTTGAAAAATAAAAACACTGCATTCAAAATTCAATCATCTTTTTTCAAAATCTAACTTTTGTGTCAAATGGCAAACACAATTATTCATATGGATAGACTTATATAAGAAATGTGTCTTGGCAATCAAGAAAAACTGTAACACATTTGCAAGAGAAGACTGATGATTACAATCAAGTGGATAGTTTCATTAAGCATGTGTTAGCATTAAAAAAAAAAATTATAAGCCAGTAATGTTATCCAATTACGATGATAATAGACATTTCTACTTTTTCCCAATCTTGTTTGGTGGCCTTTGAGGTTTTACGCTCATTTTTTGCTTTTAAACCATTCTCATCAAGCACATATAAACAATCAAGGTTTGAATGACAAGTAAATTAGCAAACATTCCAAAAATACAATGTCACTGAAACTAATGAAGCACATGGTTGACACAAGCCACATACTGACATAATGATAACTAGTTTAACCAATTTGCATGCCACACCATGAATAGATACCTAGCTGTTTTGGGGGTAAGACTGAACAGCAGACGATTGTACACACCCTTGCATGAATCTGCAAAAGCATTTGCAGAATGTTCAAAATAATGAGAAACTGCTGTTATGACGTGCAAAAGTGACTAGATGATGTGGAGTTTGAACAAACAGTTTTGAGAATTTTGAAAAACTGTAAAGATTTGGTTAGGTAAGTGTACAGTACAACCACGACAGCAGATGGCAGCACAACACATTTCGGTGTTAATAATTCGCGTTCTTCCGTCATGACGTATTTCCGGCTCTGCTTGGACAGCAATAGGGAATAGGTAGCAATCCGTGTGCTCGTCTTTGTGTGATCTTATAAAAATGTCGGTGAAGTTGAACGCTCTGTATAGCGACTCCTATGTTGACGTAAGCCAATATAGAGACCAACATTTCAAGGTAAGGATTTGTATTCTACATTTGCCTCCTGACCTGTGGAATGCACAGTAACTGCTCAGTTAGCGGTTGTTCCCAAGGCAAATCGGCTTCGCAAACACCGGAGATTGCCATGCCTCCATAGAAGTATATTAGCCATTGCTAATATCTGTTGTGATAATTGCCACGAACATCAATTGTCTACTACTGATATTTATTCAACGACATTTTTACTTCTGCCGTCAAACTTAAATTAGTGTCGAATTGTCAAGTACTACAGGCGAGCGTGTTACAGCTGGATCAGTTAACTGGCTATCCAGTTGACGGTGGACTTTAGTTGACATCCCAAGTCACGCTAGTTCAGGGGCGAGCTGTGGAACCATGTGTGTGTTTTTTACTGTATGTCTTTAAAAGAAGGGTTGGCTGACTTCGAAGAGTTTCTTTCTCTGCAGGGTAACAGAACGGAACAAGAGAAGCTACTCCGCGGGAGTAACACGCTGTACGTAGGGAACCTGTCTTTTTATACTACAGAGGAACAGGTTCACGAACTCTTTGCCAAAAGTGGCGACGTCAAGAGAATCATTATTGGACTTGACAAGGTGAAGAAAACCGCCTGCGGCTTTTGTTTTGTGGAGTATCCTTTACACGGTGGCACGGGTCAGCCTCAACAGACCAACAGTGTGTTTGATCTGTGGGATTGAGTCTTCACAGTTCAATCCAGGGATCATCTTAAGTGATGCTGAGTCGTGTTATTCATCACTGTGTATGTGGTGTCTGTGTCTCGTGTTGGTCCTTAATTCAGTCGTTAGGTACTACACTCGTGTAGACGCGGAAAACGCTATGAGGTTCATCAACGGCACGCGTCTGGACGACCGCATCATCCGCACTGACTGGGATGCGGGGTTCAAGGAGGGCCGTCAGTATGGCCGAGGGAAGTCTGGTGGTCAGGTGAGTTTGGGGGGTTTCTGATCTGAGGCCCTTAGCTTGGTAACGAGGCTGCAGACTTACTCTGACTATCCCTCTCCCTCTGGTTCTACTACTGTTCTACTGATCACTTTTACAGTCATCAGCCCTGTGTGTCTAGTCATAAATGGCAGACCTGATTGGCCCTCTGCCGGACATTTGTCTTTCATGTCGGCCTCATCATGGTTCTGTTCATACACTGAGAGGATCTCTAGGCTCTGGTCATGAGACGCTTCACAGCTGTGAGAGTACCCGTGAAGAATATGGTTAATTTAACTCTATGAAGACAAATTATATGACACCATCTACATTACAGTTAGTTACATCTACTGAGGTCATATGGTTTATTTGTGCAGGTTTCTTTTATAGGTCACATACGTTTATTTAAAGTAGTGATATCACTCTGTGAAAATACTGTGAGTGTATGCAGCAAGGCCAAAAGCCTTGCCGTGTTGAGCAACCCATCTCTTTATTTTCCCAGGTCAGAGATGAATACAGACAAGACTATGACCCAGCCCGGGGGGGCTATGGAAAAGTGATTCATAAGTGACAAGCTGTGTTTCCCGCTGTGGCTATAGGAAGCTAACACACCTGCAAAGGGCTCCAGAGGGCCGGCACACATTTTAATACGGAAATTTGGAAGTTCCTAGGCAAGGTGTGGGAATGGGTGGACACAGACAGCAAGCGGGGGGGGGGGGGTTTATTAAATGATTCTTAAATTAGGTTTTGACATCTTGACTAGTCCAGAGGCACAGTACTGTTCTGAAGAGCCTCTAAAGCCAAAGACCATCCTGGGCAGCTACACACATCTCCTGTAGGGACTGGGTTAGGGTTAGGGGGGTAGACCTGGCTGTGAGGAGATGGCTCTCTAGTGATAGGGTGACCCTTAATCCAGACCTGTCTGCATGTGAAGGGCTCTTCAGGATGTGACTTTTTCTACAGTAGGAAGCAGACATCAGCAAAGTACAGCCCTGATTGCTATGTTTTTTTTCTGTACATAAATACTTTTTTTTTTATATATAAATAAAAACATTGTTTTAATGTTGATTCCTGACTTGTGTTTTTGGCTCAGCTATCTAACCCTGTATGTGTGTTAAGGGAAAAAACCCAGTGCTCCACACTAATCCACAATAAGTGACGGACTCCGTCATGCAGGATTTACAGTAATGTGGGCTACTCCAGTGTCTACCTTCCAGCTTGGCCCACATCGGTGGCTGTAGTACATGGGACTGCAACTTATAAACTGCCAGGGACTCCAGGCGTTCTTCAGGAAAGCCTCTTGTGTCTTTCCTCTTCAATCATTACAAAAACTCAACACAGCTTCCGTACTCCTCAAGCCACCAGAGTGTTTTGATGAAGCTCATGGAACTTGTAGTGGGGGACACAGTTCTGAGTTCTTGCTTAAATCCATTCAGATTTTTTAGTTGATTTAAATGGTGTTATTGATGATGATGAATTATGAGGAGTGATTGAATGATCTGGATTTTTGCGTTTTTTTTTTATATATATTTTTTTAACTCGCATTTAATCAGCACTCTAAATCTTCTACAGTAGTAACCCCGATAAACCATAGATAATATTTGCTTAGAGAAGATGAGCTTGAAAAGGAAGGGAACCTGGAATGCTTTTAGAAACTAGAAAGCACAGCGGGTTTGCTGCCCGCTTACTGAAAAGGTGATCCCTGTGCCACTTGGGACTGATATGGTCCTTATATCTTGGTTGTGGCAGAGAAAGTGCAATTGCTAATAATTTATTCACATCCGAGAGACGAGTGTTATCCGGGTATGGGCAGGGGTAAACAAAGAAGGTCGATCACCTATCCATGCTCAGGTTACACCCTGCTGGCTCACTCCTAACCTGGCACTTGGAGCACAATACGAGCATTAGTGAGTCACTCTTAAGAACAGAATAGGTGTACCTGTAATGACCGCAACAGAGCAGGCCTGTGCGAGCGTGCGTGAAAACCGGTGTGTTATAGGCCTTCGGAGGGTATTGTTTATCACCCTCAACTATGAATTCCGATCTTTTAGCCAAATTATAGGCTAGGCTACTGTCGAACCACCCCGGGATGCGTCCCCTGTAACCAAGGAGAGGGCTACATTCGCCTCACGAATATCGCGATTGTAATCGCCTAAAACACCCTAAATTAACGAAATGATCTAATCATGTAAAGCCAGTTACTTCCGACATTATCGGCCAGTGTAATTTAGGCTACTGGAAGTTTGATAACTGTGAACACTACAGCTGAAGTAAACACATGCGATAAAACAGTTGCATACAGATTATAGTTAATTGTGTGGAAATTGCGATATAAATTAAGAACCTGTCAGTAACTAAAGGCACAGACCATTTAAACCAACAGTTTACAAATGGATGTTGAGTTCAGGAAAAACACAACCGTCGTCAAGGAAACCTATGTATCTAAGCAACCAAATCCTAGGCATGTTGTAAAAAATGTAGCCCAGAAAATTCCTTCAGGTAGAAATGCAGACTTCTAAAAGTGATTATAATTCAACAACGTCCGAATTGGTCAGGCAGCCAAATGTCCCGTCTCCAATCGGCTACATAAACGGTACCGAGCAGGAAAGAGGTAGAAACGGTTTTGGGATCCAAGAGTGGCCAGATGGGTCGAGATACGAAGGAAACTTTGAGAATGACTTGAAACACGGAGTGGGCGTTTACTATTGGCCTAATGGAGAGGTAGGTGAAGACTTATTTTGAATTTTGTAATGATACCCTCGAATGTCAAGACAATTTAGACAACTGTGGGTCTTACCAAGCTATTGTGTGCAAAGACGAGTATTGAAGCGTATTCTAGCTTACTGATGCTGCCTAAGTTAACGTCAAACATGTCGACGTCTATAGCTCTATGAGGGTTCCTTCTACAAAGACTATCGCCATGGCAAAGGGACATACACCTGGCCTGACGGCTCCAAGTTCATCGGGAAATTTTATTTGAATCGGAAGGAGGGTTATGGCGTCCAGCACCTTCCCAACGGCTCATTCTTCAAGGTAGATAATGTGCTTTTTTTCACGTTGCCTGTGGGGTCAATGACGTGACGCCTACATTTTCTGTCCGACTGCATTTTTTTTTTATTAAAAAAAGGTTTAAATGCATACAAATATACCATAGTACCTCTCCCATATATGTACTCACTTTAATTTCCAAAAAAACTTAGTTATTTATCATTTTTCTGTTATTTAATGTGTCAAAATATCATGTGGTGCGACCGTCCGGCCATGACTGCTGTATTTTATGTGAAAACTTCTTTGAAATTACTCTAAATCTATTCACATTTATGTTCTGCCCTATTTGGCATTATTCCCAAGTATTTTGTAGTCCTGTACAAAATGGCAAAGCATTTGTATTTATATTTCCATCATAATATACAAACAAACTTTGTCCGATGATGTCCATTTTATGAAATATCATGTGGTGCGACCATCAAGAAAAGACCACTTTGGGACATTTATGTTGCAACTTCGTCTTTGAATGGATTTCATCATTTACCAGTTTGCCAAGGACCCATGGAAGCAGCAACAGGTTTGTTAATCTCTCTAAAATTTGGAAAAAAATATCCTTTTTGACGGCTGGTATGTAATTGCCACATTTGGATATCATGTGGTATGACCTAAAAAAAAAAATGAATTTTAAGTTATTTCTACAAATATATATTTTGATTATAAATTTCATTGTGACTTTTTGTGCTTAGCTAGCTTGTTTTGTTTAGGTGGCTAATTCTCTGCTTGAACTTGAAAATATCATGTGGTGCGACCATTGCAGAGTGTTTTCCATGATAGATATAGGTCCTAGATTGGCAGTTTTTTTGCTTTTATATTCAATTGATGATTTATATACATAAAGTACTTTATATTAGTGTTATTTGGAATAGATTTTTATGCAATTTCAGTCATTTTTTCTAATATTTCAGAAACAACGGTTTATGTTTAATCTTTGTACAATATCATGAGAAAATACAAAAAATATAATTTAGAGCATGTCATTTAACTTTAGTAATTATGCATTTATTAGCAATTTTGTATTTATTTATTTATTTCTAACCGTTTTAATCTATTTGACCAGATGCCAGACAGCCTCCGCCATGTTGAGGAGGGAGTGAGGGCACACCTGGAGCCCATACCGAAAGAGCTTCAGGCAACCTGCCCACAGATTACAGTTCTACATGTAATCAGTGATGGACCTGTTACACAGTACAGGAACAAAGCAAACTTTTACTTCCTAAGTACTCTGCCTTTCCTTTCTGGGTTCAAGCATGTTACATGAAACTATTCAGAAAAGTCTCATGGAAAGGGTGCCCCTGATGGCATTGGTGGTGCCGTAAAGAGCAAAGATGCAGACTCCACTGGACTTGTAGGAGATGTTGGCCAAAAAATCAGGGTCAACTATTACTCACCATTGGGTAAGCGAAGAGAGCATTCAGAAATATGACGAGCTGATTCCAGGCACATTGACGGCTGTAAGGGGCACCTTAAAGATACACCAGGTTTTGTCTTCACAAGCTGCACATGTTAGTCATAGGGAGGTGTCATGCTTCTGCAAGCATGCAGAAATGAAGACATGCCTATGTTACCAGCCAGCTAGACCTGAGGGACACCATGTGCCACACTGAGGATCCCTCAAGCACTCCTGAGCCACCAAGGGAACAAGCTAGTCTACAAGACTTGAGTGGCAAGTTTGTGATTGTAACCTATGATGAGCTTCCATATGTAGGCCAGGTCCTTGAGGTTGTGGGAGAGGAAGTCCAGGTTAGCTCCATGCAGCAGTCGGGTGAAAATAACGTATTCATGTGGCCACAAACACAAAGATGTCATTTTCTACTATAAGAAAGCTGTTCAAGCTGTCATCTCAGATCCTGAGCCAGCAACCTCACACTACTCTAAGTTGAGCAGCCAAGATTGGGAAAAGTTCAGAAAAGTCTGGAGTTAAAGAAATGCCTGCAGTACCCCACCACGTACCCTACTTTCACATGGACATCACAAATACCCATCAGCAGCATGATGATTGTTCAAGTTTAATGACATGTTTGTTCACAACAAGGCCATGAATTTGTGCTGCACTTAAATGTTTGTAACGTGATTTTTATGAAAAAAAATGTTTTGTAATGTTTGTGTTCATGAAAATTCGATGAAATTATTTTAAAATCTGGTTTTAATCTATATTTTGTATGGAATTTATTCTTTATTGATCTCTTTAAACGATAGGAGGTTTTTCATATAATTTGGAGCGACCAATATTAGCAATAACTGTATTCAATTTTAAATAAAATATCTAATTTCTGGGGCTGAAATATTAATTACTAATACAGTATGCTTAAGTGAATGGTATTTTTAATGCACTTTACAGGAAAAATAAGTCTGTTAACTACATTTAAGAAGAGGACTGTGACATTATAGAACAAAAATATGAGATCATTATTTACAAAAACTCAATGCAAATGCTTTGTCTCTGAACACTTTTTATTACTGAGAACTTGCAAAAAAAGGTTAGCGTAGCTATGTCAGTTATCGAACAGTGTGTTTACATGATGGTATAATTCGAATCTTGCTTTAGTCGGACTATGCTATCTTTTGGGGCAACTGCTATTATCCCAATATACATGGCAGTGAATAAATCGAATCATTGGCCGAAAGCATGTCATATCTGATACGATAGGTGGCGCTGTTTTCATTACAACCAGTGGTGATACAGCCATTTCCGCTTGACCTCTTCAACACTACCAACAACAACAGTTGATTCAGCATGAATCGCGTCTGTTCATCGGTCCATCGCGTTGTTTGTTTGTTTCTGCTGGGCCAACGTGTTTATATGTTACATTATTCAAAGGTGAAAGATAAAAGGCGAGAGAAACGCACGCACATTCACACACACACACACAAATAGGGGACGGCCCAGTGTTCCGAAAGCCAGATATTCCGAAATCTCAATATTCCGAAAAATAGTGCCCCTGGCATAATTTAGAAATATTTTAAGTGGCACAAAACACACACAGCATTTATTTTGCGTCGCGGAGAGGAGACGCTCACCGGGCTATCATGCATATAACTTTTCCTAGGCAATATTTCTTAATTTAGCCTACTCTGGTTTTGAATATGGGGTACCACTCGTGCGAAGGAAATCACCGGCAGATTGTCGCAGGACATCACGCAGATCTTGTCAAGCACAGACAAAGCATGCTAAGTTGGCTATCATAAAAGTATTTTTGTATCATCGCAATGCAAATGCCATGTGTGTATAATAATATTCTGAATTAAAGTTCATGTGATTCATTGGGATGTGCATGTGGGCTATAGTGGTTCACGTTGCTGTGCTCACAATTTCGGAACAGCGGGCTGTTGGAATAATGGGCTTTCAGAACATTGCCATGAAACCGCGCAAATAATGGGTTACAGCCAAAACGCATTGCCCTTCTGCCAGTTGCATCAAATTGTTTTAGTACTTCTTCGCTGTCGATTTCCAAATCTGTGTGAATATTCATGAGAGCAAGTCCAGTCAGTCTTTTGTCAGTCATTGTACTTCGTAGATATGTCTTAAGACGCCTCATTGTACTGAATGACCGCTCAGCAGACGCTGTGGAAACGGGCATTGTCAACAAGACTTTCAGGACGCAATGAATGTTTGGGTAGAAATTTGCCGAACTTTCCAGGGCTTGATAAAGCTCACTGCGTTTTGGCTGTAACTCATTTAGCTGTTTCCAGCTCTGTATCTGCATCGTCAACGCTGGGCATTAGTTGTCCGTACTCCGATTTTATAGTTTCCCCATTGTAATAAATATGCGTTCATGATATTTTTTTTTTCTTCTCGCGTAGCAGAAGGTACGCACAGTGCGTACGGCTGCATGCGCCACTGGAACTCTGTGCAATTAATACAATACATAATAGGCTAATTGATACAATATCTCCTCGTTTGAGTGTGGTTGTTTGAGTGCAATGGGAGTGTATGATCGTTGTTGTCTATAAAGGAAGGTATTGCAATGGGAAAATATCGCGCTTCACCTGTCACGTCTCTGTCTTTAGAGGGCAGTGCCAAATAACCGAACAAAACTCAACTCACGCTTGCCTCACGGGTGCAATACCAAATTTCATCATATTTGATAGAATGAAGGACAAATTAGTTGTGAATACTGTAGGTGAAATTGGTACCAGCCTCACATAGGAGTACCAGACTATGTAGGTAACTTACCCTGTGAGCAGGAGCCGGGTGAATGTGGATGCAATTGTGTGTAAATTGTGATACCGTCTTTGCGAGGGCCACCAAGACACACTGGTGCTGTCCTTGCAACAGCAACAGTATGTTGGTAATCTCACCCGATGGGACAGGCATCAACCATTCAACACAAAGGCAGATCAATTAAGTTGAACACCTGGGGGGCCACACAAAGTGTAGTGTCCTCCACGTGGTCAAAATAATGATAATCCACAAATCAGTCTCGTTAAATATATCAGTCTCATAAAATATATTATACTATCAATTTGGAACTCTGATTAATAATCAAATTAATAACTTCAACCAAAGTTACCTTACTAATAGTATGGTTGAAGGTCATTAGAATTCTGAATAGAAGAGGTTGGCAACGTCCATTTTTGTGCAACATTAAATAAACCAGCGTATATAATCAAAGTATTTATTTACACAATGATAAGAAATAACACACAATATGTAATCTGGCTAAATGTAACTAACCAATGAATTGAAGGAATAGGTGTATGTGTAATAGAGAGGGAGTGTGTGTGTGAGCTTGTGAGCTCGGGGTTGCGCTGTTAGGAGCGCGCCAGAAAGAATGTGTGTGTGTTCCTTTGTTTAATCACCGTAGTTCCGCGCGCATGTGTGTGCACGTACGCGAACATACATGTGATGTGAACAAGGGCGAGCCTATATGCAGCGCGAAGTTCGAGTATTCTCTTCGCGTGTGTGGCTATGTGAAGGCCAATGTATATGTAATCGTGCGTGATTTAGATGCCATGTTAGAACAGGGAAAAGGTTAGTGATGCATGCAAGACCCGATGTGTCTGAGAAGCAATCCTAACGATAACCCTTAGATGGTGTGGCGAAGCCAACTACCAGCTAACAATGAACATATATATATAAACAGTTACGTTCAGTCTTATGCTTAGCCAGGTTGTGAATAGCTAGGATAGCTAAATGCCCAGTTAATGTCAGAGTTACCAGTCCTTTGGGAAAAGTGTTGTGCTGGTCCGACGTGGATGAGGCAGAGCAGAGATGATGCCGTCCGTAAATGGAGAAAGTTGTCCTTGCTGTGATGTCTGTTTCCCTGCAGTTTAGGGTCGGAGGATTTGATCGCTCAGAACGTTGCAGTCTGCCTTTTGTTCCCGTTGGGTAGAGTTAGCTAGCAGGTCTATTGTTAGCTGCTTTCGCTAAACTTACTGCGTCTCACTTATCAGTTCGGTGACTGAGAGATCTTAGGCGTATGTCGGCCGTAAGAAGTGAGAACAAAGAGAGTTGCTCTTCACCGGTTGACGGTGTGCTCACGCGTTGCTGGAGGTGAGGAGAGGTCAAGACGTGTGCGCCTGGCTGGAAGGCCGGCGAAAGAGAGAGAGGGATATCTGGGGAGATGCGGCTATTGTCCACGCTCAGGTGGGCGTGGTTAAGAAATGCATCAGGTTACATTTTTATGACAGGTAAAGTCTGACGTAGGTTCCGGATGAAACATACGTAAGTTAATGATTAAAGTCAACCACAATGGACGAATTCCAGTGTACCTACAATACTATCACCGAGTTTGACAGGTATTGGTCAGGTAATAGCCGAGTGACAGCTGATTTGCTTTCTGATTTGACAGTACTTATTCAAAATTTAGAAATATTTTAAGTGGCACAAAACACACACAGCATTTCGTTTGCACAGCAGAGCGGAGACGCTCACCGGGCTATCACGCATATAACTTTTCCTAGGCAATATTTGTTAACTTAGCCTACTCTGGTTTTGAATATGGGGTAGGCTACCACTCATGCGAAGGAAATCACCGGCAGATTGTCGCAGATCTTGTCAAGCACTGGCAAAGCATGCATGCGTTGGCAATCATACAAATATTTTTGTATATCATCGCGATGCAAATGCCATGTGTGTATAATAATATTCTGAATTAAAGTTAATGCTTGTGAAATAAAGGCATTTATATGTTTATGATTGTGTGATTCATTGGGATGTGCATGTGGGCTATAGTGGTTCACGTTGCTGTGCTCACAATTTCGGAACAGCGGGCTGTCGGAATAATGGGCTTTCGGAACATTGCCATGGAACCTTGGTAATAGCCGAGTGACAGCTGATTTGACAGTACTGCTGTGTGTTTTAAGCAAATAAAATGTGGAACGTCCTTATACGTGTTTAAGGAGGGGTTGTAAAGGTGCTCATATCTTCGGACCTCTTCTGTTATGTTTGTTCATAATCAACAAGAATAAGCTTGTGAGACAGTCTGCAGAATATTCATAAAAAAACGTGTCATTAGTATGAACAGTTGAGACAACTTATCTCTCTTTTGTCTTCCGGGTCACAACCTGGCAGGGAGGGAGGGAGGAGGGCGGCAGGATCTCAAGCATGCGCAAAGACGCAAAGTCCAGTTCCTAATCCAATTGACCGTTACATGCCGCGATAGTCGAGTTATCAACTGGATCGGATCGAGTTATCCAGGGGTGTTAATCGGATCGTAGTCAGACCCCACATAGTCAAACAAAGGTGTTTACATGAAACGGATAATTCGATTTCAGTCCGACTAAGCCAGTTATTCGAATGCATGTAACCACGGTCAGTGTCAAACATCGGCCATTCTGTTAAACAATCAAAATGCTAAATTTAATAATGGATTAACAATCAATATGCTCAGTTTAATAATGGATTAACATGACAACGCGAACGTTTGCCGATAACACACAGCATGTTAAGGAAATTCATTAATTTTAAGATAAATCCTGGTCGCACCACATGACATTTTTTAAGGCCATGGCCAATTTCTCTAGATGAAAAAACGCTAAAATCACTTAATTTAAAATTTTAACTTGAATTTACATGTACACAACATTCTTAATGTTTGAACAATTGCAATAGATATTCTTATTTTTTTTTTCATTTTAAAATTGGCCCGTTGAAAATTCTTATACGTCATTGACCCGTGGCCTATGAACACCATCATGAGAAATCAATGATCACATTCTTCCTTACGTTATACTCACAAGAAAGCTTTTCAGTAAATGCTTGAAAATGTAGCGGCACCAGCTGTTGGTTTGTATCAATGTAATGATGTATCAATGGAAGTGGTAGGGTATGTGTTCTGTGCTCATGCTGCACCTCACAGTGCCTATGTGGGGCTGTGTTCAGGGTCTTTATCACGCAGACGAGCGTTTGGGTCCAGGTGTGCTGACCTATGCAGATGGCCGGCAGGACATGGGGCTGTGGCATCGCTGCCGGCTGCTCAGCCTCTGCACCCGGCTGGAGGACGCCTTCAGCCTCAGGTCCCTCCCAGACTTCCAGCCCCAACAGAGTAGGGCGCAGGGGGGCGGCAGCCTCCAGCGGGAACCCCAAAACCTGCATCCAGAGCCCCCCAAACCACCTCCCGTCAGCAAGGACCCCCTCGTGTTCTCCACCGAGGAGATGCTGAAGGATGAGCGCTTCATCTTGCCCCCTGCCACGCTCCGCTACAGCATCGACCCCGACCACCTGCCCCTGCCCCCCCGCCTCAGGAGGCAGCTAGACGAGCTCTTCTTCAACTGCAGCAGCCCAGAGGCTCCTGAACACACAGACATGCACCCATACACGCACAGAATCACCAGCTCTCTGCCACTGCAGGAACGCATGCAGAACCACATCAACAGACACAGGTCAGTTATACACACACACAGGAACACATCAACAGACACAGGTCAGGTATACACACACACACACACACACACACACACACACGCACACACACACACACACACACACACACACACACACACAAGAACACATCAACACACACAGCTCAGGTATACACACACAGGAATGTGTTGACTAGGACGTGGCTGTGTGTGTGTGTGTGTGTGTGTGTCTGTGTGTGTGTGTGTGTGTGAGTTCTGCACTTCTGAAGCAGAATGTGTTGACTAGGACGTGGCTGTGTGTGTATGTTTGTGTGTGTGTGTGAGTCTGTGTCCTGCAGGTTTGAAGCGGAGAGTGTTGACTGGGACGTGTGTGTGTCCCGCAGGTTTGAAGCGGAGAGTGTTGACTGGGACGTGGGCGCTGTCTTTTCCATGAGCAGGGGTGCGTTTGGCCCAAAGGGCCCCCTGGAGCTGGGCTCGGAGCGGCTCATTCTGCAGGCAGGGCAGGGGGATCCTCAGGCTGTGTACAGAATCCTCAGAGATGGGAGGATCCACCCTGACGTGGGGGACGCACAGGGGCACACTCCACTTATTGCTGCCACGGTAACTCAATGCTGATGCTACAGCCTCACCACTGCATCTAGTCTTCATAGTGATGCTACAGCCTCACCACTGCAGCTAGTCTTCATAGCTCTCATGGTTTCGGAACATATAGCACTTACAGTTGTCACAGGAACACTTGGCTCTTTATTGGTGAAGACACAGGAAATGACATAATTCAGACACATAACTGAACTTAGCTCTCTCATAACTACCCCAGTGTTAGGGTTATTGTGAACATGAACTACCCCAGTGTTAGGGTTAGGGTTAATGTGAACATGAATTACCCCAGTGTTAGGGTTAATGTGAACATGAATTACCCCAGTGTTAGGGTTAATGTGAACATTAATTACCCCAGTGTTAGGGTTAATGTGAACATGAATTACCCCAGTGTTAGGGTTAATGTGAACATTAATTACCCCAGTGTTAGGGTTAATGTGAACATTAATTACCCCAGTGTTAGGGTTAATGTGAACATGAACTACCCCAGTGTTAGGGTTAATGTGGATATGAATCAGCAGTCTGTTCATCCATGGATCACCCCAGGGTAAAAAAACAGGTGGAAACACTTTTAAGTAGTCAACTCAGGTTTAAGGCATATGGAGTGGTTAGGGTTATTATGGAGTGACAAGACAGACAAATACAGGTCATGGTCAACAACTTCAGGTCATGGTTACTCGGATATATAGACTGATATGGTGGAAGGATGTTGTTTAGTAGGTGTAGGATCTCAGATACATAGACTAATATGGTGTAAGGATGTTGTCTGATAGGTGTAGGATCTCAGATATATAGACTGATATGGTGGAAGGATGTTGTTTAGTAGGTGTAGGATCTCAGATACATAGACTAATATGGTGGAAGGATGTTGTCTGATAGGTGTAGGATCTCAGATATAGACTAATATGGTGAAAGGATGTTGTCTAGCAGGTGTAGGATCTCAGATGCATGTTCCAGTTGCTCATGGTGGAGCCTTCCTGTGTTTGCTGCAGATGAACTGCCTTATCGAGGTGATCCACATGCTTCTGGACAGTGGAGCGGATGTGAACAAGCTGAACAGTGAGAGCATGTCTGCTCTGTCTGTCTGTCACGTGCTCTACTATCCTGCAAGCTCTCTTCATACCACTGTGGCAGAGCTCAAGTCACCCAAACCACAGGTCAGCCACTTTCTTTCTACAGTCGTTTTCTACAGTTCAGGGGCGGCTCGTCCATAAGGGCGATTGGGGCGACGCACTGCCTAGGGAAAGAAAAAAGAAAAAAAACTCCTTATGTATAAACGCAATATTCTTGTAAGTCGCGTAAATGACATGTAAATTTAAATGTAATATTTTTTTTTCTGTCGGATTCTACCACTAGACCGTCTGATCTGCCTCTGTATGTCATTGTCGAATCAGGTAACAGTCGTTCAGTCAGCCTAAAGTCGTGCTTCAAATGGCCCCACCCCTTCTGGGGCGATTTGGGGCGAAATGAAAATCGCCCCAGACCTCTCCCATTGACTCCCATGTTAAATCCATTTTTTTTCACAAAACAGAGCTCTCAATGCATTCTCTATGGCTTCCGGGAGGGCTCGCCCCTCCTGGTCTTGTCATAAGTAGTGGACATAAAAGCCTATACGAACGTCATGCAGCTTCGACGGAGGCATATTCTGTCAAGATGGCTGCCCTGTCCAGTGCAAGAACTCGATTCGCTCTTCGACAGAAACTCCTTTTTAGTCTTCCATAGCTTTCCACCTGTAACTTGCTACTCTAGCTATGTAGCAAGAGGGGACATATTACTGTTGTGTGCATGCCAATAGTGGACAAAAAGGTAGTGCTGTATGAGTTAATCAGCTAACTTAATGTACCTACTGAATGGGTCGCCTTAATCATTATAAAAAAAATTGCCCCCCCTGAGAATTTTTTCAGGAGCCGCCACTGCTACAGTTTATGCACATGTTATTATGTTATGTTATGTCACCGACTTAAACAGACACAGGCCTATCTCTGTAGGGATCTGTCATGGACAGTTTGTTCTGGCCTAGCAAAAAGTTCTGGATGACGCATTAATAACATTCCGATTGGCTGTTTGGCGTTCTAGGCAAACTGTCGGAATCTTACTGTAACACTACTCACTAAGCAGGTGAAGGGGCAGATTAAGTGCCAAACACATATTGCTCTTTGAAATGAGGAAAATCAGAAATCTCTCTGTAATGATAAAATATACTGTGCCCTGTCTGTGTTTCTTGAAGAGGCGTTCATCTAACCCCCTTCTGCTAGCCTATTAAACTCATGTTTTATCGTAACTGAACCATAGGCATTTCTCACTCTTGGAGATGTGATGTAACGTTACCGACAAATCTTTACGGTTCACATCCTGATTTTCATCCCACCATCACGTCCCTTGTAGTGCAAGGGGTCACCTGTGAATAATCATGACTTAACCTTCCATCAGATTTCATGAGGACATGTATAAACATTTTAACCATGACATTTCTAAAGTTACAAATAAGAATACACTACTTAAATTTGTGTCCTTTACCTGAATATTAACATAGCTAGTAAAGTCAACTTCTTTGACAAATGCCGGCTGGCTTCTGTCACTGATCCATTGGCTAGCTAGCAAGTCTGAGGTTAATATGGCTAGGTAGTTAACCAACTAACGGTAGATGTAAAACTTACAGTAGCCAGAACTTGATAGTAACAACCAAATATGATATTACGTTTAACTGGATTAACTGGATGGCGAAAATCTGTCAGCTGTGTCTGCAATATGCATGTATCCACTTTACTTTTGTCTACACAATAAGGCACCAGCCGCCTGCTTTTTCATCCAAGCATTGCTGATCTGGCCTATGTGTGTGTGTGTGTGTGTGTGTGTGTGTGTGTGTGTGTGTGTGTGTGTGTGTGTGTGTGTGTGTGTGTGTGTGTGATTTTAATTTGTGATGTGTGCATGCGTGTGTGTTTGAATATACGTACATGGAAATCCCTGTGTTTGTGCATATTTATGCTAGGTGTCTTGCTGCTGATAATCACATGCAGGATTGATTGTGTGTAAGTGTCCAAATTGAAACCTGCATGATTTGATTCTCAGGTGTCAGTGACAACTCAGAAGACTGAGTCCCTTGATCAGAGTCAGTCAGCCAATGAGGAGACGGCAGCCCTAGGCCACGTGCAGGCTGACCCTTCAGCCAATGAGGAGACAGCAGCCCATGGCCACGAGCAGGCTGACCCTGCTCCAGCTCAGCCCGCCAGTTCACCAGTAATGAAAGCGGGACTTGAGAGCGAAGCTTCAGAAATAAACAAGAATGGAGACCCTGAGAATGAATATTCAGAGAAGGAGGGACTTGAGCAATGGGAGGAGCCTACAGACAAGGGGTCATCTCTCACTGAGGGGCCTCAGAGGGAGGAGCCTACAGACAAGGAGTCTAAGGGAGGGGGACTTGTAAATGAAAAGTCAGAGGGGGAGGGGCCTACAAACAAAGGGTCCGAGAGGGAGGGGCTTACAAATGAAGGGTCTGAGAGGGAGGAACTTCAGACTGAAGAGTCCACTGTGATTGAGCCGAGGGAGGAAACAGCTAAGAGGGATCAGAGGTCGGGGCCTGAGGAGGACTGTAAGGGAGGCACTATAGGCAAGGATACAACCTCTGACCCCAAGAGTCCTGGGCATCACATGGCCTTTGCCTCTGTACTGTCATTGGCCAGTATGCCGATAAGGGTAGCAGAGGAAGCACTGGAGCAGGCTGCTGAGGCTCTGTGCCAGTCCAGACTCCTACCACCAGAGGGCACTCAGGAGTCAGTCCACAAGATTGTCCTCGCCAAAAACCAGTGAGTCTGAGAGGGGTGTCGGGCCAGCCACTGGCTTGGACTCCTGCTCTTCTATTTGTGCATGATACCCTTAGGGGCTGTAATAAGGGACACTTGCTCTTCTATTTGTAAATGCTACCCTTAGGGGCTGTTATCAGGAAGCATTGCATTAACTTCCATTGATAAGCTGATGACGCCCAACTTTTCCATGAAACCTAACCAAATTGTGGAACTACCTGAGATAGAAGCTTACCTGAAGTAGAAGCACTGAGATAGAAGCTTACCTGAAAGCTGTAAAACCATGGATGACTAACATCCTCCTTCCAACTAGCATCAAAAATCTTGCTGTTATTATCAACCAAGACCTCTTACTCAACTCAGACATATAACAGATCTCAACACGTAATTTTTTCCAGCTACGCCATATTGCCAAAATCAGAAAAGTCCTATCCCTCCAAGATGCAGAAAAAAGAATCCATGCTTTTATTTCG
>NC_045161.1:17953810-17976310 GCF_900700415.2 Clupea harengus
TCCTTAAGTAGCACACTGATCATCTCTCCGGCTCTTAAGCTACTTTTACACAAGAACACAAATCTTACATGTTTATGAGACGCCAATCTGCCTTTGCATGAGCCTGTGATGAGCAGGGAAAACACATTAAAGAAGCCATAATGTAGTTTGGACACCAAGCGTTTAACATCGGTACTGCGTTCCAAAATATTTGAGAGCGGAAATGCTCTATGTGTGATTTTTTGGTTGTGTGTCCAGAGTGCTTGGAAAGCTGCTGGTGGGTCACTGGGGTGAGGCCACCCCGCTCTCTAGCTCCCCCTGCTGTCCTGTTCAGAGCACAGCGCACACTGGGGTGGCATCAGGAATTTTGGTCTGACTGTGGTCCCTAGAAGCAGCTACGCTTGCATACTTGACTGATACTGACTGAGGCAGCTGTCAGCATGAATTAATTCTTTAATAATTCAGTTTTTAGCGTATTGCACTATATACAGGCCTCGCTGTCTAGGGTGAGAGGGAAAAAAGAAACATGCTGCTCGTTACCCTAACCCTACAGGTATGTTCACCTGTTATGCTCACATATATAAATCTCCCTAATCTATAGATATGCTGTATGATAGTAGTTGATTATTTGCATTGATTCAAATGTACATGACATACTGATCTCTATGTCAAACCCTCCCTGGTTCCCCCAGACCTGCCATGTTACTTGGGATTGTTATCTTTAGAAACTGCACTTACTAACATTTGTTAGTCTTGAGAGAAGTGAAAGGATCTGTTTCCTTTGATCTTCCCTCCATGTCAGCTGTCACGGCGGCACTGAGCCCTACTCCTGCCACACCCCCTCCTGTTTCAACTCACCTGCCTCCGTCACATTCCCAGTCCCCTGAATTCTAATCACGAACACCTGTCACTCCCTCCACCACACTATTTTAACTCCTTACTCCCCTCACTTGTTGTCTGGCCTCGTCTTGTATAGACTTATCTCCCTATCTAGCTCAAGTTCCTGACTATTTGCTCCCCGTTTTGGCTCCTGCTCCTTCGTATCCCAAGGTTTTGGTATTTTTGGTTTTCTAGAGTTTTGTTCCTAAGTTTGGTTCCTTCCATGGGCTGTTTCTGTTTATTCTGAAGATCTTCTGAGCGTTGTGTGTTTTGTTCCTTGTACGGTTAAGTTCTATCTCCAGTCTGTTCAGTTTACCTTTTGACTCCGTTTGCCTGTGAACTGTTTTATTAACTCTTAATAAACTCTATTAGCGTGAAGTCTGTGTCTACCCTGAAGTCCATGACATCAGCACAGAAGTGTTTGTATACACACGTTCATTTACACTGAGGATAAGACTTAACTGTTTTTTGTGATCAGAGTGACAGTGGCCAGAGTTCAATGCAAGTATTGAAGAATGAGTCACTCTTAAGCCCATGTGCATGCATACACATACCCCCCCCCCCCCCCCCACACACACACACACACACACACACACACAGACACACACACACGCCAACGCTGGACACAGAATTACTTTATTTACCTGTCCTTGAAAAGGGCAGTGTGTTTCTGGCACAAGCTGTTGGCTGAAAAAAAGAGGAAAAAGAGAAAAAATGAGATAAGCAACGTGTGTCTGAGTGCCACGATATCCCTAACCCAGAGCCACGTTATCACTAACCCTAACCCAAACCAGAGCAAACACGCGGAGCGGAGCCACACTCCTCCTTTCCCTGACCACAGACCCAGCGAACATCTCCTCTATCCCTCTTTCTCTCTCTCTTGGACTCTCTCCTTCCCCTGAAGTGTGTTATTATCTGCTGTAACCATGACGGACCTGAACGTGATGTTGGCCTACTTCCTGTCGGTCCTGGGTGTGAGCGCGTTCCTGGGCCTACTGCTTAGAAGGAGGGGAGGGCGCTTGGCTGTGCTAGCCGAGCTGCTGGCGGCCTTCTCCTTGGCTGCGTGCCGCCTGGAGGTCCGCAGCATGGAGGAGCTGGGGGAATGGGCGGGGGTGGGCCCCGACGTCACGTTCACCGTCCTCTTCCTCACGCTGCTGGCTCACGCCGCCTGCTGGCCTGTTGTCAGCAGCAACCCCTCTGTCAACTTGCTGCACTTCCTGCTCCAGGAGGCTCCTCTGCGGACCACCCTCCTGCGGCTGCTGCTGCAGCTGGCCGGCGCTCACCTGGCCTGGCTGTCGGCCGGGCACTACTGGGCCCTGGAGCTGACCGACATGCACATGATCAAGAGCCTCATGGGCTCCGAGTGCTCCACCGTGCTCCGCACCTCCCTCCTGCTGGGCAGCGCCACTGAGGCCGTCTGCTCCCTCACCTTTCACCTCCTCCTGCTCGCTCTGCAGCGCCGATCCGCGCTCCTCCAGGTCCCACTGCTCGCTCTCACCCTGACGCTCCTCTCATACGCAGGTAAGACCAGTCACACACACACACACACACACACTCACCCTAATACTCCTCTCATATGCAGGTAAGACCAGTCACACACTCACAAACACATACTCAACATCCTTTCATACACAGGTAAGACCTGGCAAACACACACACACACACAGACTTGGGCAGACAGGGTACAGTGGTACAGGAGGTAGAGAAGTCGTTTAGTAATCAGAAGGTTGTTAGTTCAATTCCCTGTCGAAGCGTCCTTGAGCAAGACACTGAACTCCTAATTGCTCCTGATGTGGAGTGTGCCATCAGTGTAAATGTAAAAATGTGTATACATCCTTGTAAGTCGCTTTGGATAAAAGCGTCTGCAAAATGACTAAATAAATAAATAATAAATAAGACTCACCCTCACGCTCGTCTCATACGCAGGTAAGACCTGTCAAACACACACACAAACAGCCTCATGCCCCTCTCATATGCAGGTAAGACCAGTCACACACACACACGTAAGAGGTCATTCACAATTTTTTCCTGGTAAAAATAAATTTTCAATTTACTAACCACCTTCTTAACATCAAAAGGCTATTTTGAATACTTTCAATGCATGTTCCTATCTCACATACACACAAACCCTCACATTTCTCTCATACGTAGATAACACTTCTCACTATGCTCACACACACAGATGCACACACCTTCCACCCATACCACCACACCCTGTCACAGTTTTAGAAATTAATTGATATGCCAAAGAAACAATGAGCATTCAATTGTGTCAATTGTGTCAATTGTGTGTTGTTTCTCCAATCATAAATCCATAGAGCATATGCTGTTTTCATGTTTTCATGCTGTTTTTTATTACTAGAATGGTTTTCACAAGTAAGTCTGACCTAAAATCTAACATATTTTAAACAGTGCACCTGCTGAAGTATTGTTTAGGGTTAGCGCACCTGCCAAAGTATTGTTTAGCGTTAGTGCACCTTCAAAAGTATTGTTTAGGGTTAGTGGACCTGCTGGAGTTTAGTTGTAAGAAGAAATATAACAGCAACAAGCTCCTGTGGAGAAGCCTTGGGTTACCCTAACCCTAACCCAACAGCTCCCTCCTCTGGTCATGAGTGTGTATTACAACTCACAGTTCCTGTATTAAACTGTAGCTTATTTTAGACTAGAGTATATACATTATATTAAATAGAACATATTAACACACACACACAAACAGACCAGAATAAACCATTTGTACAATCTGAGTGTGAAATGCAGGACATGACAGTGTAAATGGGTAAGTAAAGTAAAAAGGTTTTAAATCAGTTTGCTGTCTCTGTTTCAGCCAGTACCTCCTCCGCAGGCTTTGCCAACCCTTCACTGGCATATGCGGTGACCTTCAACTGCCCTGGCTTCTCTTTTCTTCAGTATGCCATCGTCTACTGGCTGGGGCCCCTTGTTGGTAAGTGCCATGGACCACGCCTTCACCACTCACTTTACGCTTTGATCACGCTTTTTACTCTCACTTTACGCTTTGATCACGCCTTCAACACTCACTTAACGCTTTGATCACGCCTTTTACACTCACTTTACACTTTGATCACACCTTCAACACTCACTTAACGCTTTGATCACTCACTTTACACTTTGATCACACCTTCAACACTCACTTAACGCTTTGATCACGCCTTCAACACTCACTTAACGCTTTGATCACGCCTTCACCACCCACTTTACACTTTGATCACGCCTTCACCACTCACTTTACGCTTTGATCACGCTTTTTACTCTCACTTTACGCTTTGATCACGCCTTCAACACTCACTTAACGCTTTGATCACGCCTTTTACACTCACTTTACACTTTGATCACACCTTCAACACTCACTTAACGCTTTGATCACTCACTTTACACTTTGATCACACCTTCAACACTCACTTAACGCTTTGATCACGCCTTCAACACTCACTTAACGCTTTGATCACGCCTTCACCACCCACTTTACACTTTGATCACGCCTTCAACACTCACTTTACGCTGGTATAACAGTGTGCATGCATGCATATCCATTCAGTGATGGACACATGCATGTTAAACCTGCATATTCATTCAGTGATGCACACATGCATGTTCTTCTGGTCCACAGGTGTGGTACTGGCTGTGTTCATCTACATGGGACACATTCCGCGGCTTTTCAGCAAGAACCTTCTGTACTCTCAGAGGAGCCGCTTCCGCACCCCAAAGAGGAAAGAGGAAGGAGCAAAGAAGAGCAGCTAGAGGCTGAGAGGATCCCTATCCCTAACCCAGGATCCCTATCCCTAACCCAGGATCCCTAACCCTATCCCAGGATCCCTAACCCTATCCCAGAATCCCTATCCCTAACCCAGGATCCCTATCCCTAACCCAGGATCCCTATCCCTAACCCAGGATCCCTAACCCTAACCCAGGATCCCTATCCCTAACCCAGGATCCCTAACCCTAACCCAGGATCCCTATCCCTATCCCTAACCCAGGATCCCTAACCCTAACCCAGGATCCCTAACCCTATCCCTAACTTAGGATCTCTATCCCTAACCCAGGATCTCTATCCCTATCCCTAACCCAGGATCCCTAACCCTAACCCAGGATCCCTAACCCTATCCCTAACCCTAACCCAGGATCACCAAGCCATGATAGCTGTGTTTGGGGTCATACTGTCAATGTGTTAGCAGAATATGTTTAAGTTTAAAGTTAACGCATTAGTTCAACAAAATGCATGTCCTTTTAGAACTAGAGTCTTAGTAACCCTTTTCAGACTAGTTTTTCATTACCATTCATTTGTATGTATTTCGTCAGTTCAAGGATGGCTTCAAAAGTATTCTAAACTTAATAAAAATGTAAGTACATGATGGATGAGTTTCTATGTATTTCATCAGTTAAGAGAACTTTGAATTTTATTGAAATCTCTTAAGACCTTGATGCTTTAAGGGGGAACTGTTGCAAATTTGAGAACACTTTTATGTTGTATAAGATGTGATCTAAAGGGACTGGTAACGGATCATATGCTACATCTCAATGCTTTTCATTGCAAAGATAACTGTTGGTGTACTGTCATCCTAGCATCTAACTTTTTTTTTTCCCCTTATGGCCATTTCCTAAACTATGTCTTAGAAATAAATAGGGCTTTGATACATTCAAAATTCTCATCAGCAACACATCTACAGCCACAAGCATCAATGTGGGGCCAAGCACCACAGAGGAATAGTTGTCATGACAATGTGATGTCATCATGTGAAGGGGTTTGGTTGTAAGCATTATAGTTTTTCTCGATTGCTTTGGCACATTTTTCCATTCACTGTTTACTTTTTCAAAACAGCTCACACACAGCCATTAACAGAAGACGAAATGACCAAAACACTATATGATGTTTGCAGAATGACACCACCTTCTCAAAACGTATCACACACCCATCAAAACCAAACATTTCAATCATAACATACAATTCATCTTCGTAAATTAGAGGCACACATCATTTATTCACAGGAGACACATCTAAAAGTGGTTGACCACACTAGGTTGAGAAAGAACTGGATAGGTCAAATATATCACTCAACATTTCAGGCCAAGGCCAGGGGTACAGCTATTCTCATACATAAATCAGTCCCCTTCATTTGTTCCAATGTCCTAGCAGATCCAAATGGGAGATATATTGTTGTTACTGGGAAAATTCATAGTATCCCCCTCATTCTCACGAATATTTATGCACCTAATTGGGACGACTATCATTTTTTTAGAACTTTTTTCTCCAAGCTCACAGATATCGGAACACATTCTCTCATACTTGGAGGAGACTTTAATTGCTGGATTAACCTTCAACACTCGCCTGCTATCTAGTGATGTCTTTGTCCAATCCATCGCCAATCAGATCAACACCTTTATAGAGATTAATAAAACTCCTGATATATCTGCATCAACCCTATGGGACACATTGAAAGCATATCTCAGAGGGAGCGTTATTTCATACACTGCGTTTGAAAGGAGGACAAGGGAGGCAGAATTGTCTGGGCTAATGCAGAAAATTGGTCAACTTGACACAATATATGCAGCCAACCCCTCCCCTGATTTCTATAAAGAACGCCTTGCCCTTCAAGCTAACTTTAATATTTGTTCTACGCATAAAGAGGAAGAACTGTTACTTAGATCTAGATACAAGTATTATGAACAGGGAGATAAGGCAGGCCGTCTGCTTGCACACCAACTCAAACAGGAATCCTCCTCTCACCAGATTCTTCAAATTAGGACCCCTCTAGGCATGACAACAGATCCAAAACAAATCAATGATCACTTTAAGGACTACTACAGCTCGTTATATGCGTCTGAGCACCCTCCCGATTCTACCGCTTTTGATCTTTTTTTTTATTCATTGGACATCCCAAAGGTGGATGAGGAGGCTGCTAGCAGACTGGATCAGCCTCTGTCTGTAGAAGAACTTGGGACTGATATGGCTTCAATGCAGTGTGGACGGTGCCCTGGACCGGATGGCTACCCGATCGAGTTTTACAGAAAATATTTTCCACTATTGGCCCCCCTACTGGTCGATATGTGTAATGAATCATATACAATGCATACCCTTCCATCAACTCTCACTCAAGCCACCATATCTTTGATTCTTAAAAAGAACAAAGACCCTTTGGACTGTACCTTTTGTCGGCCTATTAGCTTGTTGAATGTGGATTTAAAGTTACTTTCTAAATTATTAGCACTTCGCTTAGACTCTATACTGCCGACCATCATATCCCCAGATCAGACAGGATTTATTAAAAATAGGTATTCATTCTACAACCTAAGACGTCTTTATAATATAATCTATAACCAACCCTCTTCTAATACCCCTGAAGCCTGGATCTCCCTTGATGCGGAGAAAGCATTTGATCGGGTGGAATGGGCATACCTCTTCTATACAATGCAGAAATTTGGCCTTGGACACAAATTTATCACATGGGCTCAACTATTATACTCTGCTCCAAAGGCCTCAGTCAGGACTAATAACAACTTTTCTGAATATTTCTGCTTACACCGCTCCACTCGACAAGGATGCCCATTGAGCCCTCTTCTATTTGCTATAGCAATTGAACCACTGGCTGTTTTCCTTAGATCCAATCAGGAAATTACAGGCGTATTTAGATCAGGTATAGAACATAAGGTGTCGCTTTACGTGGACGATCTTTTACTCTATGTATCAAACCTGTCCACATCTATACCTGCAGCACTTAAATCTCTTGCAACATTTGGCTCTATATCAGGCTACAAATTAAACTTGAGCAAAAGTGAGTTGTTCCCACTAAATGCTGCAGCTAGAGCATACCCTACCCATTATTTCCCATTTAAGATAGCAAACCACAGATTTACCTACCTAGGAGTACAGATCACAGAAAAGTTCCATGATTTATACAAATTTAAGTTTGCCACTCTGCTGTCCCATGTACAGAAAGACTTTGAACGGTGGTCTTTACTGCCCCAATCACTGCCAGCTAGAATTAATTCTGTTAAAATGAACACCCTTCCTAAGTTCTCCTACCTTTTTCAGAGTATCCCCATTTTCCTTCCACAAACATTTTTTCGCAAGATTGAGAGTCTGGTCACAGAGTTCATTGGAATAGGAAACCACCTAGAATTCGCAAATCATTTCTCCAAAGGCCCAAAAAACTTTGGGGCATGGCATTACCAAATTTTCAATATTATTATTGGGCAGCCAATATTAGAGCTTTACATTACTGGCTGCATTCAGACATACTCAGTCCCCCCCCCCTACTTGGTTGCAGATGGAAGCCTTGTCGTGTAAACCCACATCTTTGAAGGCCTTAATGTACTCTCCCCTCGGATTCCCTCTGTCCCCATATACTAAAAATGTATGCGTTAAAACATCATTGAGAATATGGAACCAGTTTAGAAAACATTTCAACCTAAAAGCTCTTTCCACCCTTTCTCCTCTTACTACAAACTGATAGGGAATCTCAGGCCAACATTCTATTAGACAAAAGACCACGAGGCGAATCAAAGGTTTCTGGAGGTGTATTTCAAGGTGCTCCTGCAGGGAGTCAATTCCAACATCGAGTAGAGGCAGGCAAAGACTAAAGAGGCACCACAGTGTTACAGTTAAATACCAGTCAATCATGGGAGGATACATTGGGGGTGATAGGTTTGTTACAGGTCAATGTGGGGAAGGGGGCATGTGAGTGGGAGGGGATGTTCCTATGAAGGAACACACACAGGCCCAAAATGGTGGACAATAGATGTGTATTCCTCCACCTGGGGCAGGGGGGGATGATGTCTGCTAGGGGCTTTAAACAAAGGTGTGCCAAGACTATCAATGCACATGGCACACACACACACACACACACACACAGGAGAACATGCTTGCAATGCAATGTAAGTCTATAAATTAATGGCAATATCAATTTCCATCAAAACCCTGTCTTTCCACCCTCCTTGATTGACGGAGCCTGGTCGGTATGGTCTATGTTGGGTATCAGGACAATTAATGACTTGTATATAGATGGCTTATTTGCATCATTCCAACAACTGTCTGAGAAATACTCACTGCCCAAACCGCAGTTTTTTAGATACCTACAGATACATAGCCTTGCTAGATCCTTGTATCCCAATTTTCCTAACGCACCACCTGCCAGCCTTACTGACTCTCTCTTTATGCCCCTCCCAAATATTAGAGGAATGATATCTTATATTTATAATAATATGTATACCTCAACTTAATCAAAACTCAATGGGAGGAGGACCTGGGGGATGAGATCTCAGACGAACTATGGGAATCAATCATACACCGCGTGCATTCCTCATCAATATGCGCTAAACATGGCCTGATTCAGTGCAAGATTGTCCACCGTATTCATTGGACAAGGGTCAAATTAAGCCAGATTTTCCCAGATGTTGACCCCACATGTGAGCGGTGTCACTCATCACCTGCATCCTTGGCACATACACTCTGGTCTTGTCCAAATCTACATGAATACTGGTCCAAGGTCTTTGATATCCTATTGGATGTCTTGGAACTGACAATTTCTCCCTCTCCTTTTACTGCTTTGTTTGGTGTTCTCCCTCCTACAGTACCCCTCTCTTCATATAAGGCTGACTTTGTTGCATTTATCACACTTGTGGCAAGACGTCTAATTTTGCTGAGGTGGAAGTCTTCAAATGCCCCTTCATTCAGTTCCCTGATTAAAGATATTCTTTCTTTTATGAAGATAGAAAACATAAGAAACACCATCAAGGGCTCTACCCGCAGGTTCTATAAAACATGGGGATGTCTTTCTAATTACATAGACAATTTGAACCTTCCCTCTGTGGCAGACTACAGCTGGGTACACACTGTTTAATTAAATAGACTACAGACAAACCACTGTAGTTACATTTCTCTGTAGAATGCAGGCTTTGTGTGTTTTGTTTTGTTTTTGTTTTGATTATTATTATCACTATTTTGATTGTTGTTTCTTTTCTTTATATGGTGTATATGTCATGCACAGTATATGTATGGGTGGGTGGGTGGGGTGTTCTGTGCGCTGTTGTTTTCATATAGCAATGCGTGGTATAACTTCTTATAATAATTATAATAATCTTATAATAATTTGTATAATTATTCATTATAATAATCTTATAATAATTTGTTTCTCGAATAATTTTTTCCAGTTGTGCCCTAGACATATACCACATATCAGTATCTTGTGTGTTTGTATTTGTACTTGGAAAAACAATAAACAAACTAAAGAAAAAAAAAAAAACTACAGTACCACATTGTATTGTGGCAACACACTTTACAAAAGTATAGACATGGTTGTTGCCAAGAGTGCAAATACAGTGAAACACAGTACAGTAAATTGCCTGTAAAGGCCAGCAAAGTGTTATTGTCATTGCGGAACGTACGAACAATTGATGCCACAGTATGACGGCCTGGGTTTGGCTGAACCCTTTGGCCAGCCTCTCTCATGGAGAGGTCATGATTGACTACGTGATCAATGACTGTTGCCCTAATTTCATTAGAGCATCTTACACGAATGCCACGTCCCCTGACAGCCACAGCCTCTTCCTTGTCCTCGTGCTACTCCTTGCTGAGGTTGTTGGTGGCGGCCTCAACTTCAATATATTGACCTCTTTTCGAGGTTGAGAACTACTTGATTAGTTTTGCACAGAGAGTTCACACAGGTGCTGACGATATTTAGAATATAGAGAGCCGTTTCAGTAGGCTGCTACTAAGTGTCTGCAATGTGTTGACATGGTTATTCAATTAGGTTTTGTGTCTTTCTCTGAAGTGTGTTCTTTACATCCTGGATTACAAACTACCTGACAGGACGGCCGCAGTTTGCCAGACTGGGGAGCTGTGCCTCTGATATAGTTGTGAGCAGCACTGGGGCTCCGCAGGGGACTGTGCTGGCTTCGTTCCTGTTCACCCTCTACACGTCAGACTTCATCTACAATTCTGAGTCCTGTCACGTCCAGAAATATCCTGACGACACGGCTATAGTGGCGTGTGTGAGGGAGGAGCAGGAGGGGGAGTACAGGGATCTGATAAGAGCGAGAGGAATGGCCTTCTTCTGAACAACAGCAAGACCAAGGAGTTGGCCATTGACTACCGTAGGTCTAAGCCACATCTGCAGCCTATTAACATCCAGGGCAAGGACATCGCGGTGGTGCAGACCTACAACTTCCTGGGGGTGCATCTGGACGACAAGCTGAACTGGTCGGCTAACGCAGGTGCACTATACAAAAAGGGACAGAGCAGGTTGTTCTTCCTGAGGAAACTCAGGTCCTTTGATGTATGCAAGGAGATACTGCTCATGTTCTATCAATCAGTTATGGTGAGCGTGCTCTTCTATGCTGCAGTCTGCTGGGGAGGCAACATGTCTAAGAGGGACACTGGGCGGCTGGACAGGCTGGTCAGAAAGGCGGGCTCAGTGGTGGGGCAGAATCTGGACTCACTGGGGACTGTGGTGGAGAGACGGATGCGGAGCAAGCTCTTGGCCATCATGGGCAATGTTAACCATTCCCTCCACCATATCCTGGCAGGACAGTCCAGCAGCCTCCGTAGCAGGCGGCTCAACACGCTACGTTCACGGACTGAGCGACACAGGAGGTCCTTTGTCCCAGCTGCCATAAAACTATAACTAAAACTATAACTATATGACTACACTGTTTTACACTATACATTCTACATCCTACACTGTACATAACTGTATTGTATTGTTTGTTTGTACTGTATTGTCTGTATATATTGTTTGTAATTATTGTAAATATGAGAGAACTGCAAGACACCAGAATTTCCCCACGGGATTAATAAAGTATTTATCTATATATCTATCTATCTAAAACTTTGAAATTTGTGTGAAAGCAATGAGAAATAGTTAACCCATTCACCAGAGAAGACCCTTGCTGTGCAAAGAAGGTGTGGGTATTAGATTAAGTTGACCCATGATTCGCTAAATGTGTGTAAGCAATCAAGAAAAACTGTAATAGCAAATTTCATGACATTTTTAAAAAGATTGGATACTGCAGGCTATTTTGAACAAGGTCTAATTTGTAAACCGTCTTGGACATCATTTACACATATCTCCACACATATCTTCCCATTGCTGAGCAGCACTCACCCTTGCTTCCTGTTTACAGAGGGCAGTAGTGAAGTGGCAAAACTCTTTTTATCATTTTAACCCCTATATCAATGTCCCATTGTTTTAACCCCTATACCAATGTCCTATTGTTTTAACTAGGTTTGGGTACAGAGAACCGGTTCCAATATGGCACCGGTTCCTATACAACCCGTACCTACCCGGACCGAAATGCAACGCAGATTTCGGTGCTTCCTTTCGGTGCCTGAGCCGATTAAAATAAATAACAGCAACAAATCATGCAGCTAAATGAACAAAATGTACGTAAAATGTTGGGCCTCATTTATAAAATGTTGCATAGAAACCATCCTACATTTGATCCCAGACGTTTTCTGAAATGGTCGTGCTATTCACAGAAAACGAACGTACGCCCCAAAAAACACGTGTACGCCAATCCTGCGTTTATAAATCACAAATGATCGTGGAATTGTGCGCAGCTGAATCTCCGCCCTCAAAACCCCCCTACTTAATCTAATTAGCATATTCTCAATGCACAAACTGAGCGCATCCTCAATGCACAAACTCTCTGTGACAATGGCAAGCAAGAAAGAATTTAAAACGAAGAGTTATAGTGAGGCTGAAATCGACGTTCTGCTGATGGAAGAGCAGATGCAGGCCAAAACATTGTTTGAAAGCCTGTCGGGTCGCGTAATGGCAAAAGCAAAGTATGTGGCATGGTAGAAGACACGTCTCCGAAGCACCAGAGGCCGCACCTGCGGCACGAGCAGCACCAGAAGCCGCATCGGGGCCTCGTTGGCCATGACCAGCTTCCTCTTCTCATTCACAAAGGGACTTGAATGTGTCTGTTAGTGAGGTTGTTGCCAAACTGTCTGCTATTGAGGGTTCTTTGAACAAACGTGCCTAAATAAAACATTCTGAAGAAAATGAACATGTGTGCATTTATTCTTATACTGTTGGTATAGTTGGTGAATCAGCTCCCGTCTTCTCAGCGCAGTGATGTGCGTGTTCCAGCCAGCTGGGATGGGAGGGTGGTCATCTTGGTCCATGCGCATTTCGTCTTCTAGCTCTATGCCATGGCTTAGACAGATGTTGTGTAGCACACAACAGGCTAGGATGATCTGGCAAACCTTTTCGGGGTCATATAACAGTCTCCCTCCCGATGCATCCAAACATCGCCACCTTCCCCTCAGCATGCCTATGCTGCGCTCCACTACCGACCACGCACGGGCATGTGCTGTATTGAAGTGGGCTTCCTAGGCTGTCTGAGTGTGCGCAATCGGGGTGAGAAGCCATTGGGAACCCTGTTTTACGCAGAAAATCCTCTTTCACATTCCGCTGTTGCTGGGCACTGTATGGACATGTAATACATTCCGGACATAGAGGGATAATATCCTCTAACAAACGGCAATGCAGCCATATCTCCTACTGAAAACTAAGTCACTATCAGGCTTTTTATAGGCTATAAATTGAGCAAAATGTTTTACACGTGTGGATATAAAATAAATACCTGAATTTCATTCATGTATGAATTATTCAAATTGTTTAATTGATTTTATTGAGCGAAACATTCATTTGGCCTTTTACCATTAGCCCTAATGGTGACGGTGGTGGTGACGATGATGATGATGAAACTGCGTGTCGGCGCTCGGAGAGTTCCGAATTCCTGCAGTACTCCAGTATTGCCACAAGGAAATGTACTTACACGAACTAGAACCAGATGTAGAGATACGTCCTTTTCTACGTCTAAGACGGTTTTTATAAATCTGTACTTAGACGTGGATTTGATCGCACGAACACTCTATGATCAAATCTGTGCGTAAGTACGTTTTATAAATGAGGCCCATTGTTTTATAAACAGGGATTATTTCAAGCTGCAACATGAAACACGGAGGCTGGTTCCAAAACAGTACAAAACTAGCGATAGCTAACGAGCAGTAACGTTAGTGGCGTAGATCTGTCTGAGTACGATCTGTATGAATAATTTTTTGGGTTGCTAGGCAGATTTCGTGGGGAACATTTAAAGCTGCCCCATCTCCCAATGAAAACTTTGGCCTGTGTCGCTCACGCTCATTGGTGATTACATAGCAACAGTTATGACAGCGAAGAGCAGGCAGCATTTCACAAAGCAAGCACAAACAGAGCTAGCCATCAATTTAACAGAGAAAATGCCGAAAAGTAAACGGTCAAAAGTGTGGCTGTATTTCGCACAAAAAGATTCAAACAACGCGACGTGCAGCTAATGCAACCAAACAATTGCGTGTAAAAAGGGGAGAGAAGGCAAGAGTCAAAGACAGATCAGCAACCGCAGACTGAAGACTAAACGGAGATGCCAGCAAAACTAAACCTAGTCTCTTAAAGGAGCAGTCTCTTAAAGGGGCAGTACAAGTTCACGTACCCAGTGGGTTCGAATAACAAGATTAAGTATAAACAAGATAGAAAAGATAGGTATAAACAAATCAGAAAATGGTGAAATTTCATGAAATAAATGCAAACAAAATAATACATTTTTGACTCCGAAGGCAAATATGCTCATATTTCTGCAAAAGAATTGCTGAAGTTTGAAGCTGAAGTGTGTGTACAGAGTGTGTGTGTGTGTGTTTTGTATTTATTTATATTTATTTAGGTAGACTGTAAACTGTTAACAGTTAATATATTGTTCATAGTTTGAAGTTAAAAAGTTTGAAGCTGTAGTTTGAAGCCAAGTGTTCTGTATGTATTTATATTTAAAGTATACTTTAAACAGTTAATATATTGTTCAATTTGAAGAAAATGTTTTGCCTTGGCAATAAAAAAGCCTTTCTTTAGTTAATCATCGTTTTGTGCTTTTTTTTAAAGTATCGGTTCAGGCACTGGTTAGGCACCGGTATCGTTTTAAAAGTATCGTTTTAGCACCGGTATCGGAAAAAACAGGAAAAGTGAACCTCACAATAACAACTCTTACTCTAGGAACTTGGAAACCACACGGCCCCGGTGCAAATCCTCCTAGTTTCGCCGAGCGGCAAGATTAACTACTGTTACTTAGGCTACTGTTACTGACTCCAGACTGGTCGAACTTCACTCTTCACCCTTGAAATTTGCTTTGGTTTTACGAACGACTGTTTTGTTTTATGCCGTATAGCAGGGGTCTTCAACCTTTTTCAGCCCAAGGACCCCTTGGCTGAGAGAAACACTGAGCAGGGACCCCCACCCCCGCCGCCCCAAATTTGGGCCTGATATTCATATAATTTATTTGGAACTAAGTGTCAGTCACACACACACACTCCCCTACACATGTTTGAACAGAATTACAAATCATCTGTGACACACAACTCGTTTCAATTTATTCTGTTTATTATTGAAATTTTGTCTCCCTTACAGTTACCCATCACTCTGTATTCAATTAGGGAGGGACAAAGAATTGAGTAGCTTGAGAAGCTTAAGTATGGATGAAATATCTCATACCTAGTGAGAGATCTGACGTTTGAGAATTCATCATTCATGTCTTTGGCAACAACATTCTCCCTATGAAGCATGCAGTGCGTCATACATGGCTCTTGCACCGCCTGTGCACATCGTGACACATTTTGGCCAGGGTATACCATGTTCACGGAAAGAATTGTCGATCACTTTGAAAATCTCTGAACGTTTTTTACCTCCAGGCAGCTGCTTACAGAATAGAAATTCCTCCTGCATCTCATTTTGGTTGACAAATCACAAAAAAGCTAAAAGCTGAGCGTCGTTTGACATCGCTGGATTCATCTAATTGTTGTGCAAAATAATCTGCCTTCGGGAGTTTTGCGACTAGTAGTGCCCTCACATCAGCTGCCAATTCATCAATAGGGCGGGCATTGGGATGCTTTTCAGTTTTTTTACATACTCATCCTTCCCAAACATTGTTTTGCACATATCACTAGCTGTTGGCAATATTAAACTTTCCACAATTATGTATGGCTGTTTGGTCTGAGCGACACGTAATGCAACTTGATAAGAGGCTTTTAAAGCTAGCTCGCACACTTTGGCTGATTGTCTCATCAAGATCGGCTGGCCCTCAAAAGATTTTAAACGGGAAATATTAAATGTTTTTTTTTCTTTCAAGTGAGCATGGGTTGTCTTTGAGTGTCGTTGCAGCTTTGATGGTTTCATAGTTTTGTTTGATAGCACGGAAGAGCAAACCACGCACACTGCTAATTCTTCACCATCGGTCTCTTTGTAGGTGAAGGCAAACTTAAGATAATTCTCTGAATATTTACGTGTCTTCTCCCGTTTGCGCGTTTGGCTGTTCATGGAAGGGGTGTTGGCATCCTCTGAAGGTAGATCATCTGAACCGCCATCAGTGGTGTCTGACGAGGAGCTTTTGTTCCGAGAAATTACAAAACGATCAATTATTTCAAATTGTATGGTTATGGCAGGTAACGTCTTTTGGCACCAGATAGCTAAATGTAGCTAAAAGTGCATATGTTGCCATTATTATTAAATGATCGCGTGAAGACTCATGGGTAGCCTATGTATTATTTTTAAGGAATAAAAAACAATTTTTACGTTCTGTTTATGTTTATGTAGTCTTTTGGACGTTTTTAATTTTTGGAAGAGGGAAAAAATGCTGCCACAACGCAGAGTACTAACCTCTATACGATCACGGCCAACCACAGGCTTTGAGCTCCTCAGCTGCCAGTAAAAATCCTCTCTCAGTGTGTGCTCTGTGACCTGGTATTGACACCGGCTCCTTTGATGACTCCTCGGCTGCAGTATCCGCTCCGCAAACGAGATGCTGAAGGGTGGGAAAAACAGGAATCCTAACCGCTAAACCATATGGGAGGAGACAAAAGCAAGGAAAAGCTGCTGAAGAGGGACACAGTTGCGCCACTGGCCCTGCAGAGAAGCACAGGTGGCACAGGCACACAGTCAGCGTGTTTCCCGACACACGGCCAAAGCAGTTTCACGGGCTTAAAGCCAACGATCCAGCCGTGTGCAAAAGATGCCATGACCCGGATTCGAACCGGGGTTGCTGCGGCCACAACGCAGAGTACTAACCTCTATACGATCACGGCCAACCACAGGCTTTGAGCTCCTCAGCTGCCAGTAAAAATCACAGTCCACATAGTTGAGTGCCCTTAGTCTTAAGCCAGGAGGAAGTCAGGAGGAAGCAGAGACCCGTGAAGGGTATAACCCTCCTATCCCTGCCCAAGGAGATTTTATTACTTTTAGAGATCCTGTAGCCGAGGTGGCCTCCTTGATTAGTGAGCTCTATGTGGATGATGACAAAGAGGAAAGTGATGATGAGGAAGGAGTGGTTGCAGAGAAGATGTATCATACAATGTTGGAAGGATTGCAAGCTAACGTGACTGAAACTGGGGAAAAGATTAGATCCTTGGAGAATCAATAGAGGGTGCTCTAACAAGAGAAGAAGGTTTCAGGCACTATATAGACACCAGGTTGCTCGAGATGGAAAGCAATATGCAAGAGTCAATGGTTGCGCTTGATAAAGCAATTGTGAACTGTTTCCTCCGACGAGACAAGAAGTGGGAAGCACAGCTCAACAAGATGAAAAGCTGCTCCATTCGGCATAGCACTCCTCAAACTCATTGAGCTTTTGATCAGTCATCTCTCTCAAATGTAGCAAGGAGACTTCCTGTTAAAGTTGATTTCCCCAGATTTAAAGATTCAAGGGACACATCTGATGTGTTAAACTTTATTGAGAAGTGTGAGAACTTTTTGACATTAAGACCCATGACCGATGGTGAACTGACAGGCACACTAGGCACAGTCTTAGAGGGGCCCGCACATAGTTGGTGGATGGCTGAAAGAAAGAAAATCTCAAACTGGACGGAATTTAGGAAAGCCTTTCTAGGGGCATTTCTCTGGGGATTATCAAACTGAGATAGAAGAGAAACTCAGAACCATGGTCCAAGACCCAGAACAATGTTTAAGAGATTTTGCCTATGACTATCGAGCATTATGTCTGAAGTGGAAGCCAACCATTGATGAGAGTGATTTGGTCAGAAGGATACTCAACAATTGCAATCCGAAGCTAGCCACTAGTCTGAGAGGTACAGTGACCACAGTAGACCAATTGGTTAAAGTTGGATCTATGGTGGAAAAAGACTGGGCAGCAACCAAAGGCTACTGGAAGAAGGTGCAGGAGCAGCCATCCTCAGAATGGACGCAGAGAAAAGGTCCTACACCCAAGGTCAGCCTACAGGTGTCAGTGGTGGACAATAAAGCTAGGCACAAGATGAATAAAGGGGAAGACCTTACAGTACTGGTAGTTCCCATTGAGGTGCGGGGCTTAAAGGGTGAAGCAATTTTTGACACTGGCTGCACGTACTCGTTAATGACTCACCATCTCTGGAAGCAGATTGTGCGGGAAAGAGAAATGCTTGAGCCATGTTCTAATCAGTCCTTTGTGCTTGCAGATGGACAGATGCATGCTCCACTGGGGAAAGCTAAATTCACGTATGTCTGGCATGATACTTGCTGGTCGCTGGAGACCTATGTCATGGATGATAAGCACCTAGCTTTTGCTTTGATCTTGGGGCTAGACTTCCTTACTAAAACCCACACCCGCATTCATCTGGGAGAAAATGAGTATGGAGTGCGGGACGCGGCTCACAACAGGTATCAATACTATCCCTTCCTACCCCACAATAAAGAAACCCTCACCTGGAAAAAGGCCCATATTGGATTATACATGGCTGTGTCACACCAAAAGCCTATAATACCCGAGTCTCAGAGATCTTCCCATGAGCCTGACCAGAGGGATCTACCAGCTGAGATGCTTCCTCTAGTCAGGAAGTGGGCAACGGTGTGTTCAAGCCAGCTGGGAAGAACTACCCTGGAAGAGCACCGGATCCCTACCACAGACCAAATGCCGGTGCAGAGTCAGGTTTACAGGGTTTCTCCTTTTAAGAAGACTATAATTCAAGAGCATATTAATAAAATGTTAAAGGACAACATCATTGAACCATCCTCATCAGCTTGGGCATCACCTATAGTTCTAGTGGCTAAACCAACAGGGGAATATAGGTTCTGTGTTGATTATCGGCGTCTGAATGCCAAGACTGTGCAAGATGCCTACCCAATGCCACTGATTCACGAGATCATTGAATCCTTGCATGGCGCCACCTGCTTTAGCACACTGGATCTTCAATCAGGATACTGGCAAGTGGCAATGGCAGAAGAAGACAAGGCTAAAACTGCTGTCGTCACCCCTTTTGGGCTATTCCAGTTTCGATCCATGCCATTCGGTTTGCGGAATGCTGGTGCCACTTTCCAGCGTCTGATGGAGCGTGTGTTAGGCAACTTGAGAGGTTCAAATAGTTTTGTGTACATTGATGACATAATTATATTCTCTCCAAGTCATGAACAACACCTGAGGGACCTTGAGGCAGTCTTTGCGAGGCTCCATGCTGCCAACCTCTCCTTGAACATGGCCAAGTGTCATTTCTTTCAAGACCAGATTACCTTCTTAGGCCATGTGATCTCTTCAAGAGGAGTGGAGATTGATCCAGCAAAGACATCGGCTGTGACGGATTACCCTACACCGACTAACCTGAAGTCCTTACAGAGATTCCTTGGCCTTGCAGGATGGTATCATAAGTTTATTCCAAACTTTGCAAACATGGCAGCACCATTAAACCAGTTGAAAAGGAAAGGGGTGGAATGGAAATGGACGCCTGAATGTGAAACAGCCGTGGAGCAACTGAAGAACACTTTGAGGAACCCTCCTGTACTAGCTCAGCCAGACCACAGTCTAACCTTCCAGGTGCATACGGATGCCAGTGATTTAGGCTTGGGAGTGGTCCTGACACAGAGAAGACCAGAGGGAGAAAAGGTGATCGCATATGCCTCTAGAGGTATTTGAGGGGCAGAATGCAACTACTCCACCTCTGAAAAGGAGTGTCTTGCTGTTGTCTGGGCTGTTGAGAAGTGGAGGCATTACTTGGAGGGAGTTAAGTTTGAGGTCTATACTGACCATGCTGCCCTCTCCTGGGCCTTCAATTGTCCGAAAACCAGTTCTCGACTCACAAGATGGACCTTACATTTACAACAGTTCAATTTCACCGTCTTCTACAGGAAGGGATGTTTGAACATGGTCCCAGATGCCTTATCCCGGGCTATTACCCCTCCATCAGGCTTAATGGCACCCTGCGTGTCTGTCACCAAGGCTAGGATCTGGGCTGACATCCCAAGTTCGATGGGGGAGATTTCCCAAGCACAAGCCAAGGATGATGACCTCACAAGCCTCAGGCTAGTGACTGACTCCGATGACAGATGTGATCGTATTGGTTTTGAAGAACACCAGGGTGTGCTGTATCGGAGACTCCCTAGTACAGAGGGTGGAGCCAGATACCAATTAGTTGTGCCTAAGGCTATGGTAAATGACTTCCTGGGATATTACCATGATAATCCATTAGGAGGGCATTTGGGCCGTATGAAGACGTTGCTGAAAATCATGGATGTTGCTTGGTGGCCGTCAATCCGAAAAGATGTATGGTCCTATATCAAGAATTGCCAAACCTGTCAGCTATATAAACCATCCAACCAAAAGCCAGCAGGTCTCCTTCAAACAACAGTCGTAGAAGAGCCGAACTACATGCTGGGGATTGACTACATGGGACCCTTGCCAATGACCAAGCAACGGAACACCTTCTTATTGGTAATAGTGGATTACTATACTAAGTGGGTGGAATTGTTTCCTTTGAGAGACAGTACATCTACCAAGCTTTGCCGGATCATCAAAGATGATGTGTTTCTGCGATGGGGTGTACCGAAATACTTACTGTCAGACAGAGGACCCCAGTTTACCAGTAATCTGCTGGCAGATCTGTGTAAGAATTGGGGTGTCACTCAGAAACTGACCACTAGCTACCACCCACAGACAAATTTAACAGAGCGGGTCAATAGAACCCTTAAGACAATGATGGCCTCGTATGTTGGCAGTAATCACCGGGAGTGGGATCGCTGGTTGCCTGAGTTTAGGTTTGCAATAAACACGGCCGTGCATGACACCACCGGGACAACACCAGCTCAACTGGCGATTGGAAGGAGCCTGAAAGGACCACTGGAAAGGCTCATTAACAAATCCCCTATGCCATCTCCAGAACAGCCAGCCTACTATGTGATGGAAAGACAGCAGAAGCTAGCAGAAGAGGTCAGTAGGAGAGTGAATGCGGCCAAAGCCAGACAAGCCAGGTATTACAATATCCACAGGTGAAATGCGCAATTCTCTGATTGAGACCTGGTCTGGGTAAAAGCTCATCATCTCTCAAATGCAGCAGCAAAATTTTCATCAAAGCTTGCGCCAAAATGGTCTGGTCCAGCTGTAGTGATGAAAAGGTTAGGACCCATTAATTATAAAATCAAATGGGAAGACCAATCTAAGAGGGAAGACACAGTGAATGTTGTGAATCTCAAGCCATATTTCAGCTCCCGCTAGGCATAGACTGGGGGGGGGGGGGACTATGTGATGTTCACATAAACTAGGTGTTTTGATATAGGTACTGAGAAGTCAGTTAAAGGCTCTCCGGTACCTTTTTATATGTATGCTGGACATAAATCCAGTCTAGCTATATATATATATAAGCACATGACCCCATCTGACTAGAATAATGGGATGAGTAGCAACCACCTAGGCCTTCAAATTAGGAGGCTAGCCCTTTAACTAGAGACGCTCCTGGGTTGACTGAAGGCAGGTGAACGCTCAAAAGGGGGTGGTGGGAATGTGTTTGAAGGGAGTAGTGGCGGCAAGCTAAGGTTTATGAATTACCTGAGACAACTTAGACAGCCAAAGGCCTATTTTTGTTTCAAAGTAGTTTGGTTTCTTATTTATGTTTATTGTTTACATTTTCCACTGAGGTTATTCTCAAGTCCGTTCTAAAAGCATTGAGGATTACCGGAATACAGAAGATTCCTTCCAGCACAGGAAGCGGTGAGAAGGGCGATATTTCTTTTTTGTTCCTGTTTTACGCATGGTAATGCCTTGCGATTTTTGAGTTAGAAGAGGATTGGGTTCGTTTTGGTGGATAACGTTTTGGATTACTGTTACACACGGGATTGTTCCTGAAATGGGCAGGTACATTATCGCGGAAGCAGGCCGACACTTGCGGCCTGTCGGAACGCTGGCACTTGAAAATACTGGTTTCCGAGAACTTTATCTTAACAACACGATAATATTTTCTTTATAAGGTTAATACCCACGCATGTATTGTTGTGTATACATGTTTCATTGTATGTATTCTCTGCCTAAATGCGTTAATACAGATCTCCCGATTTTATGAAACAACGAAATGTGACGAGTTTCTGTTTGATGCAAATAGAATTTGTTATAAGGAGACAAAAGCAAAGTTGCTTGGGAAAAAGCTAATTCGCATGGGGATTTATGGTGGACCACCAGTAGCACGACGGCTCTCCAGGACTTACTATGCCGTGACGAGAGACGACATCAAGGCCCACCGATGTCGGCGGCAAATGTAATTCCCTGCCCAGGGAGAGGACCGAGGGCCACAGTGCCAAAGCAGAGCGTACAGATCTTCACAGCGTATGGTCAAAACGTGCCGCCGAGCTAGCCAGG